>NC_137831.1:13959891-14327391 GCF_963921795.1 Nannobrachium achirus
AGTCATTCTAGTCCAGGCGTTTCGGGCAGTATTTTGATGTAATCGTGCACTTTATGAAAGAAGCATGACATTTGGCACACAGTTAGAACATGCCATATGGAACATTTTTGGCTATAGGGGCATCGCAGATTTGTCTTGGGAAACTTGTGGGAGCCAATTAAAGTTGGGCATAGACTTTACTATAGAGTAAAATAAAACAAAAAATACATAATGCTTTAAGTAGCATGTAAGGGGTCAAACTAGGTGTTATTCGGGATTCTGAATCCAATGCAAACATTTGTTTTGCAGGAAAAACATTCCTTGGGCTAAAAACGGACCCCATAAAACTATGGTTTAGTGATGAGTCATCACTTTTCAAAGTTTTGTGGCGGCCGTTTCTCGGAAAGAGTTTGAACCTTCACATGCTACTTAAAATTTATTTTTTGGATTATTTGACTCTATAGTAAAGTCTATGAGAGCAACTTTGATTGGCTCCCACAAGTTTCCCAAGACAAATCTGCGATGCCCCTATATCCAAAAATGTTCCATTATGGCATGTTCTAACTGTGTGCCAAATTTCATGCTTCTTTCATAAAGTGCACGATGTTTGCCTGAAACGCTCGGACTATTCTGAATCCAAGTGGAATATACCTGCCATGTAAACGCAGCCACTGTTAACTGAGCTGTGTGTAAACACTTGAGTTTCACTCAGGGTGTTACTGTGGAGGAAATATAGCGGCACTTATTTATTTTTTATTTTTTACTAGAGTTGCACTTTAATTCAAGCAAATTAGGAGAAATAGTTTTGACATTCATTCTCCATCACATCCTTATGTGATTGAGGGTACAAGTCCCTGGTCGTGCCAGGGTATTCTTTATGTTTTTTTACAGCGCTGCCCTGTGACAACTCTTATTGCCAAGTATTGGCTGATGAATGAATGTGCTGCATATAGCAGCTACACACTGAAAGGACACAGAAAACGACATGAAGGGCAAACTCTTCTAATTTACTTTGTTTCCGCTTGAAAAAACGGATGAATTTGTGATATAAGTGCTGTGTGTGTTTTTTTTAAGGATGTTATTGATTGTTGCGACCCAACCTAGGGGTCACCAGGTGTAACACCAGTAAGACGACCTAAGGGCAAAAAACACTGAAACAACAGAGACACAATATGTCCATCTTTGGGGCATAATATTGATGACATCAGGGATCTCCATATGGGCATTAAAGGGACAAGGATGGAATTAATTTGCAAGTGTGACTTGCGTCGTGACAACCACACTGGTTATCATGAGACTGACACAATATGACCATATATGGGCATTCCCAGATAAGGGTTGACATAACCCTTATCTGGCAGACAGATGGACCAAAATGGAACAAAAATATTGGCCCATGCTGGGAAGTCCTTTGTGGTCACAGGCCTAGATGTCCACCTGAAGCCGATGTGGCCATTCGACGATGGTGGGCAACTACTACAAATGGTCTCCTAAGTGGACGCCGTTGGCAAATCTTGCGAACGTCCAATGTTTACTGGTGCTAGATCTCACGAGAGTGTGTTGCTCTCTGAAAAAAGCCATTTTAGTATGAAAATGTTGGGACTATTTTGTGGCTTGTGAGGATCTGTCCAATATTTAGTTCAGTGACCATGGAGCTAAAAAAAATTGTTCAGAAGCTGTGTGCAAGTCTTGCTACGCATTGTGAGGTTGTAGATCTAATTATTAGTTAATTGTTTCGAATTATTTATTATTTGTTTTATCTTTTTCAATTTTCTATTTCAAACCAAAGACAGGCTAAAGGGGTTAATTGTGGGCGAGGCACATTAAACTGCGGTGACAGATGATCTTGTGTGCTTTGTAGAGCACAGGACATGGGGAGGTAACAGATGGAAGCAGTGGTTTGATGTGCGTGTGCCAATAGGTGGAGCAGACCAGTGCCAGTGCCTTATGGCTGGCTCTCCCGCAGAGTGCAGGCACTAAGCCTGTTAATTTGTTGTTGCCGGGTAGAACCCTCATATGTCCAACTCCAAACAGGGGTGTCGCACAATGTATTTAACATTTATTTTAAAATAGCAAAAGAAAAGCTGCTCTACAAGCTCACACGTTGCAACTAGGGATGGGACGATATGAACATTTCATATCACGATTATTGTGACGAAAGAAATCGCGATAATCAAAGTCCATTATCCTGGGGTGGAACATTTGACAAAAAATTGCAGATCTACAAGCTCACAACGTGTCGCGACGCTTTGTGAGCTTGTAGATCGGCTATTTTTTGGCAAAGACATTTGATAGAGTGAAAAAAAAGACGTATATATATTAGGCTATAAATACCTTTTACCAATAATAGAGGGTTTAAGTTGTACCGGATATGCAGCTCGGCAAATAAAAGGTGAATTGATCCCAGTGCATGACGGAGGACGATATCACGATAAATTAAATCTCCACAATACGATTATCTTTTTTTATCACGATAAACGATCACTTATCGTCTCATCCCTAGTTGCAACGTGCTGTGAGCTACTTTAGCTTGACACTGTAGTACTGTACGACAAAGTAGGGCATTAAGTTACAGGGGAACACACACATTCCAGTTGTACAGCATTATGCTGTCAGTTATATGACATGTCAAGGCAGGCAGGCTTATTTACCTTTGGAGCAGAGTTGTATAGCGGTTTTCTGGGAGTTTGTTTCAGATATACTGTGCACTGTGCATACAAATTGAACACCGCTTCTCCCCGTTTAGTTCGGATTCTGGGTTGAGAAAGCAAGCCTGCCCCATGTGACCCGAGAAGCATTGGATGGTTCATGATTTAGCACATGTTCAGGAGTGCATTTTCCCACTTAAACCATTTGCTTTATAAACAGTAGTGTTTTCAAAATCAATTCTTTGACAGACAGGGAATCTGTGCACATCTAAGAACTTGTCAATTTTCCTGGTATAGGAGTCGAGCAATCTATAGAAAAATCTATACTCATATCTCCTACACTGCCAGACCAATAAGTCTTCGATTTGTTTAACCACTTAAGCCCTCGTGGAAATAACTGATATACAAATTCGATACAGATTGGACATTAACATTATTACAAAATATGCAAAAACTACACTTCAAACAGCGTTGACATTTTTCACCTAATGGCATATGCCCATATAGGGACACCAGGTTGAAAGTGGTGGTACATGAGAAACGGTTCCTTGCCAGGGACGTGCAGAGAATGTTAGAGAGGCAGGGGCTGACATTTTAAAAGGGCCTTTTGGTGGAAATATCGAAAATAGCAGACTTCCAAGCCTACAACTTGCAGCGCTACGACGTGTTGTGAGCTTGGAAGTCAGCCATTTTCAGTGCGTGATATCACACGGAACTAAGCATAATCAAGTTAAAGGGGAAGACCACCCATTTTCAATATTGAACTATGTCATTAATATACCTTAGAGGAGTTGTGTGGAAATAGAAAAAAAGTTCCCCCCCTTCTGTGTTGCCTAGAACTGGAGGATTGATTTTGGGGTTTGTATTGTAAAGTACAACTTGATGACATTGTACTTTACAATACAAACCCCAAAATCAATCCTCCCGTTCTAGGCAACACAGAAGGGGGGGGGGGGGGACTTTTTTTCTGTTTCCACACAACTCCTCTAAGGTATTATAATGACATATTTCAATATTGAAAATGGGTGGTCTTCCCCTTTAATACTGGAGATGTGGATTTCTGCACAGAGAGTGCAATTCTTTCAACATAAGATGCTTCATTCAAGTTCAGGAGAGTTTGGACAAGGTAATTGTCTTGAATGCTGCCTTCAGGTATGTCATGGAAAGAAGGCATTTGTGTTTCTTTCACCATAGAAAAAAAACTGCATTCATGGTCTGGAGAGGGCACTTTTTACAGAAGGATAAAAGGGCTCAAGCCTCCTTCGATGTCTATGTGCGCACATGCCTGTTCCTTGCAATGTATTTAATTCGCTGTGCATACAAGAAGTGGAAGTGCTCAATGACCTTGCGGTATCGCAGTGGCGTCAGTTCAGCAAAAGCTAGGGTATGGCAAAGATGGGAGTCCTCATGGAAAATAGGCATTACATTTTGGATAACACGGTTCTATTGTGAAAATAGCCGATCTGCATAGCCGCGGGAACTAATTTGAGGCAGGAGGGGCTGTCGATCGTGTCACGCACGCGCGCGAAGCGTGCGTGCGTGACACGATCGCCACTGATTGCGGTTATTTGCGGATTTTAATTGTGTTTTATAACCTTTTTTGCATGTTTTATTCGGGTTTCCGCGGTTTATTTTTTAGCTAAATGTAACACAATTGGGAACTGCACACTAAACTTTCCCTTTGCCTCTCCAAACGGGCTGTGGACAGTGCGGAGACATATAAAAAATGCGCACACAGTGGCCATATGCCACTGATCTGATTGCAGCCAGCAGGATATTATTAGATGCTATATTGTCCGCCGCATCGGTCCAGACCCCAGTGTTAGGAAACAGCTGGTCAACTTCTGGTACACCCAGTGGCGGCGGGGAGACCCCCGCAACCCCCGCAAGGCGGGGGGGCCCCCAGCAGAGGGGGTCCCCCCAAAAAAAAAAATTTTTTTTTTTTTTTTTTTTTTTTTTTTTTTTTTGCCACTGGGCAGCCCCCTAGCCTAGCGGCCCACTGCAACAGTTGTTTAGAATGGACATATCAAACACAATGTCCAACAGATTGCTTTGTGTTTACAGCTGTGTTTCTAGTGTCAAGCTCCCTCTGGTAGAGTTGGCACTAATCATGTTCATACTCCGCTTGTTGGTGGTGTAAAAGTTGTGGTATTAAAAGCTTAATTGTGTATTTATATGTGCTCCCCTCGACCCAACGAGTCGGTAGAGTATCTGCGCATCATTTGCAAAAGGGCCCCCACCCACCTCCTCGCAGGGGAGCCCCACAATTTTCAGAAACGCCACTGGGTACACCATAGCCATTAGCCACTAGCTAGCCCAAACATTAGCCTAGCCAGGCAGCACAGCAGCATAACATAGCATTCATCATTACAAGTCTTTAGCCACGACTCACCAGTGAGGACGCCAGGGCTAGCAGAGGGCGATGTGTAATGCCTTCATAGCCTAGGTTGTGTTGTCTTGGTGTTCTGTATATTCCTTTTATGCCCGTATTGTTATAATTCACCCGAGTCCGTGACGCATATGTTACGCACGGAGAGACAGACGCTTAGACAAGTTAAAAGGGAAGTCCTTTGAAAGCCATTTCCTGTCTAAACAGTGCCCAGAAGCACATTTCAAAACAAGAGCCTTTCTTTTTTTTTTTGTCTATACAATCGATCATTCAACACATGTTTATTTTGAAATTGTACTGGAAATAGAAGTAGCCAATAGCTCCTACTTCACGCCACTGATGTCAGAGCCTCTACTTGCCGATCGGCAATATTTTTCCCCCAACCCCCCTTTAGGGGGTGCGGTGGGGGGTGCGGTGGGACGTGGGGGAGGGGGTGCGGCCGCACCCCCAGCACCCCTACTTCCCTCGGCACTGCCGATCTGCTATTTTCACAATGTCTTGGGCAGCTAAACTTAGCATGTTAGTAAACGTGCCACAATTAACAATAATGCATTTGCACCTGTGCAGCTGACCTGCGGAACCTGGGAATATACCATTTTGTCAAGATGCGGAGAATACAAGTGTGGAGAATATAATTATAATACCTTGTTAAAGTGACGATTTTGTTAAATTTTGCATTTGTAGTTATTTTACTGTAATTTAACAACATAATAACCAGCACAGATAGACAAAGAGACATTAATGGATTTATATTTAAAAGTAACTTCTATTTCCCTCCGTGGACCCAGGGTATGGCAGCTGCATACCCCTGCCATACCCAATTGACGCCCCTGCGGTATCGCTACTTAGCATGGCCATGGGGGGTTGGTAGTACTGCTGTTACTGGGGATGTAGATTAGGGCTGCAACTATCGATTCTTTTTGTAGTGATTATTTTATCACACTGTATGTAGCCTCTGTCCCCTAGAGTAGAACAAACACAACTCATGCTGCTACTGTACACATTCATGACTTGATCGCAAAACAGAAATACACATGGTCATATTAAATGATCAAAATGTTTGAAGAAGTCAAACAAAACAATGTTAAAGGAGTAGTTCACCCCCAAAATGTCTTTTTTTCCCTATTGATTAGTCACGCCATGGAGATTAGAGTTCAATAATATTTTTAGTTTTTTGTCGCATTCCTAAGACAAAATAACAATAAATGTACCCCCATTCGGACCAGTTTCGAAACGGGTCCCCATCCGGAATCAATGGGGGTAAATTTACTCGAATAAAATTTTTGTCTTAAGAATGTGACTAAAACCAAAGAATATTATTGAACTCTAATATCCATGGCATGAGTAATCAATAGAAAAAAAAGTCATTTTGGGGGTGAACTACTCCTTTAATGTTAATTTGATAACGTTGATAACCAATTCTTTCTTTCTTTCTTTCTTTCTTTCTTTCTTTCTTTCTTTCATTCAATCTGAATCTGTACAGTGTACACCATCGTATTTTTGTACAAATAAGTGAAGTATATGATCTCTATAATTTAGTCCACTTTAGTTGTTGGCGGGTATTTGTCCCCGATACATCTCCGCATACATGAAACTAGTCCTCTGCCTTTTTACCCATCCTAACTAGGATAATTATATACCATCACCATACCAGACGACATGCCCGCAAAGCAGTCGGCCTGTACAGTGCGACGCCGCCACTGAATGCCAGATTGTGATTAGTGCATCTTCATTCACAAACTGAACACACGGTGACTTATACTGTCAATTGTTTTTCATGGGTAGTTGTCAGCAAAACACTGGGCGAAGTGTCTGATGGTGTGCAAGCAGTCCGCCAGGGACACCTCATCATTAACTCTCAAATACCGGGAACGCGCCTGAGTCGCGTTAGATTTTAACCACTTTAACCATTATTTTGTGCTTTAACCATTGAAAAATAGCAGATATACGAGCTCACAGCGCGGCTGCAAGCTTGTAGATCTGCTATTTTTGAAAAATCGTGAAAATGTGTGCAAGTCTTTGAATATCTTTCACCCGATCTTTGACCCGACTTCTAAATCCTTCAAATCAGTGGTTCTCAAACCTTTTCTGGTAAAGGACCCCCAAAATTACATGTATTTGGCCGCGGACTCCCATCTCAAAACATGTTGTTCCAGGGACCCCCCCAGAAGCAGAGATTTGAGTTACAAAAGTTTGCTTTGAAAAGTATATATTTTCACGATTTTTCAAAAATAGCAGATCTACAAGCTCACAGCGCGGCACTCGGTGCCGCGCTGTGAGCTTGTATATCTGCTATTTTTCAATAGTTAAAGAAGTCAATAATTCTATGCCTAAATGGGTTAAGGAACACAGTATCATTTGCATAGAGTTGCTGTCAGGCAGTGCTGGAAAAAATAACTCAAATTTCTTATACTTAAAGTATCAATACTGAAATGTAGAAATACTCTGTTGCAAGCAAAAGTCCAGAATTCAAGATGTATCTGAGAAAGGGTACGGTCACACCAAACTAGAGATGGTTATATTAACCACTCCAGCCCTATACATTTTGGACAATTTGAAAATAGACGATCGACAAGCTCACAATGCGCCGCGAAGCTTGTAGATCTGCTATTTTCAAAATATTTGTACACATTTGAAAACATGAAATGGGACATTCTGCATAACTTTTAACTTTTTGTACTTTAAGTAAGTACATTTTGGTACTTTTACTCAAGTACATTTTGAATTCTGGACTTTTACTTGTAAGAGAATATTTCTACAAATATCATCGATTCTTGTATTATAAAATGTGAGTAGGCTACTTTTTTTCACCAATGCTGTTGTGGTTTCCCCCCCCCCCCCCCCCCCCACCCCTCTCTCCTAGAGCATCCATTATATTTACAGAGCCATCAGATTCCTGGATGATTAAAGTGACAAAGTTTCTCATTTCCTTCTCTCCTTCTCCCTTTATTCGAGTCTGTTTGATCTGCTGTCCATCTGTGATCAAGGAGACGTGTGGGAGTCTGAGAAGTAGTGCAGACTGTGAATAATTAAACCCATTTAGAACCGGAACGCATGACTTTAACCATCATTAACTATTGAAAAATAGCAGATATACAAGCTCACAGTGCGGCACCGAGTGCCGCGCTGCGAGCTTGTAGATCTGCTATTTTAGAAAAAAAAATCGTGACAATTTGTGCAAGTCTTTGAATATTTTTGACCCGATACTATAAATGTCTTCTAAATCCTTCTAAGATTTTTGGAAAAAAACGCATGTTTTACTTTTTCAAGACAATTGGACCCTTAGAATTATATGTATTTGGCCACCGACCCCCACCTATCTCAAAATATTATATATCAGTGACCCCCCAGAAGCAAATATTTGAGTTTTATATTCAAAGATCTGCTAGAGATTTTCACGATTTTTCAAAAATAGCAGATCTACAAGCTGTGAGCTTGTTGATAGAGCTATTTTCTAATAGTCCCTGGTCTAAATGGGTTAACAAATGCAGTATACAGTATGCATAGGAATATACTGTAGGGGGGGGGGAAGAGAAAAGAAAGCAGAGAAACAATGTAAGGACTGATGACGTGCACTGCTGAAACACAGAATGCAAGGGAACAAACACCCACACAGCGACCATATACAGTACAGTACAAGCAAACAACAATATCACTGCTAGTGCTACCTGCCTTCTACCGTAAATAAAAGAGTGACATTTTAAGTTGTAGGTTATGATTTGTTCCCTTGGGAGGCGGGGGGTCCTGGTTTCTGGACTGGAATTATAGAAAGAAATATAGACCTCGCCTCACCCATGAAGAAGCTAATGCCGCGAAATGATTTCACCCGCAGACCCGGCTTTTAGTTATTTGTCTGGAGCGTGCACACATGCCCGGCAGCAGGGGTGTCACAAGGGTGGGGGGGAAAGTGGGACTGAGTTACTAGGGCCCAAGTTGAAGGAGCCTTAATTATTTTATACTTTAGCTATTGGAAAAATAGCAGATAGACAAGCTCACAGGTCCGAGCTATAGTAGATCAGCTATTTTTTAAAAGTCGTGACAATTTGCGCAAATCTTTGAATATGTATTTTTTATATATTTGTAACTAAAATTTTGATTATTGCGGGGTCCCTGGAACTAATTATTTTGGAATGGGAAACATAGGCTTTTCAAAAAACCTTTAGAAGGATTTGAAATATTCAAAGATTTTCTCGATTTTTCAAAAATAGCAGATCAACAATCTGCTTGTAGCAGATCTATAAGCTTGCAGCGCAGGCTTGTACATCTGCTATTTTTCAATCGTTAAAGCACAAAATAACGCGTAATAATGAGTTCCCAGTCTAAATGGGTTAAACCCCCCTCCCCCCTATGAAGAACATTCATGGGGGGCCCGCAGTGAATCCTTGCACCCAGGGCCCAGAATTTGGTGCGACACCCCCTGAGCGTGCACACATGCCCGGCACAGTGTTCTGACGTTGAGGAATGAGGTCTTGAAACGGCCATGGGGCCAAAGAGACGGTGGCTGCGTATTGATTATTAGCCGGGGAAGTGTCAGGAAGGGAAGACCCTGGTTATGATTAATCCTACAAATACCTCCACTGCTGCTTTACTAATGATGATAATAGGATAGTAATTGTGAACGTTGCGCTGCATGCGGTTTTCAGAAAGCGGCTCCAAAGTGGATTCTTTATTTTGTATTTCATTGAATTTTCAATGATTGATGATTTAAATCAAATTATTAATACATAAATACATGACAGTAATAAAACAGAAGACGTCATCAATTAAACACGATGCGGAGCAAAACAATATATCGTTGTTGTCGGGTGAAAACCTTGTATGTCCAAAACCGTTTGTTTTGCAGTTATCATTTTAAAAATGATTTAAACTATAGTGAAAACAGCTGATCTACAAGCACACAACGCCTCGCAGTGCGAGGCGTTGTGTGCTTGTAGATCTGCTGTTTTCACTACTTTTGCACGACGGCCTTGTATGATGAAGCAGTGCTTTGCTTTGCGACAAGATTTACAAATTTGAAACTTGGAGATACGAGGTTTCTGCCCGACAGTGACGATATACAATAATTTATGTCCTGGTGGTTGAATTTCCACAAGTACAAATAAAGCATCAATCAATCAATCAATCAGGGACGCCTTTGTGGCCGGTAGGGGGAGCCAGTTTTGGGGCTTCACGTGTCACATGGTTAACTGCAGTGCTTACAAGCATCGATAGGCTACTGTACATTCACCTCATGAATTACAATAATTTGAGAAATCATAGCAGAACACACAGATGATGCACAGACAGACAGCCTGCCTGCCAGGTAGCCACACGTCATCAAATCAAAACACAACAAACAACACCGAGCAGCGTGCTTCTGATTCTGAACCCACGTCATAGCAGCCAATAGTACAGCCATATCTCATCTTAAATGATAACAACATGAATTGGCACGGCGGCCAGGCAGGTGATACTGTATAAAGGATTAAGCTGGCTCAAAAGTCATAACTCACCAACAGATTCAGTCACCCCAACAGTCCAAAGTCCAAACAACATGATAATCCTGATTACTGTTTATCCATTGTCCCGAGTGCAAACTTTACATTATTAGTATATGCCAGTCTTGTATCAAGACTACAAATTACAAAATGTGTCCTAAAGTTGGAGAGTCTGATTTGACCAATTCAACATGTTATTTTGGGTTTCAGGAACAGAACAGGAACACTGCTGAGCAAGACCAGTGTTGCCAGATTACATGCAAGAGAAACAAGCAACCAGGTCTATGAATACATGCCCAAATGTATCGCTTAACAAGCAAGACCTGGCAACACCACTAAGACCCTTGTTGCCAGGTTATATGCGAGACAAACAAGCAACCAGGTCTATGAATACTGTCTGTCTGTCTGTCTGTCTGTCTGTCTGTCTGTCTGTCTGTCTGTCTGTCTGTCTGTCTGTCTGTATGTCTGTATGTCTGTCTGTCTATCTATCTACAAATAGTGTTGCATATACTGTAATGAAAAAAATAACTGTGTCTATCCTGTTGTCTTTTGTAGGATCTGTAGAGAACAACACGCATTGTATTTGGTTTTAACTCTAATGTTTATAATCTTCTGTTACTGCCTGTTATATTTGCCACGCTGTTTCCATTCACATACTGTAACAGCACTCTGGTCAACTCAGTTTTTTTTTTAAATGTTAAATGTGATTTATAAATTAAACAAAAAATGGACTTGGTCTCGAGCCTGAGACACAGCTGTTTCCTCAGCCAAGCTTTCGTTGGCATGCATGTGCATTAAAGCGGGGGACATCTGTAGTGCGCCCAAACATGACGTCTTAGCTCACACAGGCTGAACGTTGCCTCAGGGGACACATGGAGACAAGTGGTGCTCATTCGCTGCTCTCTCATTCCCACTTCCGCTTCGGTTTGTTGTGTTCCGTTCAGCTTGTTATGAAAAAAGAAACAATATGCCCGGAGTTATAGGACAAAGATGCCGTCCCTATGTTTAATTGTTTCTCCTCGCTTTCTTCATCGGTTCATTTCAGGGACGTGCAGAGAATGTTAGAGAGGCAAGCTCACAACGCGTTGCAGCGTGACGCGTTGTGAGCTTGGAGGTCGGCTATTTCTGATGCTTGATACCACACTGAACTACCGGTAAGCATAATCAAGTCAATACTGGAGATGTGGCGTAACGGCATGGATTTCTATACAGAAAGGGCAATTCTTTCAACATAAGATGGTGCATTCAAGTTCAGGAGAGTTTGGGCCAGGCAATTCTCTTGAATGCTGCCTTCAGGTATGGCATGGAAACTGAGAGGGCACTTTTTACAGATGGATAAAAGGGCAGGGGCTCAAGCCCCCTTTGATGTCTATATGTACACGCGCCTGGTTCATTCCATTATGGCAGACCTGGGCATTGTGCGGCCCGGGAGCCGTATGCGGCCCTTTGTTTTGACCGGCCCGTGTAGGGTTAATGGCACATTACAAAATAATCACATTTTATCTCATGCATGGACTCAAGCTGCATTTCTCTTATTTTGAACAGTTTTTATTCACATCAGCACGTGTGTTTGATCATTGGATGTTGTCTCAATAACAAGCAGGTTGTCAGACTGGTCACAACTAGTCTAGACAACCTGCCTTACCTTACCCATCAAAAATGGCTAAAGTGGCTAAAAAAAGAAAAGTCGATGTGCCTGGTTTTCAACAAAAATTGGACTGCTAAGTATTTATTTACTGAAGTCAGAGGTAAAGCTGTGTGTTTAGTTTGCAGGGAGCACTGCCTTTTGGCCCGGCCCTCCACATTATTTTCTGTTGTTCATGTGGCCTCATGGAAAAAAATATTGTCCACCCCTGCATTATGGTTTATTTCTTGGCCCACGTTCCTCCTTATGCATGCCAGACGGGTGGTCTGGCATGCATGCATAAGCACACTGATTACCACGCTCTGAATACTTGATATTACCAACGACAATTTTCCAAACTGTGCCGTCGTTTGACTGATTTGTCGAGTAAACCACAGTGGATTACGTTGATTTTCAGTTTCGGAAAATCTAAGTTCAGAGACATGAAACTTGCTTGATGTAATCCAACATGCTACATATCATTTAGCGGTTATCTTCTGTCAACGGTGTGCCATCAGGGAGGGCCCAACACCACTCAGTGTTAGTGACTCACCTTATAGCCGGGGATCCAGTCCCTCAAAAAGGGAGAGGACCTGTGATGTTCTGCCGCACTTTTTATTTCTGTTTTATCTATTAGTTTGGTCATTAAGGTCCACAGAATGAGAGGCCTGCTGTGCCAGAAACATCGCGAAAAGAAGTTATATTCACTGTCCCATTGACTCCATTACACATTCCTTGGGCTAGAAAACGGACCAACAAAAGTGTGAAAAGTGATGAGTTATCACTTTTCACTGTTTTGTTGGTTCGTTTTCTAGCCCAAGGGATGTTTTTTGTGCAAAACAAAATGCTTGCAATGGATTCAGAATCATGAAAACCCTCCAGTTTGACCCCTCACATGCTACTTAAAGCATATTTTTTTCTTTTTTTTTTAAATTGCGACCGTAGGTCGCATTTACTATCAAACCCTGCACAAAGTGTAAGTCCGTCCGTCCGTCAGTCCGTCAGTCCGTCAGTCAGTCTGTCTGTCACACCTCACACGTCACACTCTTGCCCTGCTCCTATCTCCGCAACCGTTGCCCCGATCCATGCCAAATTTTGCACACACCTTCCTTACCTGCCAAACTACAACCTCCAAGGACCCCCGGAGCTCCAGGGACCCCCAGGTCCCTGGGGGACCCCCAGATGTAAAAAATGACCAAATGTGCTAAACTGACCAAATGACCACCCCCACGGGGCAGCTCACGGGGAATTCCCGGGCACCACCCACTCCTGGTGCTCCAGAACGGATGCAAAAGTGGTGGCGCCCCCAGTGGAGGACCCCCTACACTGCAGCTCACATAAAATGCCGTAACTCCGGCTAGGAGCGACCGGGACAGCCGGGGCCGGTACCTATTCGTCCGCCTTGCCGGCGCGGAGACCCCACCCCTCATTTCTCACATGGCCCTCTTCTAGCGCCACCATGAGGCCGATTCTTGCAAAACACATTTTTGGACACTGCTCCTACAATTTTTGCCCTAAAATCACGCAAATCGGTACACAGTATGTCTACACTCATCCCATCAACATGAATCTCTCCCATATAGCGCCACCTCCAGGCTGATTTTTAAAAACACATTTTTGGACACTGCTCCTACAGATTTTGCCCTAACATCACGAAAATCACTACACAGTATGTCTACACTCATGTCATCAACATGGATCAGGAAGATTTTGGCAAAACACATTTTTGCCCTATTTGTGGAGATCAGTGACCTACGGTCGCTTATCTCCCGATTAGGGAGTGTTACTGGTATATTTCCTTTCCTGTGTAGTGGAGTCAATTGGACAGTGAATATACAAATGGCCATAACTTTTTTTCACGATGTTTCCGGCAGATCAGGCCTATCATTCTGTGGACCTTAATGACCAAACTAATAGATAAAACTGAAATAAAAAGTGCGGCAGAACATCACAGGTTCAACCCTATTCCTTGAGCTTTTGGGCATGTGGATCCCAGACTATTACTTTGTTTAGTTTGTTAAATTATGATCCCAACAGGGATGTTCTGGCCTGTGCAAAAATACCCTCCATGTACACACTCCTTAAACAGAGACGTCTTCGCTGGCTGGGTCATGTGTGCCAAATGGAGGATGGCAGAATCCCTAAAGACCTCCCCCTATGGAGAGCTTGCTTCAGGAAAGAGGCCGCGAGGGCGGCCACAGCTACGATACAAAGATCTATGCAAGCGAGACCTAAAAGCCACACACATCGACACGACCACATGGGAAGCCTCAGCTAAAAACAGAGACACCTGGAGGCTTGAAACCCAGAAGGGTCTTCAGAGGTTTGAAGAACACCTGCTGCTTCAGTGGGACGAGAAGAGGGCCCACAGAAGAACAAACCAGGCTGAAAGACCTGCCAACTCCTAGAACCCAAATGTGTATATTATCTCCTTCTCCCTTGGTATTAGCTATTTTCTTGCTATCAGTAAGACATGGTTTGTTTCACTTGTATGTATAAAGTGTGTACATGTATGTAATATTTTGATTTTAATTGGACCGGTCTTTTGACCTTATATTGTACTGTTTGCATGTAATGATGTGGTATCGTGATTGTTGTTTATCCAGCACCTGGGTTGTGGATTGGATGTTTATGCTGTATGTATCTCCTATGTTTGGAGAAAAAACAAACCTTTGACAAGAAAATGGTTCATGTTTATGTATGATATATGGCCAACGCTTTGAATAGAATAGATGATTATCTTGATGCAGATGCAGGTCCTTTAACACAAATTTTCACCCTATTTTGGGGCATATGTTTATGAGAAAAATAGTAAAGAATCCTTCAAAATGCTTTACGATTTTCGAAAGCCTTTGAGAATGGCAGATGATCTACAAGGTCACGAGACACAACATGTCACAACAGCGAAACCCGGATAACCATGAGCAAAAAAAGCAGCAAAGGTAAGGAACAAAGCAAAATGTGATTTACAAGAATGCTTCCCACTTTTACAGGAGTGCCATACATAGAGCAAACACAGCTTGTGTCATTAAATCATTTCTTCATGATAGAATCTCTGCCATACATACAAGCACAGCTTGTGTCATTAACACATGGGAAACCAAGGTTTCTAACATTTCTAACTGTTGCTGCTGCCGTCGTTCACTTGCGCTTTAATTTTGAAGAGCCTCGGAAGCTTCGTGCGTGTACACGTGAGTGTCCACTGACAATTGAGGAGGATAATCCATTTTGTTTACAAACGCTCGCGAAACTAAAATCCAAACCGGGGCCGACCATCGCGGTAAAGTGTCGCCGTGAAAACAATCAGATCTCTGCTTCCCTGGCGTTCTTTGCACCTTATTCATAGATAAAGCCCTTTTTATGTTTCAGTATATAATAGAAATCAATGCAGCCTAGACGTGCCATTTTGTCTGTCTGCGAGCTACGTCATGACGTATGGACCAGAGTCTTTCACTGACAACACAGGATGCATGCAGCTCCATGTAACCAAGTTAACCCTTTGTCTCGTTCCTGAACGAGACAACTCCTTTTGGCACAGCGACCTCGAGTGGCCGTATCTCGTTACTGAACGAGTTTGGCCCCTTGGGTGTTAAACACAATTTCTTCATGATAGAATCTTTTTTAGTTTTAGTTTAAAAAAAAGAAAGAAATATGCACAACCTGAAAACACCTGGTGACATTGACTGTAAGAAAAAGAGCACGGCGAGGAAAATGCTCTGTTGATTGAATCCACTCCAGGGGGAAGCAGATTTCAGAGGCTAACTTATCATCACTGTTGGGGTGGAAGAGGGCTGATTGATCGAGGCTCCAATTTCAACTCTGTCTCTGCATGTCAAAACTATTAAATTGAGATTTATAGCTTGTTGTTTTATAACACGTCAGACTGCCTCCGCTCTGTGCTGTGCAGGAAAGGATCGAGAGACAGGCGCAAGTGTGGAGGAGGGAAAACCTGAATGAGCGATGCCAGCATCACCTGCAGCCAGCAGGTGTGTCGCACCAGATTCTGGGCCCTGGGTGCAAGGATTCACTGCGGGCCCCCTATGAATGTTCTTCATAGGGGGAGGAGGGGGTTTAACCCATTTAGACTGGAACACATTATTATATGCACTATTTTGTGCTTTAAAATAGCAGATATACAAGCTCACAGCGTGGCACTGAGTGCCGCACCGAGTGCCTGTGCTGGAAATTTGGGACAAAATTCAATTTTTGCCATGGACATACAAAATGGTCCTGTAGGTTCACTATAATATCCGTAGAATCAGACCCTTCCTCACCCAGGAGTCTGCCCAGCTCCTCATCCAAACATCTGTCATATCAAAACTTGACTATTGTAACTCTCTCCTCACTGGCCTCCCGGCATGTGCACTTAAGTTAAGACTCTCCAACTGATCCAAAATGCTGCGGCACGACTGATCTTCAACCAGACAAAATTCTCACGTCTCCGCTCCCTCCACTGACTCCCAGTTGCGGCTCGCACTGAATACAAAACTCTGATGCTGACCTTCAAAGCAGCCAAAGGTACGACTCCTCCATACCTCCAAAACCTGATCAACCCCTACAACCCCAGCCGTTCACTCAGATCAGCCAACACAGGGAAGCTGACAGAACCCTCGCTAAAAACCCCAGGACAAAAATCCACTTGTCCTAGACAATTTGCCCTCCTGGCCCCCAAACTGTGGAATAAACTCCCTGTCGCACTTAGAACTAAAAACTCCCTGTCGCACTTAGAACAACAGACTCACTCCCTGGCTCCCACTGTGGACCTAAGACTCACCTCTTCAGACTCCACCTAAACCCATAACACTACTGTAACACTCCCCCTTCCCTCGATGACCACAGATGAAGGTAGATAGCATTCTTTTAGGTTTTAGAAGTTTTTTTTAACTGATCAGGTGCATGTGTATCTACCTATGTTATTGTTTTCTAGATTGATATTCCTATGCATTTGTTGTATTGTTGTTGATGTACTGACATATTATCTTGCTTATTATATTGATGAATTACCTGCTTATTGTAAGTCGCTTTGGATTAAAAGCGTCTGCTAAATGCCTAAACTGTAAACTGTAGTATGGTATAATACAGTATACTATTAACAATTTATACAGCTTTTCCAAGCAACAATGATTATACCGGTAAATAATGTTTCAACATGAGAGGGAAACCCGGATCTGTACTCTGTCAGTCATGTACTGTACATAATATTTCCTGTTAACAATACTTTCACCAAAAAGTTGTGGAAACTTAAAGTCTTTCCTCCAATCACGATTTCGCGAATCCAAGCCATATGTGAACAGGTTTAGTATTATGCAGAAGTATTCATCCCCCCCCCCCCCCAGCATAATAAAGAAAAACGTCATCGGATCCCCTCTTTCAGAATGTCCCAGTGAGGCGCCGGTTGTACATTTGATCCCTTTTGTTCGGGCTGGCATAAGAGGGCCGTGGCAAGCTGACAACAATATGGAGAAAGTAGGGTGTACCTTACATCGTGGATGGGAGTTAATAGGACATTGTAATGGACCCCGCCGAGGTTCAGAATGAGAAGAAAGTTGCTTTTTCTTTCTCTGTTCTTTTTTTTTCCGCCCGCCCTCACAAAAAGCCGCCTGTCTGGAATATGCGGCGAGGAATTCTTACGGAGAGGTCACGGTCGGTCACTTTCGGGGAGTGCTTATCGGCTATCTGGAGATCTGTCACACGGAAAAGACAAGAATGGAGTTCCCTTTGACTACGCGAACGGCGTATGTGTCACTCAACAGGCATTCCTTTATGTCTCTCTCTCTCTCTCTCTCTCTCTCTCTCTCTCTCTCTCTCTCTCTCTCTCGTTACTGCAACTGATGTCCCTTTGGCCTTCCTTCATTTTTACTCCCTCCCCACTCTCTCTTGCCACGTTATCTCTTTCACTCTGTTGAACCGTCGCTTGAATACTTATGAAACTCCCACTCTTTTCCGGCGGTGGTGTCTGGCTTGCCTCCATGCTCCATTGCAGCATTGCTATCTTGCACACCCCCCACCCCAATACACACACGCCACTATGTCAACTCTCTCTTTCGCTCTCTCTCTCTCTCTCTCTCTCTCTCTCTCTCTCTCTCGCTCTCTCTCTCTCTCTCTCTCTCTACATCACACTACATCACACTATCACCCCTTGCAACACACCCTGTGTATCTCTCTCTCTCTCTCCCCCTATCTCCGGGATGGTGTGGCCTGCGCAACATGGACTTGGGAGTTTGATTACCAGTGTCACGGCCGTCCCGCGTGCTTTGATCAGACATGGCTCTATTGTCTGCCCTTCCGAGACTACAGTCTGGAATCGGCCTCCCGATACGTCCTCCTCGGCTCTGGTAAAGTGAGATGTGAGACCCCTTCTATGCTCGGGCTCCAGACACAGGGGCCTTTTGTGTGCCGCATGTGTGTGTGTGTGTGTGTGTGTTTGTGTGCGTGTGCGTGTGTGTGTGTGTGTGTGTGTGTGTGTGTGTGTGTGTGTGTGTGTGTGTGTGTGTGCGCGCGCCCGTGTGTGCGTGTGTGTGTGTGTGTGTGTGTGTTTGTGTGTGAGAGAGAGAGAGAGCGCG
This sequence comes from Nannobrachium achirus, assembly GCF_963921795.1. NCBI lineage: Eukaryota > Metazoa > Chordata > Actinopteri > Myctophiformes > Myctophidae > Nannobrachium > Nannobrachium achirus. The sequence continues at coordinate 13,978,572 of NC_137831.1, forward strand.
TGAAGGGCACATTAACATGGTTTGCTAGCCTGCACACTAATGTAGACCCCGGCTCTCTGTAGCAGCCCTGGGTTCATTCATTCACTCCCATAGCTTTCAGCGGGAGCATTCTATATGGTGAGGAAACACGCACACGCGTACACCAGGCACGTGCACACATAGACATAAAGGGGGCTTGAGCCCCTGCCCTTTTACCCGTCTGTAAAAAGTGCCCTCTCCAGACCATGAATGCAGTTTTTACTGTGGTGAAAGAAATGCAAATGCCTCGTTTCTAAGCCATACCTGAAGGCAGTATTCAAGAGAATTGCCTTGAATTGCAGCATCTTATGTTGAAAGAATTGCCCTCTCTGTGTAGAAATCAATGCCCTTATGCCACATTTCCAGTATTCACTTGATTATATACTTAAGTCTGATATCACGCACCGAAAACAGCCGACCTCCAAGCTCACAACGCGCTGTGCGCTGCGACGCACTGTGAGCTTGGAGGTCTGCTATTTTCAATATTTCCACCAAAAGGCCCTTTTAGAAATTTCAGCCCCTGTCCCTCTAACATTCTCTCCACGTCCCTGGCGCACGCACACACACACACACACACACACGCACGCATACGCACGCACAGCAAAAAAGGGGGAAAACCATCCCCAGATCACAGCCCGATTAGGACGCCCCTCTATTTTGGAAGGGGACAAAGGCCGGTCATATCTAATTTCCCATACTCCGTTAGCGGTCTCCTATTTTACGCCGTCACAGAACACCCACGCCATCTCGCAGCGGCCCAATTAAATTAATGAATGGATGGTTTTGATCCGCTGCCAGTGTAGCATTCCGCGCCTTTTTTTTCGCCTCTTGACAACAAAAGCCTAATTATTATTATATTCTTTTTTTTTTTTTTTCGACCGAAGCTGAAAATCGTGCCGCCCGAAAATATTAACAACCGGCCGCGTGGAAAGGCTGACAACTATTCTCTCATTATCGTCGCTGTTTGTTTGTTTGTTTATTTTATTGCCGACCCGAAATGGAGGGGGAAAAAATTACAGTAAAAAAAAAGAAGATTAAAAAGCGGTGCAAGAATAGCTCGCGTCTGATTAGCTGAAAGATGGTGGTGTTGGTGTTGGTGTGTGTGTGTGTGTGTGTGTGTGGGGGGGGGGGTCCTTAACCCTGCAAGGCCCAGCGATGCTTTTTGACAACATTTTTTAAAATATAAAATAAAAAAAAATGTTATAATTAGTTTTCCTGTTCTTTTTTCACATTAACATCACCATTAAATCCTATCGTTTAGTATTACAATGCCATTGGCCACGATATATGCATATGAATACCCCCACAGAGGCTGACATTCACACAACTTCAAGATCTCTGGAGTCCAGAGTCTGGACGAACAACATCTCACTTTTTCACTGAAGCTATTCCTCACAAAAACATAAGTAAAATGCCTGTAATATTTGTTTTGGTGATCATTAGAATGTCTAGAACATGTACATATGTTGTTATTGTGAAAAACATCCCCCAAATGTAAATTAGAGCATGATTTATGATTTATGGTTTATGGCTATAAAACCTTAGAAAAACATAAAAAAAAAGAAAATCATTTTTGGCAAGTAGAAATTAATTCTGGTCTTGCAGGGTTAATGAGAGCGACAGAATGACTGAGCATGTGTTTGTGTGTGTGTGTGTGTGAGAGAGAGAGAGAGAGAGAGAGAGAGAGAGAGAGAGAGAGGGAGAGGGGAGAGAGATGTAAGTGATTCAGATGATTGGATATGCCTGGGGTTTAAGATCCTTAAGAATAAAGCCAAAATGGAACAGGCAGCAAAGCACAGAGGGAGGACACCGGCCCAAAACATTATTGTTTTTGCCAGCAGTCACATCTCTCTCCCATCCGGTAAAAAAAAAAAGAAAACACACAAAAAGGAAAGTAAACATATTATTTCCACCGCTATCAGAATCAGTGAATGACTGGTGAATATATTGGTGAATGGTGGTTTGCAGATGCCTCACTGTAATGGATTTCATAAATACCCTCGTAATAGATCAGTGGTTCTCAACCTCTTCAAGCTGCGACCCGCCAAATAATCATATTTTAACTGGGGACCCCCACCCTGACGAGCACTATAGTTGAGAATTACATTTTGGATACAATGGTTCTATTGTGAAAATAGCAGATCTACATGCTCACAACGCTGTGAGCATGTAGATCTGCTATTTTCACAATTTATTCCTCCACAATTTGGCCAGTGTTTAATTTGTCATTTTAGAGGTAATAAAAAGTCCTTAAATTATCACTTTAGAAATGTGCAGATACCCTCTATAATCTTAAACTTTATGTTGGTTTTGTTTACTGTTGAGAGAGAAAACAATGTTGCACATTAAGTTAATCATCTGGGGACCCCCCCAAAATAACTTGGCGACCCGCCCTGGGGGTCCCGACCCACAGGTTGAGAACCACTGTAATAGATGACTGTGCAAGTATCCCAATGTCATCCCTGGCCAAGTTATGGGCAGACATGCTCCTGTTGTTTACCCTCAAATATTGGATTTGCCAACGATACGCCCTCTGAATTCCCGGTGTGACGAGCATCATACTCAGGCTCTGAGCCTCAGACATCCACGTATGCATTTATTTTTGAGCGGTGCTAACCGCTCCTACGTCTGGCTTTGTGTGTAAGTCCCTATGTCCGCATGAAGTACGAAACTATAACGTCACACTCTGACTCCGGTCCGGATGAAGAACACTGGCCTCAGCAAGCTGACGCCACTAACAACTGACCCCTCCCACAGCCCCTCAAACAACAAATCGGCAGCCAGCGTGTCATACCTTCAATCATTGGAGATTGTTAACATTTTTATCTTTCATCTCAGAGATAATGAAGTTTTACTCTGACAGGGCGCGTGTACGTTGTTTCTGTTGTATTTTTTTTTTGTTAAAGTAAGTGTTTGTAGTACACACTAACGTCATAGAAAGAACGCAGAGACCGACATCACCACAGCTGATGTAAGGTATGGGCGCTGATGGCGCGGAGGAGAGAACGCGCCCACAGCGTCCCTAGCGGAAATCAAAACCAGGACCTTTTAGCTGTGAAGCGACAGCGCTATCGACTGTGCCTTGCATAATATCAAACACGCGTGTCGTGTTTGATAACATGTGTCAATGAATGAATGAGACAATGAGTCATAGGAGATTCGGCAGCACAATTCGTGCAGCCCAGGCCACGGCCTGTTTGCAATCAAAACTACTGAATGAATCGACCTGGTCTCGCACAATGTAAAGTGGATATAGAGTAGACGCCTCTTTACTTGGCTGATACAGACAATGAGCACCCTGGCCACAATATCCACCGTGGGCTGCATAGCTGAAGTGGTGGAAGTGCTGCGGTTAAGGGAAGTTATGTCACGCAGTGCAGGTCTGTTCACATCCGCCAGCGAATAAAATTCTCCCGGCGGAAGTAGCACCGTTCACCGTATCAGCCTCACGTCGTAACCAGGCTTTTCTCTTCTTCGCAGATGAGTAAAGCCTGGCTACGCGAGGCCAGACAATGAGCCACTTCGACCTACAGACTTATCACCGCCTCCTTCTTGCAGGTTCCACAGCAAGGCATAAATGCCATGCTAAAACTGTGATGTAACAGCTAGGGTGAGCTCACACATGAGGTATGTGTCTATATAACTATTACTGTATGTCCACGTGAACACGCCTCAACAAGAGCTACCTGACAGCTCAAATTCCACTCTAATTGCCTACAGTACAGTGTAGCACTCCAGCTCAATAGGCCGTGAGAGTTGCTGGAATGCATATCACAGACACACACACGGGTGATTTAATGTAGGTGAGCTTGACCTTGACCCAACGTCCAACATACCTGCTAATCTTCGTAAAGAAATAAACACTTAAACCCTGCATGCTTTGTTGAACGAAGTCCCCCAGGGGGTCTATACTGGACCCCTCAAATGTGTTACCCTCTACATTAAAACACTTTGCCGAAAATTGTTACATATAGGCTAGGGATGTCCCGATACCACTTTTTTGCTGACCGAGTACGAGTACAAGTACTTCATTGTGAGTACTCGCCGATACCGAGTACCGATACGAGTACAATTAATAATACAAAACAATGTGTTGTCATCCTCACAAATCTTAACATTAGGGATGTTCCTAGCGACTAATTTCACTGACATGTACACGACAATTTTGAAACCTATTCGGATAACCGAAAATTAATTGATGAATTTATTTATTGACATTAACAAGCAGAAAATAGCCTAAATCTAGCACATTTCAATCTATTAGGCTAAACCTTATTTGAAAAAGATATCAAGAGTATATGAAAGCCTTTTAATAATGTTTATACTATTGGAATCTGCTCCAAAATAATTGATTACATCACCAGTGAAAGACGTAGTCTAAAACTAGGTCACCAATTAACTCCCCAGAGCAGCGCACCACAGCGCAGCTGGACTGACAGGACTCCTCTCGTTAAGCGACCTCTCTCATCTCGCTCATCTCTCATCACTGTTAGGCCTACTTTAAACCATTATTTATGACATTCGCAGCCAACTTATGACTGAGACTACTTTCTCCATGTTCTCAAAATCTCACCTCAAAATGGATTATTCTTCAGATGAGCGGATCAGACTGATGCAACAGGCTCGAGCCGAGCTGCCGAGGTAATGAGTGAGTGATTCACATCCAGTCGCCTTTTTTGGATTTGATTTCTCCATCAAAGGCAAAGCACTCAGACAAACTTTGCATCGTAGCAAGTTTTAAGATTAATGAATGATGAATGATGCTGCTAAATCATTCAATGTAGGCCTACTCATGTTGAAGCAGCAGAAAGACAGACAGCCTGCTGCCGCTGAATGCCAGCGTTCACTCCGTTCAGCGTGCACCAAGGGTGTCGCACCAAATTCTGGGCCCTGGGTACAAGGATTCACTGCTGGCCCCCCATGAATGTTCTTCATGGGGTATTTAAAAAATAGCAGATCTGCAAGCTTGCAGTGCGGCACTGTGAGCTTGCATATCTGCTATTTTTCAATAGCAAAAGTATAAAATAATTAAGGCCCTGGCTTTCACCTTGAGCCTCAGTAACCCAGTCCCACTTTTCTCCCCCTTGTGACGCCCCTGCTCGGTATCGGCCGCTGCCGTCAGAAGTATCGGGCGAGTACGAGTACAGCAAAATAGGGTTGTATCGGCGCGAGTACCGATACCGCGAGTACCGATACCGCATCCCTAATATAGGCCCATATTGAGAATTTGTAGGTCTGGGGTTTTGAGTCCAGTTTCAGCAAATGTTCACCTATTATGACATGCCATGTGGTGAAAAGTAGATCCGGATTACAGTAGCCTTAACCCTGCAAGGCCCAGCGTTGCTTTTTGGCAACGTTTTTTAAATCATTTTTTAAAAAATGTTATAATTAGTTTTCCTGTTCTTTTTTTCACATTAACATCACCATTAAATCCTATTGTTTAGTATTACAGTGCCATTGGCCACGATATTTGCATATAAATACCTACCACAGAGACTGACATTCACACTTCCCAGAGAAGTTGAAATTCCAGCGTCTGGACGAACAACATCTCACTTTTTAACTGAAGCTATTCCTCACTAAAACATAAGTAATCATGATCATTAGAATGTCTAGAACACGTGCATATGTTAATATTGTGAAAAATATCCCCAAAATGCAAATTAGAGCATGATTTATGATTTATGATTTATGGCTATAAAACCTTACAAAAAGATTATTAATTTTTTAACATTACATTTTCCTGTGATTAGGACTCCTACAACACCATCTGATTTTTAAAAAAAATGTTTGGCCAGTAGAAATTAATTCGGGCCTTTTAATGTAGTGTTGATCTTGTAGACTAAAACCATGACGAAAAATGTTTGTCGACTACCTTTTTTCACTGATGAAAACGAAATAAAAACAAAAAAAAAACTAAGTTACGATGACTAAATCTAAGACTAAATATATTGACAATTTCGTCAACAAATAAAAACTAGACTAAAATGTCATGGAGGGACTAGATTCAGTAGAACTAAAAGTCATTTTAAGATTGGTTGCAGATACAAGCTCACAACGTGTTGCGCTGCGATGCATTGTGAGCTTTTAAATCAGCTATTTTCAGAATGCAACCAAGTGTAAAATCAGCCATTATGCCACCAAGACCCGCCAAAAACAATTTGTCGACAAAATCGAATGTAGATTTAAAGTCGATTAAACCTAAAAACATTCCAGAAGACCAAAATGTGACAAAAACATTTTTATTCAAAAGACTATGACTAAAACTAAATCAAAATTCGCTGGAATGACGTGTGAAAGATTCTCAAACTCAGCTATGACAGACAGCTCATATGGTGCAATGCTACTCACCATGTGAAATGTAATTACACATATGGTGCCAACCCCGAGTTTCCCGAGTTTGTATTGGTACTAGTGCTGTGCCAACCCCGAGTTTCCCGAGTTTGGGCCGTTTTTGATTTTTTTTTCTTCTTTTTTTTTTCTTCTTTTTTCTTTTTTTTTTTTTTATGTTTTTGGACCTCCAGAAATGTATTAGGCATGATCGCGATCGCGAAATTGCATGTTTAACCCCCATACCAACCCATTCTTTCAAACATGGCAGCCATGTTTGTTTACATCTAAAGAAAACATAATGGCTGATAAATCATGAATGCCTGAACGGATTTCCAAGCGGATGTTTTTGTTTGAAAGCTGTGAACAGCATCTACACACGTGGTGCATCATCTAGGCATGGGCGTGCACTTTTTACACAATTGCACAATTACATGGAAGTCTATGGTAACCATGGCAACGCGAGACATTGAAGAGAAAAAATCATAGCAACATAAGTGTTAACACGTGTGTCCAGCTCGGCACAGGGTTTTCTCTGTGCTCCTGTGTGAATGCATTCGGTGCAGGTTAATGGAAATGTAAGATCGATGTCTAAGAGATAATTCATGACAAGGTGTATACATTAGGATAGATAATACATGACAAGGTGTCCATTACGGTACGTCTCTTAAGTGACACGGATGGGTTGATGCCATGGGTTCCTCGCCGTCCTCAATGTCCTTGCGCATGTCTAATGGATATTAAAAGAGCACTCTCCTTTTTTTTTTGCTTTTGATAGCATGCCCCTAAGGGCTGCAATCATTAGCTTTACAGATTAGCCCATGAATTGGTTCTCAAAGTCCAATTTTTCAGTTGGTTTTAAACGATTCAGTTGTTTTTCATTGGCTATGATTGAGATAAGGGATATTAAGATAAACGATAATGGATCCGGAGGGGGAATTCCAGGTGTCAACAGCAACAGCAGTAATGTAATACAGCAAGGGTCTTCAACAGGGGGTCCGGGACCCCTAGGGGGTCCTCAGAGTTACTACAGGGGGCCCTCCAAATCTTTGTGTGATAGAATTGTTTTTATATTACCCAACTGAACCCTAGCGTCCATATTCTGAGAACTGTAGCCAAAAATAGCAGATCTACAAGCTCTCAACGCCTCACACTGCAAGGCGTCGAGAGCTTGAAGATCAGCTATTTTTTGGCAAATAGGTTTGGTGTATAGGTGTAAAAAAGAGCAGACCAAGTAGAGTGTAAGGTCAAGTTAACTAAAAACACAAATCCAACATAGACTGATGACAAACAAGTCTATGAATCTATCTCAAATCGATGAAAATCTGCATCACACATTTAATTACAATATGTAGAGGGGGTCCCTGCTTCATCTCTCTCTCTCAACTAAGGGGTCCTTGGCCTGAAAACGTTGAAGACCTCTGCTTTAGCAGATAATGCTCTTAACCAGAGCGACAATAAACAAGGTAAATTATCACACACACTAGAATGCAAAGAGAACAGAAGAGAAGAAGAACGGCAGCTAATTGCCCATGATTGCATTTGCAGGGGAAATCATCGCGTAAACGGTGTGTGTTTATTGACAGGCTAATTTGATTAGTTAATACAATTCTATTAGTCATAACAGTGACTCTTTGATTGGTGCATGCAGCTCACATTCTGAACTCATGAACTCAACTGCTTTGTTGGCATACATATTGATGGGTATTAATGAACAGGAACAGGCGTGACACCTTGAACTAATATTACAACCCACGCTGTCAACAAAACAACCTACACTTGTTCTGTCTCGTTCAAATCATTAATTCATATTTCTTTCCTTCCCTCACTGACAACACCTAACTCTCAGTAGTGATGTTCTCGTTGGATGTGACAGGAAAAACCACCTTGTTGTCACCACATGGCAGCTTGTGTGAAATGTGAAGCACGTGAAGTAACGTTCTTCCGACACTACTGTAAGTGTCATTTACATGCATTGTCGCCGACTGACAGATTGACTGGTGGTGCCAGGGGCAAAAAGTGGGAATGAGTTACTAGGGCCCAAGGTGGAGGGGCCTTCATAATGTTATACTTTAGTTATGGAAAAATAGCAGATATATAAGCTCACAGCACGTCACTGAGTGCCGCACTGCGAGTTTGTATATCTGCTATTTTATTGTATATCAAATTTTGCTTCTGGGGGGTCCCTGGAACTAAATATTTTGAGATGAGGGTGGCCAAATACATATCCTTTTGGGGGTCCTTGACATGAAAATGTTTGAGCACCACTGACATAGAAACATATTTTTTTTTTCCAAAAACCTTAGAAGGATTTGAAATATTCAAAGACTTGCACAAATGTTCACGATTTTTTCAAAAATAGCAGATCTATATCTGTTATTTTTCAACGTTAAAGCACAAAATAATGCGTAATAATGCGTTCCCAGTCTAAATGGGTTAAACCCCCTCCCTCCTATGAAGAACATTCATGGGGGGCCCTGTGATAGAAATCTAAATAAATGTAATGTAAGACTGTTTAATACGTGCAGTAATGTGTCTGTCACTTTACCTCAGTAAGTTAAAAATACAGTACTTATGGAGGTTGGCACAAAAAGACTGACTCAACAACAGCTGTCTATCGGGACAGTGGCTCCACGCTTGCTACGACGTCACCAGCCCATACATTCACAGTCGTATCTTTAGACACTGTTTAGGAGACACCCTTTCACCTATTCTTGTCACACTGTCTGTGTATAAATGGGAGACGCTGCCTGAGAAACGGGAGCGACACTTTGCACGCGTGTCGCTCAGAGCTCTTGATTATGTTGTTAATAAATATTGTACTCATTGCACTCCACCCTCTGGAAATTCATTTTATTATATTATTATACAATAGTATGATGCTTGAAGAATTCTATTGCAGCCCGCAGTGAATCCTTGTACCCAGGGCCCAGAATCTGGTGCGACACCTCTGGTTGTCACCACATGGCAGCTTGTGTGAAATGTGAGGCACGTTGAAGTAACGTTCTTCCGACACACAGTGTCATTTACATGTGTCATTTACATGCATTGTTGCTTTTATCAGACAAACGCTGACTGACAGATTGACTGGTGGCGCTTCTGGCATATCATCACACATCATGTCGGTATGTGAACATGCAGCCCCACCCATCTGGAAACTAGCCTAAGTGTGCTGTAAGAAAACAAATAAAAGTTACGGTGAAATGGAGAAAAGAAAACCAAACAAGAGAAAAGATTAAAAAAAAGGGAAAAGGACCCTCCAGTGCTCCTTTGTTTCCCTACAAAAATGCTTGCAAATGCTTTTTTTTCCACCGTGTGAAAGCCTGGATGTAAGACTAATAAGCTGTATATTGGGCCTTGTTTTGTAATAAAACAGACCTATATGAAACACCTTGTCTCGACAACGCGTGAGACTTAAGTCCCTACAGTCGTGTCCAGGCACGTGCACACATAGACATCAAAGAAGGAGGCTTGAGCCCCTGCCCTTTTATCGGTCTGTAAAAAGTGCCCTCTCCAGACCATGAATGCAGTTTTTACTATGGTGAAAGAAATGCAAATGCGCGCTTTCCATGCAATACCTGAAGGCACCGACTATAACAGAAATCCATCATACAAGGTATGTACACTCATGATAAAAGGCTGATTAAGGGGGGGGGGATATGTTTTATTCTGGAATTTAGCTTTAAGCCACATCTCCAGTATTGACTAATGCTTATGGTATCAAGCACTGAAAATAGTAGACCTCCAAACTCACAATGCTTATTTTCGATATTTTCACCAAAAGGCCCTATTTTCGAAATGTCAGCCCCTGCCTCTCTAACACTCTCTGCACGTCCTTGGTCCCTACATTTGTGTCGCGGCCAAGCGCCTCACCTTCATGACTTCAGCTCAATCCAGCGCTGTCTGGGGACGAATCAAACACATTCTCCTTGCAGATTTGTTACCGGCCTCCCTGATAAATGGCACACATTCATCCCTTTGAGTGGTATAAATCAAGCACACCTCGAGAGGTTTAACCATTCGAAATCCTCTTCAAAACATTCTTTTGGCCCCAAGGTGCGGCTATATTGAGCACGCATCCAGTGCCTATGTATCATGTAGTGTCACCAAGCTTCCTATCACAGCAAAATATATATATATATATATATATATATATATTGTTGTTGTCGGGTGGAAACCTTGTATATCCAAAACCGTTCGTTTTGTATTTATCATTTTAAAAATAGTGAAAATAGCAGATCTACAAGCACACAACACCTCGCATCGTGAGGTGTTGTGTCCTCGTAGATCTGATATTTTCACCAGTCTTGTGTGACAGTCTTGCATGATGAACCATGACTTTATTTTACGAAAAAAACCTACAAATTTGAAACTTGGAGATACAAGGTTTCTGCCCGACAGTGACAATAGGCTATATATTACAACTTTCTATATACAGCATGATAAACGTTTCACTTTCTGCAGGAATGGCGACCATAGTTGTGACCTGGGTTCGACTTGAGGAAAACAAAAACAAAAAAAAATATATACAGTATATATGTATATGTCACGGTTAGATAGAGAAATGGTTAGATAGAGAAACGGAGCGCTTGTCGTGCGTCGCGGGGCGGAACAAGCGGTCGCTTTGACCCACAACAACGTCGCGTCGGCAGGAATGATAGCGCGCACCCCACGGAGGTTAGGGTTAGGGTTAGGGTTAGGCATAGTTTTACTGAGGTTAGGGTTAGGGTTAGGGTTAGAGTAAGGCATAGTAAGCTAATGGCTAAACACAGCCGAGCTGGGCTAGTAAATAAACGAAAGAGAGTCGCAAACGAGTGACGTCAGCGCCTGCACTAGTGAATGGCTGACTGGCTGTTGTCGCCATCTGGTGGTGATTGGTGTGTGGTGAACTACAAAACCAGCGCTCTTACCACAGTCTCACTGAGTTACCCAAAATGACTGTAACATATATATATACAATGTATTGTATTATCTACTATAGAATGACCAGAGGGAAGATATCAAAAGCACCCCCCCTCCCCCCATCCATTCCGGATTTTGAGCACCACACTTCCTATGTATCACGTTATGCTGACACCAATTCACCAAGCTTCCCATCTCGACAAAAAAGGATTTACAACTTTCCATAAAGTATGATGAACGCTGCAGCTCTGCAGGAGTGGTGGGGGAGCCTGTACGGTCGGTTGTGACTGATTGAGATCTGGAGTGGAGACCTGGGACCCTCCATGACACCATAATGATCCAGCCGCTGCCCGCTGAAGGGCAGAGAGGTCACAACTTACCCACTCGGGGAGTGTCACAATTTCAATGAGTGCCCTTTTTCGATATATATATATTCCTGTCTCTCGTGGCTGCACCGGTGGTACTGTATACAGGGGCGTCACAAGATTCTTTAGCGATTGAAAAATAGCAGATCTACAAGCTCGCAGCGCGGGTAGATCTGCTATTTTTGAAGTCATGAAGATGTGTGTAAATCTTTATGTATTTTTTAAGCGAACATTTATAACTAAAATTTTGCTTCTGAGGGGTCCCTGGAAATGAATATTTTGAGATGGGGGTCTGTGGGGCCGAATACATATCATTTTGGGGGGTCCTTCACATGAAAAGGTTTGAACACCACTGACATAGAATCATATTTTTTTTCAAAGAACCAGAAGGGTTAGAAATAGTCAAAGACCTTTTCACGATTTTTCAAAAATAGCTGATCTACAAGCTCACAGCGCGGCACTTGATGCCACGCTGTGAGCTTGTATATATGCTATTTTTCAATAGTTAAAGCACAAAATACGGCATAATAATGCGTTCCCAGTTCCCCCATATGAAGAACATTCATGGGGGGACCGCAGTGAATCCTTGTACCCAGGGCCCAGAATTTGGTGCGACACCCCTGACTGACTGTATATCTTATCTGTGTTAACATCCCATGAAGTCTTGCACGTGGGAGTTTGCACTCAACCCTGTGACTTATTAATTTAAGTGTGGCTATAGGCTCTTTCCCGAGTCCCACTTCAGTGCACTCCCGCATGTATCAAGATCTAAGCATTATTACACTTTACACTTCTATATTAACGCATATGCTACGATGTGCTTGGTGTATGACCCAAGATCCGACATTATTCTTTTATAGAGCTGGAGGACTTGCAGTCAGCCTTGTGACTTATACAATTTTCCCCCGTGGCTATGAACCCAAGGTTCATCTTGATGCCACGTATTCTGGGCACCATATTCTGGGCCCCATGGGTACAATGATTCACTGCGGGCCCCCCGGGGACTGCCCATAAGTCCGAAGGTTCATTAGTCCGAAGGTTCACTAGTCCGAATACGCATTATTACGCATTATTTTGTGCTTTAATTTATTTTATTTTATTATTTTTTTATCCCACGATTTTGTAACCCATTTTCACCCAGTGCCAATTGCCTATGTAATCCTGGGCTCTGCTCTCCCTCTGCCGCGCCTGGGGAGACAACGGACTGACCTCATGCTTCCTTCTATGCATGAGTAGTCCAAGTTGCTTCTTTTCACCTGACAGTAGGGATTTCCCCGGTTTGGACGTAGCACGTGGAAGGAACACGTTATTCCAACCAGTTCCTTTCCCCTCCATCAGGCACTGCGGCTGGCAAGGGGGAGGCATGTTTTTGTGAGGGTATCAACCCTAGGAGACACAGGGAGAACATGCAAACTCCACACAGAAAGGCCCTATCGGCCCTATAGTGTTTTAACTATTGAAAAATAGCAGATATACAAGCTCACAGTGCGGTACGAGTACCGCGCTGCGAGCTTGTAGATCTGCTATTTTTGAAAAGTCATGAACATTTCTGCAAGTCTTTGAGAATTTCAAATCCTTCTAAGGTTTTTTGAAAAACCTATGTTTCTATATGTCAGTGGTGCTCAAACTTTTTCATGTGAAGGACCCCCAAAATGATATGTATTTGGCCACGGACCCTCATCTAAAAACACTTAGTTCCAGGGGCCCTCTCTAGGTCGTCCTCAGACGAGCCTTCCATCGTCGCTTCCAGTCATCCCGCTTCTCCATACATCCGGCCAGCTCGCTGGTGCTTTGCGCTCCTGCGTCTTTCTTGAGTACATCCACATGTTAGTGTGGGACGTCCTCGTGACCGGTGCCCATGTGTTGGTTCCCACAGCACCAGTTTGCTGGCTGGCAGCTCCTGGTGTCTTTGGCAAGTCTCATTCTCCTGGCTGCACCAAATGTTCGCTTAAAAATACATATTCAAGATTTTCACACATTTTCACGGCTTTTCAAAAATACATTTTTCAATAGTTAAAATAATTAAGGCCCCTCCACCTTGGGCCCTAGTAACTCAGTCCCACCCCAACACCCCCCCCCCCCCCCCCCCCCACCCCTTGTGACGCCCCCTGCTCACCGCATCTATAACTCCTGCAGGCTTCAAGGCGAAATAAATTGCACATTGTTGATATAAAGGCACCGCATGTGGTCTCTCTCTCTCTGCGGATCACTGAGTCGTGCGGTTACCTGCAGCCCCCGAGGTTTACGACGACATAATAGATTCGTCTTCCCTCGACTCCAGCCATATAGACCTGGCATATATGGGCAACAAAATGTGGCCCTTGTGCTGCACTTGAATGCACAGGGGTCACGATTGTGTGACCCTTGTGCAAGCTGGTCACCTGGAACACCTGTTGTTGGGTGGGCTTAAGCCATCCAGGTGTAAAACAGACAACCTCTGACCCGTGCGGGGTCATAAGCTCAACCCCCACCGCGGGGCTTCAGTATGTTCATACGTCTCGAGGGGGGAGGCGCATGACTCATACAAGAACCCAAAGGTTCTGTTATATTTGAAGTTGTTCAAGTATAACATTTTAGATTTAAAGAGACACACAGACCCTCTTCTAGAGAGCTTGGCCCTTAGGAGCGTGCCTTTTATGAGATAATTGTGGGCTCGCTTTAGCTTTTGTCTTGTTTTTGAGCTACAAATTTTGTTTAAACTTGAACAGCTTTACACTGTTATCTGTGCTTGCATTTTTTCTTTTATACTTTTGAGATGTGTGAAAAAAAAAAAACACTTTCCCAGTGAATTCCTATGGGAAATTAATTTTGTCTTACCATTTATATTACTGCCATCCACATTGTTTGGTACTTAAAACTAGTCCACATGTTTTGATGTATGCATCAAATAATTCATACATTTATATTATGGTAATGTAATGGTATAATGCTGTATTCTACACCTGTGCATGTCACATAATGTAGATGGGTACTTTTTGTAGCCTGTGACTACCCATACTATACTTTGTGTGTGTTTTTAGCGAGCACATTTCTAGTTTCATTAAACCTAGCGCTTGGCCAATGTCAAGCTCTGCGGGACAGACAGACATAATAGCCGGGGAGCCACAGGCCCAAAATCTCAAAGAATAGGGTTTTACCTGTGACGTCATGACATACTTTTTATTTTTGTTTTTTCTATTCATTTGGTCATTAAGGTACACGGAATGAGAGGCCTGCTCTGCCGGAAACTCTGCGAAAAAATGTTATGGCCATTTGTATATTCACTCCATCGACTTCAATATACAGGAAAGAAACACACCAAAAAAAATATGCTTTAAGTAGCATGTGAGGGGTCAAACTAGGGGTTCTTGATGATTCTGAATCCATTGCAAGCATTTGTTTTGCATGAAAAACATTCATTGGGCTAGAAAACGGACCAAAATAATGGTGAAAAGTGATGACTCATCACTTTTCACAGGTTTGAGAGGCTGAAATCTAGCCCAAGGAATGTTTTTCATGCAAAACAAATGCTTGCAATGGATTCAGAATCATCAAGAACCCCTAGTTTGACCCCTCAACATGCTACTTTTTTGGTGTGTTTTTTCCCAGTATAGTGAAGTCAATGGTAAACTTTTTTTTCGCAGTGTTTCCGGCAGAGCAGGCCTCTCATTCTGTGTACCTTATTGACCAAATTAATAGGAAAAACTAAAATTTGGAGTATGTCATGACATCACAGGTCTTCTCTCATTTTGGCACAGTGGCTCCCCGGCTATAAGGACGGACATACACACAAAGACACCACTCAAAATGTACACAGCAAAATCTGTTCAACTCTGAGACTCTGGGACCCTTACCCTATTGTAACTCAGAGTGTACTTTACTTTACTTTACTTTATTTGTTTATTTAGACGGGACAATGCATATTAATGAACACTACATGAATGCAATGTAAATAAGCCGGAATTAGCAAGAATGCTAAATTTCATCCGTAGTCCCCACATGAAGACAAAACAATACATACCAACAAACAGTAACCCTACATTAGGAGAGGGCGCCTAAGAACGGTAGGTTCCGTACGGAACCATTGTTTACTTAGAGATGGAAGGATGACCTCCCACTTGGGTAATGACGCCCCCTGGCGATCATTCAGAGAAACTACTTCAGCTCCCGTACTAACGTAGGTAGGAAGGGCCTGTCACTCAAACCGGAGTGACCCGCCTCCAGGCTATATAAGCCCCCGGAGGCGGAAGTAACATCCTCTTAATACCACTCTCTGCCACATTCAGTGAAACAGAGGGGCATTACGTGGGAGGTCATCCTTCCATCTCTAAGTAAACAATGGTTCCGTACGGAACCTACCGTTTACTGTCAAGATTCCAGGATGACCTCCCACTTGGGATTCTTAAACTCCCCTCTAAGCCACAACCTACTCTCATACCCCCACACACCCCTCATACGGGTGAGCACAGCCCAAACGGGCGTGACCCATCACCCAGAAGGTCCCAGGCCCACCGGACCTGGGTGTGAAGGCATGAGAAAATAAGGAGAGACCCTGACAGACCGAAGTCCGCCTCATTCAACTAAATGAAAAGGACAAGTCCGCCTTATAAGTAAGACACACTATATAAGGAAAACACAGGGTCCCCCCCAAAATACCCCAGGTGGCTACATGCCCACCTGTGGGAGGGGAAGATCCGACTCCTCTATGACGTAGAGGAGGCAACTGCACCCAGAACCGAATGCGCTAGCGAAGAGGATTCGATATCCAGGTGATAGTAGGCTGCAAAGGTAGAAGGCGAAGACCAATTCGCCGAAACACAAATCTCCTGAACGGAGACTCCCTTTGCCAGTGCCCACGAAGTAGCCACACCTCTAGTGCTATGGGTTTTAAGTGCCGCCGGCACTTCCACACCCGCACTAGAGTAAGCCAGCCTAATAGCATCCACAATCCACCTCGAAAGAGTGGGTCTAGACACCGGCTTTCTGACAAGAACATTGCCCATTTCCACGAAGAGCTGAGAAGAAGCTCTAGAACCAGCAGTCCTGTCACAGTAGGCCTTCAATGCCCTGACAGGACAAAGGCAATTCAGCCGTTCATCCTCCACCGAGACAAACGGAGGAGGATGAAAAGCCAGAAGAACAACAGGCTCCTTAGGAACCACCATGTTCTTAGGAACAAACTTAAGATGAGGCTTGAGCAACACCTTGAGATCATTGTTCATAAACTGCATGCACTCCGCAGACACCGAGAGAGCTTGCAGGTCACCAACTCTTTTAGCCGTGGCCAAAGCCAGCAAAAGAGCCGTCTTGAAACTCAAAAGTTTCAAAGGCATCCCTACAAGCGGCTCAAAGGGAGCCCGACATAGGCCCCCTAGAACCACCTGCAGATCCCAAACTGGGAACAAAGACCTAGTCACCGGCCTCAAACGTTCAACTCCTTGCATGAACTTGATGACCTCCGGGACTTTAGAAGGTGCCTTGCCCGCCACCCCCAGGTGACAGGCATTAATAGCCGCCAAATACCCCCTAAGGGTAGAAAATGCAAGACCCCTTCTCAAGCGGTCCTGCATAAATTCCAGAATTTCCTGGGCTGACGCCACATGGGCCACCACCGGTGGAACACGCGACTCACACCAGTCCTCAAAGGCATTCCACCTTCCATCATAAGACGCCCTCGTAGAAGGCGCCTTAGCACTCTGAATGGTAGCAACCACTTCAGAAGAAAAACCAGCCGCCAGCAGGTTTAACCTTTCACGTGCCAAACCCACAGGTCTAGGACCTGCAGGTCTTGGTGGAAGATCTCCCCCCTGGCCTGACTCAACAGATCCCTGCACTGAGGCAGCTGCCAACCCGGTTCGCAAAGGAGAGGGGCGATCGCCGATCTCCACGTGCCCTTGTAGGGAGCCACCAGGAGCATCTCCAGACCGAACCTCCTGACTCTCTCCAGAGTGGGTCGGATCAAGTCGAAGGGGGGAAACGCGTACAGTAGACCTCTCGGCCACGTGTGCGCTAAGGCGTCCAACCCCAAGGGAGGACTGCCCTTCACCGCGAAGAACAACGGACACTTCGCATTCTCCGCTGACGCAAACAGGTCCGCCACTGGCTGACCGAACTTGCGAAAAATCTGGCTCGCCACCCTGGGGTGGAGAGACCAATCCTCGTAGCGAGGACCTCCCCTGGACAGGAGATCTGCTCCGCTGTTGAGGAGACCCGGGACGTGTAAGGCCCTGATCGACTTGAGGCGCTACAAGCACCAAACCGTCAATTCTCGAGCCAGACGATCCAGTGGCAACGACGACAGGCCCCCCTGTTTGTTGACATAAAACATGGCCGTCGTATTGTCGGTCCTGACCAGAACGTGACAATGCAAAATCCAAGGCTCGAAATGCTTGAGCGCCAGGAGTATAGCCATCAACTCCAAATAGTTGATGTGACGACCCCTCATCTCCAGAGGCCAAAGCCCCTGCGCTGTGCGCCCCTCGAAAGTGGCTCCCCACCCACTGAGACTGGCGTCTGTCGTGATCGACTTGTGGGAAACCACCTCGCCAATCGAGACTCCGCTGGTGAGGAACCCCTCCACCAGCCAAGGAGACAGGGCGATCGCGCAGGAAGGGGAAACCGTAACCTTCTTGTACTTCAAGGAGGGCGGGATCCCGAGGGATAACATCCATCGTTGAAAAGGTCTCATATGAAACCTGCCCAAACGCAACAGATGTACTGCGGAAGCCATCATTCCCGTCAGTACCATGCAACTCCTGTAAGTGACCACCTGGCCCACTTGAAAGGAGTCGAGACATTCCCGAAACCTGTCCACCCTCTCCTCTGAGAGACGGGCCGACATGTCGGACGAGTCCAGAAGGACCCCAATGAATGTAAGACGACGTACTGGAGTCAGCATGCTCTTGCCGTGGTTGACTATGAAACCTAAGGCCTTCAGGTGAGCCAAAACCACTTGTGTGTGACGCGCCACTTCGTGGGCGGAGCTCGCTGAAATCATCCAAACGTCGATGTACGTCGCCAACCTGACGCCCTGCTGTCTCAGCGGGGCGATGGCTGCTTCGGTCACTTTCACGAAAACCCTCGGGCTCAGTGACAGACCGAAAGGGAGTACTGTATACTCGTACAGGCGACCCTCGAAGGCGAACCGTAGTAATTTCCTGTGTGGGGGATAAACCTGAACGTGCTGATAAGCATCCTTCAGATCCACTGAACAGTGGAAATCCCCTTGCCTGACCGACCGTAACATGGTGGGTACAGTTAGCATCCTGAAAACGTATTTCTTCAGGTACACGTTTAGTGCCTTTAGGTCCAGGATGGGACGTAGCCCCCCCCCCCCTTTTTGTGCACCAGGAAATAACGGCTCCAAAATCCCATACGGGATTGGGTCCTGTCCAGCTCCACTATAGCACCCTTGCTTAGCAAGGAGCTGATCTCTTCTCTCAAAAGATTTGCTTTTAAACCACGCGCCCTGGTATAAATAACCCTGCTCGAAAGCGGGGGTATGTCTGCGAACTGTAACCTGTAACCCCTGGTTATCGTTCGAAATACCCAATGGCTCGGGTTGCATAACTTCCACTGGCGTGCGCAGCGTGCTAGCGTGTTTTGAGAGAGAGAAACCCCACCACTGTGCTTCCGTGACGGCGGAGCTATTTGGCGACTGGACCGGAAGCGGGAGACCTGCGTATCCGTATCCGGAACGACCGGATGCGGAGCGCAAGGGTTCAATAGGCCGCATGGCGGAAACACCTTCTGGTTGTACCGCTTGACTAGCGGAGCTATTTTGCGGCGGGACCGGAAGCGGGGAGCGAGCGAATCCGTATCCGGTGTCACCGGAAGCGTTCGCACTTCGCTCGATAGAGAGACAGGAAGAACAAAGCGATTCGACTGATAAACAGACTCGCCCACAACTAAAGCATTCTCCCCTGACAGGAGAGGAACTTTTACGTTTAATACCTGCTCTAAGGCCTTTATGCTTGTCCCTTGACTCGGGCTCATAGTAGGCCGACAGAATTTCTGACTCAAAGTTAAATTCATAGCATCGCTCACGCGAGGGAAAGCCCACTCGCGCGCATGAGGAACCACATAATTGTTTGACGTTAACATTACTGGTTGCTGATAAAACCTGTGATTGATTAAGGAGTCCTGACGGGACTTCATCATTCTTACAGGAGGCATGCATAAAGGAGTCATATTGTCGACGCGAGGGATATTCCACTCGCGCGCTTGAGGAACCACATAATTGTTTGACATTAACATTACTGGTTGCTGATAAAACCTGTGATTGATTAACGAGTCCTGACAGGACTTCATCATTACTACAGGAGGCATGCATTTATCTTAGCCCCTGTCCTAAGGCCTTTATGTTTGTCCCTTGACGAGGGCTCATTAGTAGGCCGGCAGAATTTTGTGACTCATTGTTAATTCATTGCATTGACCACGCGAGGGATATTCTCCTCGCGTGTAAGGGGAACCATCTAAATGTTTGACATAACATTACTGGTTGCTGATAAAACCTGTGATTGACTACAGAGTCCTGACAGGACTACATCAATTTTACAGGAGGCATGCAAGATGGAGTCGTCTGTGCAATAGAGTTGGACAGAAACAGACTTGTTCTTTCAACAGATTTATCTGGGACACAAGAGGCATATACATTGACATTCTCATCTTCATTTCCCCGACGCGGGGAAGGCCTTTATGTTTGTCCCTTGACGAGGGCTCATTAGTAGGCCGGCAGAATTTTGTGACTCATTGTTAATTCATTGCATTGACCACGCGAGGGATATTCTCCTCGCGTGTAAGGGGAACCATCTAAATGTTTGACATAACATTACTGGTTGCTGACAAAACCTGTGATTGACAAAGGAGTCCTGACAGGACTACATCAATTTTACAGGAGGCATGCAAGATGGAGCCGTCTGTGCAATAGAGTTGGACAGAAACAGACTTTGTTCTTTCAACAGATTTATCTGGGACACAAGAGGCATATTCATTGACATTCTCATTTTTATTTCCCCGACGCGGGGAAAATAAACGTCCTCGTTTGGGGGGAGGGGAACCGGGTGACACCACGGACCCCTGCCCCAACACAATCCCCCTCTACAATGTCCGCAGCTAAAGCATTCTCCCCTGACAGGGGAGGAACTTTTACGTTTAATACCTGCGCTATGGCCTTCATGCTTGTCCCGTGACGAGGGCTCATAGTAGGCCGACAGAATTAGTGACTCATCGTTAAATTCATTGCATTGTTCACGCGAGGGATATTCCCCTCGCGTGTAAGAGGAACCATATAAATGTTTGACATTAACAAAACTGGTTGCTGATAAAACCCGTGATTGATTAAAAAGTCCTGACAGGACTTCAACACTTTTACAGGAGTCATGCAAGATGGAGTCATCTGTGCTAGTGCAATAGAGTTGGACAGAAACAGACTTTGTTCTTTCAACAGATCTATCTGGGACACAGGAGGCATATACATCGACATTCTCATTTTCATTTCCCCGACGCGGGGTACAGAAAATAAACGTCGTGCCCACCACTCTATACTGGGGTCTGACAGAACCCAGAAAAGATTGTGCTTGTGTAACTTCCATGAGGATTGTAGCGCTTTAGTGAATCCAACATCTCCGTTGCAGAAAACCAACGTCCTCTGCCATCGCTCCACCCGCTCCACCCGCCTGACTGGCGGGTGGAGGGGCAGTTGAAGTGCTGGCGCCGCAGGGGCCTTACCTTTCACTGTAAAGACAGGGCGAGAGCCATCCTCCTCCGCCATGTCCTCCTCCTTCTCGTCCTCAGAGTATCCTGAGTACGAACCCTCGCTCTGACTGGAGCTCAGGTCCGATTCGCGCCTGAAGGATCGGACTGTTTTGCTAAAGTTCACGTCGAAGGGGACGTCCCCGACGGTCACAACACAACGCTACTCTTTAGGCACCGCGCCCGTAGGAGAAATGGTCACCGGAGGGATATTGTTAGACTTCTTAGTCACCTTCCTCGCGGTAACTCCGCCAGACCCGCCAGCTCCAGTGACAGTGGAGCTAGCTGCGGTCGGCTGCACCGCAGGCGGTGTCTCACGTCGCTTGGCGCCATCTTGACCAAGGCGCGCTGCTGAACAAGCGGTGCCCCGGACGGCAGCGCCGCACCTTGACTATCGGTGCGGGCCGCCTGGGGCGGACAGCCTGGGCTGTAGGATCCAGAGCGTTAAGCCCTCCTGGTGGAGCGCAGGCTCCGAGGCCTGCCCTAGCCAGGTGGAACCGATGTACCATAGCGAAGCAGTGTAGTTAACGTTAACAAGGAAGCTGTCGAGCAACGAGCTAACGGCTAAAGCTAGGCCAAACTTGGTTCAGGCAGAAACATACATTCCCTCGGCAGAAAGGCAAGAGGGACCATAGCGAAACATGTAGCTAACGTTAACAAGGAAGCTGTCGAGCAACGAGCTAACGGCTAATGCTAGGCCACGCTTGGTTCAGGCAGAGGCCTTAACAAGCTAACAGCAGAACAAACATACATTCCCTCGGCAGAAAGCAAGAGGGTTCATAGCGAAGCAGTGTAGCTAACGTTAACAAAGGAAGCTGACGAGCTAACAAGCTAACGGCTAAAGCTAGGCCACGCTTGGTTCGGGCAGAAGCCTGAACAAGCGGTAAACTTCTTTGTTATAGAAAAGAAAACCGTCGGTTTAGGACGGGACAAGAATAATTATTCTTAAGTACGGGTATAATTCTACACTCGCCGGTGGGCGACTCCAATGCCACCGCTTTAGGCTAATGCGCGAAGAATAAAATACAAAGGCTGAGTTTCAACTTATCTGAATGTGATATCGCAGAGAGTGAAAAGAGGATGTTACTTCCGCCTCCGGGGGCTTATATAGCCTGGAGGCGGGTCACTCCGGTTTGAGTGACAGGCCCTTCCTACCTACGTTAGTACGGGAGCTGAAGTAGTTTCTCTGAATGATCGCCAGGGGGCGTCATTACCCAAGTGGGAGGTCATCCTGGAATCTTGACAGTAAACATACATACAAATACTATTTTTCCTGAACCAAGAAAAAAAACAACAACAAAACAACACATATTACTAACAGTACCCTACATTAAAAAAGGATAGTTAAAAATATACGTACATGGCATGAGCTGTACTCTTAGAACTATACATGGTCACAGGTTTGATTGTCAACTAACCATTTTTTTAGATTGAACTTGAAGGATGGAAATGACAAACAGTCTCTTATTATTAGAGGTAGGTCATTCCAGATTGAACATCCCTGCACTGAAAGGGTGTTTTTTCCAAAAGCGGTTACCCGGTACGGTACTTCGCAATCCCCTCTAGTGATTGCTCTAGTATTGAGTCCTCTATCAGGCTTCCTTTTTATGAATTCCTTTAGGGGAGGTGGGCATAGACCATTTAGGGTCTTATATATGATACTGACCTGTTTAAATACCTTAAAAGTAGCGAAACTCACACCTGAGTTTGGTTTCATGAGTACGCTCTCAGTCTTGAATTGAAAGCGAAGCCGCACGGCAGCCCTGCCCCAAAGACTTAAATGTCAGCACACAGATATCCCGACTCATTCTACCCCTGTCGCTGCCTGCTGTAGTCTACCTTTGGTTTTCTGCATGGAGGAACATATGGGTTCAAGCCTGACTGTTGAATTGGTACATTTCAATCTTTGAAGAAGAGCCTCGTACCGCAAAAAGATCTTCAAAGCTTCATTCCCTTTGCCTCTGAGAGTAGCAGTAGCAGTACTCTACGCACAACATTTACGTCACAACCTGATGGCTACATGCTGCTTCTCCACCTGCCAAGGCAGAGAAGCAAAAGGCAACAAAAATATAATATTTTTTTACGGTGTGGCTCTGAAAGAGATTGTCTGTCTTTTTAATGCACGCTGTCACTAAGCTAACGTACTGTCGAACCATACAGATGTACCATTTCAAAACTTCACACGTCCTGCCATTGGCAAGACAGTAGATTTCCAGTGGATTGGCAGAACATTGATCTTGTAGATCAGCTATTTTTTGCAATTTTTATGACCTTCTCTGACTTAAATCTACCTATGAAGGTGGATTCTGCATTTCAATGGGAATGGAGTGGTTTCCCCGACCGCGTATTTCCCGGTGAACCTGTGCGCAAAGGTGGGGGCCGATGGGCAAGGAGGGTCACGAGCTTATGAGAAACAACTAAAATAAGACCTTAAAAGCTGGCAAAAACAGTTGCGTGCATTAGCGGAAGATGACAATAAAGGAAATCATTAAATCGGCAAGAGTGCCTCTCATTCTCAATACATAAAGGCTAAGCTATATAACCTCGCCATCATCAGCAATAGTCAGTGGTGCGTGTTCCCCACACTCCCAAGCCCCCACCGTTGCGCTTAGGTTCACCGGGAAATACGCGGTCGCTTGGTTTCCTGCCATTTGTGGGTTTCTGTAAAAGTACGCTCCATTCTCCATTAAAGAATTGTGGAAATAAATGCATTCGCTTGAAGTTTGCAGGAAAAGAGCAGTAAAGCCTGAAGACTTGAAACAACAGATGTGTAGGCGTCAGATGTGTAGTCCTCACGATGTGTAGCCTATTAGACAAGCATAAACAGTGTGTGTTTATTGATAGGCTAATTTGATTAGTTAACACAATTCTATTAGTCATTGATTGGTGCATGCAGCTCACATTCTGAACTCGTGAACTCAACTGCTTTGTTGGCATACATATTGACGGGTATTAATGAACAGGAACAGGCGTGACACCTGAACTACTATTACAACCCACGCTGTCAACAAAACAACCTACACTTGTTCTGTCTTGTTCAAATCATTAATTCATATTTGTTTCCTTCCCTCACTGACAACACGTACCGGTAACTGTCACAGTAGTGAAGTTCTCGTTGTATATGATAAGCATAAAAGTGCTTCTCATAGAACTGCTGTCATAGGCTGGTGTCTGTCTGTAGACTGGCCATATGAAGTCTGTCTAAGATGCTCATGAAGCCGTGCTGTTATTAGACCCACTCTTACTGTACGTACACTGTTTGCCAAGCACTTTATATTATATTGCATTGCACCAAATCACCCTCATGTGCGTTGCTGTTTTTGTTATTGCATACACTCCGTAGAATCAGCCCACTTCAAGTACCTAATTTTACATTGAAGAGACAAATCATATTCTAATAACCGGTGGGTTTCTGAACCGAAAGGAGTGGTCATGGCAGCAGGGGCGTCACAAGGGGGGGAAAAGTGGGACTGAGTTACTAGGGCCCAAGGTGGAAGGGCCTTAATTATTTTATACTTTAGCTAATGAAAAATAGCAGATCTACAAGCTCACAGTGCGGCACCGAGTGCCACGCTGCAAGCTTGTAGATCTGCTATTTTTGAAAAGTCGTGAAAATCTGTGCAAATCTTGTAGGGGGATATCTTAAAAAGTCCTGGAATAAATTCCTTACCAAAATCTCGTGTATTTTTTTAAGCGAACATTTGTAACTCAAATTTTGCTTCTGGGGGGGTCCCTGGAACTAAATATTTTGAGATGGGGGTCCGTGGGCCAAATACATATCCATGGGGGTCCTTCACATGAAAAGGTTTGAGAACCACTGACATAGAAACAAAGGTTTTTCAAAAAACCTTAGAAGGATTTGAAATATTCAAAAAAGACTTGCAAGCATTTTCACGATTTAAAAGAAATAGCAGATCTATAAGCTCACAGCACAGCACTCGGTGTTCAGCAATCTGCTGTTTTTCAATAGTTAAAGCACAAAATAATGCGTTCCCAACTTCCCAGTCTAAATGGGTTAAACCTCCTCCCCCTATGAAGAACATTCATGGGGTTGCCCAAAGTGTACCCAGGGCCCAGAGTTTGGCGCGACACCCCTGGGCTTCTGAACCGAAAGGAGTGGTCATGGCGGCAGCCTATTACAGGATCACAGCACTTTCTATTCATAACGACGTTGCGCAAAGCGCCACGCACGCCAAATCGCTCAACGGGAAAAATGGGACTCCCAGCACCAAACCAATTCTACTCATCAGAGAAAACGGGAGAGAGGAATTGCTCACAGCAGTTACACATGTCGCCCATGGTTCCCGGCCATTAAACACACACAACATAAAGCAACATAACACATTAATCCCCCCCCATCCCATAAACGCAATCCCCATAACGAATTACAGCTTAATAACGGGAAAATAAAACAATGCGCCAACGTGTGTGCGCCCCGAGGCATGATGGGAAGTCACTCCCTCAGTGGAGGAAAACATACTCACATATATTGATACTTAAGTAAAAGTATCAATACTACAATGTAGAAATACTCTGTTAGGGTGCCCTCACACCAAAGTACCTCTGAGAGTGGAATCCGCGTTCCGCCAATGCATTTCAATGAGAGTGAAGCGGTTTCATGCCAGCAGAGGATTTCTGCAAAAAACCCTCCCTTATCATTGAAATGCATTGGCGGAACACGGATTCCACTCTCATAGGTATTTGGTGTGGGGGCACCCTTACAAGGAAAAGACCGGAATTCAAAATGTACTTGAGTAAAAGTATGAAGGTATTGACATCAAAATGTACTTAAAGTACCAAAAGTGTGTATCACGTTGCATTGTGACGGTGAGCTTGTAAATCGGCTATTTTCAAACAGCCAGTATAAAATAGGGCTAAAGTGGTTCATGTATGTTTTATAATATTATACTTTATATCTGCAAAGTAACTATAGTAACTTAAAGTTGTCAAATAATAGTAGTTGAGTAAAAGTACAATATATGGATCTGAGATGTTCAATGGAGTAGAAGTAAAAGTAGTACTGAAAATTGGAAACACTCAAGTAAAGTGCAAATACCTCAAAAGTGTACTTACGTGCAGTACTTAATAAATGTACTTAACACCACTGCTCTCCCTACACCACTAACAGCCTGGGACACTGCAACGTTCAATGTGCTCGCAGTTACACAATGCAGATCAGGCACATGCACACATAGAAAAGGGGGCTTGAGCCCCTGCCCTTTTATTTGTCTGTAAAAAAGTGCCCTCTCCAGACCATGAATGCAGTTTTCACTATGGTGAAAGAAATGCAAATGCCCTCCATGCCATACCTGAAGGCAGCATTCAAGAGAATTGTCTTGTCCAAACTCTCCTGAATTTGAATGCCTCATCTTATGTTGAAAGAATTGCCCTCTCTGTGTAGAAATGCATTCTGTGCACCACATCTCCAGTATTGACTTGATTATGCTTAGTTCAGTGTGGTATCAAGCTCCGAAAATAGCTGACCTCCAAGCTTGGGAGGTCGGCTATTTTTGATATTTTCATCAAAAAGCCCTTTTGGAGATGTCAGCCCCTGCCTCTCTAACATTCTCTGCACGTCCCTGAGATGAGTCACTGAAGATGAACAGAGCAAATGGCATCAAAGCAACGACAACAATAAAGACCCTATAGGCAGATCGGGTTCAACCCGGGTACATCTGGTATCACATACCGAGTGCAGATAAAAAGATGTGTCTGCAGTGCATTTGTCCAAGTGCGTCATAGTCATCTGTCTTCTTCTATTCACAAGTTCTCAGTGTCCCATGAGCCCTTGCATGAAAGGTGGGCATCACTTCTCTTAGCTGTTTCATTCTGACTGGTTGCTGCTGTGAGCCTGTGACGCCTGAATCTCAGCATGGTGATTACTTGATCGAAACCTCCACCGGCTGTCAGTCAATCAGTCAGTCTGTCGGTCTGTCTGTCTGTCCGTCACGTCACACTTTTCCCCTACTCATATCTCCGCCAACGTTGCCCCTATCCATTCCAAACACACACTCCTTGGTTGCCAAACCACAACCTCCACCTCCATCATTTCTCACATGGCCCTCTTCTAGCGCCACCATGAGGCCGATTCTTGCAAAACACATTTTTGGACACTGCTCCTACAGATTTTGCCCTAAAATCACGCAAAGCGGACAGTATCTCCAATGTCATGTCATCGACATGGATCTGTCCCATTTGCATATTCCCTCCTGATTGACTACCATTGCCTTCTAAAGTTTGTGTATGCGACGTGACGGTCAGTTAGGGAGTCTTACTGGTTTTACTTGATGTGAATTGATTTGAATCAGCTGTGTGGAGGAACTGAAGCCCACATTAACACACCCCTATTAAATAGCAGATCTACAAGCTCATATCGCGGCACTCGGTGCCGCACTATGAGCTTGTAGATCTGCTATTTTTCAATAGCTTAAAGTATAAAATAATGGTTAACTCTTTTACTACATCACTGAGGATACGTCCCAGGTGCATCCATGCGATGTTTTTTCGTTATAGTGACTCATAGGAAAAGACTACGTGACAACCAGGAATAGTCTGGTGACCACCGGAGAGACGGGTGACAGCCGGAATGTAGACGGCACCCGGGAGCAGGTTGGGTTAGCGCCCCAGCCTGTGTCTTCCGTGAGAAAGACGCCCAACAAACCCACGGTTAGGCCTTTAGGAGGGCCATTCAAGCCGCAAGGTGGAGCCTGCAGTACCATTGCGGTTCAAAAATTCACCACTCCTGAGAAAAATGTCTGGGGCTAAAGTCTGGTGCAACGCACATGTCCTGGACCTGGTGAGAGCAGGAGTGGACATGGTGAGACGTACAGTGGATGCCAGAAATTTAGGTCGCCAACTCTAAAAGGGCACCTCTCTGTCCCTATCAGTGGCTATAGGTACCTCTCCAGCCACTCCCCCAGATTTTCTCAGCCGCGCCCCGGAGGCGGGGCCCGGACAGGAGTAAATCCACAGAGCCTAGTCCTTCCAAGTGCCTGACTTCTTCTAGTCTTGGCAGAGTAGTTCTGGAGTGGTGGAGCGAATGGTCCTGTCTTTCCCTAGTGGGACTGATCGTGGGTAGCTACTGGGACGTTAGTCGGGACTTGATAAACCCCGGCTGGGTCACCCAGGTGAGGGGTATGATGTTGCGAGACCCGAAACCCTGATGAGCTTGGGCTACATCACTGAGGATACGTACCAGGTGCATCCATGTGATGTTTTTTCGTTATTACTGCTTCGGACGTTCCCGTTTGCCCCAATTTTCAACCCAGCTCATTGCCAATACGGCTCGTTCTTTTTACCTTGTCTGATGACTGTAAGCTGATGAGGGGTTGCGCCGCTGTGTACAGTAAAAACATCTCCCGTAATGCTGCTCTCAAAAATCCACTGCACGTCAACAATAATGTCCCAAATCACTTCCTGGTTGTTTTCTGTGGATCTGTTCTAGAAAATGCATTTCTATGCTCTGAATGGATGGCAAGTGAAGCGGCCCAATTCACAGTAATTCTTTGCATAAAGCTGCACTCTGCTAAAGTACACATATGAGCGTCCATTGTAAAATGAATTAGTTTGAAAATTATCAATAGATAATTTTCTATAACATCGCAAAGGTAAGCTGCTTTTTGCTGGCACCAGCCCCAATAAATAAATAATGACATCTGGCAGTAGAACTGTTAAAGTGGTTAAAATCTAAAGTGACACAGATGCTTTAATGTCCTTCTATTAACATGGCTTGCAAGCATACACACAAATAGCATTCCCACATACATTAATACGGTAATTTTGATTAACATTTATATTACATGCAAGGCTTGATGAAGCCTCTGGCAAGTAATAGAAATAAATAAACAGGTTTGGCTGTGGCGTTTAGTGACAATGGATGGTGCAAGAGGTGCAGGCAGCGGGGGAAAAAAAATACCCTGCTTGCAGTTTAGTTTGGCGCGTTGCCTTAAGCCCTTGTCCCACGACTAATCATGTAATGCAAATGCTTCCCAGATAAATTTAGAAAACACACTTGGTAATGGTCTCTCTGAGGCTAGGATAAGTCATAGCGTGGAGCGACTTTACTGGTCTAAAAAAGGTCTGATAGAGTATTATAGCCACAAATTGTACTCAAGTACAGTTTACAGCAGGGTTCCCCAATAGGCGGCCTGCGGTCCATTTGCGGCCCACGGGGGGCAACTGTCTGGTCCACACCAACCCCAGTAATAATGGTGGTATAAGAGCAGCATCAACACTAGTATATCGTCGTTGTCGGCTGGAAATCTCGTATCTCCAAAATGTGTACGTTCTTTCGCAAATAATACAAGGCAGTCGCACAAAAGTCGCACAACAGCCGATCTACAAGCACACAATGCCTCGCACCGCGAGGCGTTGTGTGCTTGTAGATCGGCTGTTTTCACTAGTTTAAATAATTTTAAAAATTATGAATTCAAAACGAACGGTTTTGGACATTTTCACCCGACAACGACGATATCTGAACTGTCACTAGAGTAGCAGGAACACCGCCGTCGCCCCCTGCAATGTTGTGGCCCTCGGCTTGGTACCCTAGACATAATTCGGCCCTTGGGGAAAACTAATTGGGGAACCCTGGTTTACAGTTTACAGTTTAGGCATTTAGCAGACGCTTTTAATCCAAAGCGATTTACAATAAGCAGGTAATACACATCACTATATTAAGCACGATATGTGAGTACATTAACAACAATATAACAATATAACAAATGCATAGGAATATCAATCTAGAAAAAAAATTAACATAAGTAGACCACGCACCTAATCAGTAAAAAACAAGTAAAAGTATTCTTACTTTAAAATAATCGTGAATTAATTAGAAGTAGTCATCCAAATAATTACTTCAGTGAGAGTAATTAAGTATCTGTAGCGAAAAGACTAACGAGATACTTCATTTGATCTGACGAATTGTTTAAATAAACAATTTTATAAAATATTAAATTATAAAATGTTAGTCGGCCTCTTTGGCTACCTCTGAGTCTGAAGGAATCATGGGTAAATAGAATTAATAAGCGGAATGTGGCTAAATGATAAAATACACTTCTATACTTATTTTGGCCCAAACGTAAATGAGTAAAAGTAACGCAATATTCTTCTTCACAGATATACTTGAGAAAAAGTGAAAAACATGTTGCCGTGAAACTACTCTTAAAAGTTTCATGTTTTAAAAAAGTTATACATAAGTCAATGTAACTGAGCAACACAACTTGTTATTACCCACACATATAGGCCTATTCTATACTTTTGGCCCAAATGTAAAGGAGTAAAAGTAACGCAATCCTCTTCACAGAGACTGTATACTTGAGTAAAAGTGAAAAGCATGTCGCCGTGAAACTACTCTTAAAAGTTCCACGTATTAAAAAAGTTATACTTAAGTCAATGTAAATGAGCAACGTAACTTGTTATTACCCACTTCTGCACATAGTGCCCCTCTCCACCCCACTTGTTTGTCTCAATGTCCTCCTCCTAACACTGCGTCTGATAGCATCCCCAGCTCACTTAAACTCAACAGCCTGGAGGTATCCGTCTATCTCACTCCTTCCCCGGCTGCCACATAAATTGCAGTCATTACACGGCGGCAATGCTTACCTAACTTGCTCTGACACGACTCCTCCGCACAGCAAAACAGGATGTTTTTTTCTTTTCTTTTTTTTCCCTCCGCCCTCAAGTTGTCTGGCTGTAATGGTGGTGCATTAAGCAGAGTAGAGGCACCTCGGCTCCACTCAGGATATTCATTCATACAGTACGCACCCTGACAACAAGCCGGGACAGCGGAGGAATTTAGTTTGCTTGGCTCCCTGATCGAGGAGGGCCTGACAGTAGGAGGATGATTGGATTAGGCTATCGGCCATATATCAAATAAGCAGAAAATCCGTTTTTTTGAAACGTCGCCAATAGCCAATATAGCCCCGGAAAAAAACTGTAACTAATAGCCATATCACGTTGTCAGCAGCTATCGTTGAGGCCAAATTACACATTACCCCCCCCTTCAAGGAGTTCAGTAGGCTACTTGTTTCATAGTCTGGCAGTCAACATGACTGACACTATACGAGCACTTCCATTCACTTATTAACAAAGAACAATCGTCAGACTATAAGAATAGATTCCAGGGGTTTTCAACGTTTTCTGGCCAAGGACCCCTTAGTTGAGAGAGAGATGAAGCCCCACAACCTTTTGATAGATTCCATATAGTTGCATTGTTTGACAGCACAATCATCAGCGTGTTTTGGATTCGTGTCAATGTGTGTTTTCACATACACCACTGAGCCGTCATTACCTAATAAACTTGACCTTTTACTCTGTACTTGGTCTGCTCTTTTTCCCCCTCTACACCAAACCTCTTTGCCGATAATAGACGATCTACAAGCTCACAACTGCGAGGCGTTGTGAGCTTGTAGATCTGGTATTTGTGGCTAAAGTTCTCCGAATATGGACGCCAGGGTTCAAGTGGTTAATATAAAAAAGGTGAGAAAAGGTTTCTGCCACACAAAAGATTTGGAGGACCCCCTGTAGTACCTCTGAGGACCCCCTAAGGGTCCCGGACCCCCTGTTGAAAGTGTTCTGTACAAATTAACACATTTTGTGGATTTTGGATAATCACCATGATGGCGACAACAGTTGACTTCGCAACTGTCAGGTGATTGATTGTGATTGATTGAATATTGCTTTTTTTGCAGCATCACATTTACAGCTTGTATAGTTTTGTGTCACATACAAGCACATGCTTATGTAGAGATGTGTACTCTGCCTGCGTTCATGCGCTGTGTTGTGTTGTGTGAATTCACTCACGTCTCCAACGAAGCTTGGCAGCAGCCGTGACTGCCACTGGCGATAAGGAAATGATGATCACAGTCAGGACCAGCGCAGCTTCACAACAGAAGTAGAACACAACCAAACACACAAAAAAACAATGCACATTAGCGTGCGTGCAGTGACATACACGTCAATGTACAATTACAGTGTATAAGGCACAGCCTTTGCAGACATTGAAAATAACTGTTATCACGTTAAATAACAGGGGCTCAACCTACCATGTGTCTTCTCAAAAGCAGACTGGGGAGAGGGAAAGGGGTTTGCTCCCCAAATCTGCAGGGGCACAGTGCAGATTGTCTCAAGGTTGAGGAATACTATGGGATCGCTTCCAATTTCAGGCTTTTGATCCGGTCGGGAGCGGATGGCGTCCTATGTCATTTTGTATTCAAAACGGACTAGGCTACACTTTGGAAATACCAAACCGGAATCAGTTTTAACACAAAACTATTTCCCGCACTCAATGACATAATTTTAGTTGCGACCGTCAGGTCGCATTTACTATCAAAACCTCCACCGGCTGTCCGTCCGTCAGTCCGTCACACGTCACACTTTTGCCCTGCTCATATCTCCGCAACCGTTGCCGCGATCCATGCCAAATTTTGCACACACACTCCTTGCCTGCCAATTCTCAATCGGTACACAGTATATGTCTACACTCATCTCATCAACATGGATCTGTCCCATATAGCACCACCATCAGGCCGATTTTTTCAAACACATTTTTGGACAATGCTCCTACACATTTTGGCCTAAAATCATGCTTTGACCTGACGGTCGCTTATCTCCCGATTAGGGAGTCTTACTGGTACCTACACAATAAAACCCTTGGTGCGGCGTAGTTTTGATTAAGTTCATTTCGTATATTCATCTTTTAGTCCAACTCGCAGTGACTGGCAAGACTACACTCCTCTAGCATTTAAATAGGGATTGGGGAAACAAACAGGGAATCAAAACAAAGCAACGCCGCTTATTCTGTCGCCATTCGGTCTAGGATGCCATCCTGTCTAGACCGGATCAAACCACAGACATAAAAAGGTAGACGCCTCTTCCGGCTCTCTGGTACCCGTCTCGCCTTGGTGGGCCTTTTTGATTGACAGGCTTGGAATTCTTCTGTGTCGTAACAGACACGGAAGGTCGGTAGGCAAATCAGAGGCAGGTGGGGGCGGGTCTTTTCCTACGCAGCTCTTAAAGTCCCGGAAAAGACGCGTTGTGATTGGCCAGTAGTTTTTTGAGTGGCAGCCTGCCCTCGACACTTCCTCTTTTGAGCCCACCAAGGCGAGACGGGTCGCTCCAATCAACTGCAGCGGGTGGACGAGGTATCTAGCTTTTTATATCTGTGGGATCAAACAACCTGTTTAGTAGACGAGCACCATGCTTTCCCCCGAGAAAGCTTGGTGACTCACGGTTAGAGGAATACAGGTATTGTAAGTGGAATCACATTATCTGTTACACTTATAAACTGCATGATTATTAGCCACTTACTGTAGTGTCACATATAGGCCTACTGGTGTAGTGAGGACCCAAATGCAAGACAGCAAGGCAGTTGGAGCTCAAAACCCATGATTGGGA
The DNA here is from genome assembly GCF_963921795.1 of Nannobrachium achirus. Lineage (NCBI taxonomy): Eukaryota > Metazoa > Chordata > Actinopteri > Myctophiformes > Myctophidae > Nannobrachium > Nannobrachium achirus. The sequence goes on from NC_137831.1 coordinate 14,012,312, forward strand.
GTTTTAATACAGATGAACATCAGAGAAGACGTCACAATCACAAACTAACATGGTGCCACAGCCACACACCTGACAAGGATTGACTGGGGAACAAGACACAACACACCGGAGGGCTGATTACACATGAGACACAGCTGGTAAGGACAGGCACTAGGCAACTAGAACATATAGAAAAGGCAGGCAAAGTCTGTGATTGAGACACTTAAAGTTGTACCATGTAACTTTTTTGGAGCTGTGTGGAACACAAGCTCCCCATAGGCAGCAATGTGTGTCCTCACCAGAGTCTCACCAGAGTCTGTCGTCAAGAATGAACAGGATCTGCGCATGCGCGGCTTTACCACACACACACACACACACACACACACACACGGCACGGGATCTAGTACACGTAAAAACAATCAAAAAGAATATAGAACTAGAACACATAATTTATAGATCTAGAACACATAGAATTTATATATAGAACACTTAGAATTCATAGATCTAAAACACATAGAATCAAAAGCATAGATCTGGAACTGCTCAAATTCACAGCTCCACTTCGAACGAGGTTTGATTTTTTATAAAACAAATCTTAAAATTGTCCTAACTCTTAAATCGCTAAAGTTTTAGAACACCCACTTCGTTATTTTCAGCTTCTGAAGCCTTCTCTTTATATGTTTTCTATGATCCTGACCGGGGTCCGGTTTTCGCGCAAAAATTACGTCATCATACACTACCGGCCAATCACAGCGAGGGTTATACACTGCCGGCCAATCACAGCGCATCTTGAAGTGGGGTCGCTAGCTATCACAATAGGGCGGCCATATTTGTAGGCGCCCGTGTGTCTCTATCTATACTCGGGTGAAACACACGTTTCTCCGGAATGCCTGAACGCACAGGAACCAGGGACCCCTCTAAAGATAGATCTCGGCGAGGTGGAGGCAGACGCGGGGGTGACGCGGGGGTGTGAGGCCCGGTCCGCGGCGAAAAACGGCCGAAAGACGCGGACGCTACTGACCACTAGTTGAGCAACTTACACAGTATAGCTTTAAATCCAGTGGTGAAAAAAATACTCAACTTTTACTTAACATGAGTAGACTAAAAGTTAGTTTTACTTATGGTTTGTTTATTAGTTATGAATAGACTTTTTGGTTACCACCGCGCTGACTCTACTGGTGCGGTATCCCTTTAAATCAACATGTAGAAGGAGGAGGATGGATCGCACACAGTGGCAAGAGTTGTTTTTTCTTTATTGTTGCATTTGCATGGATGAGAAACAAACGTTTCGGCTGTAAGCCTTCTTCAGTGTATCTCGAGATAGCCTACACTGAAGAAGGCTTACAGCCAAAACGTTTGTTTCTCATCCATGCAAATGCAACAATAAAGAAAAAACAACTCTTGTTTACTAGTTAATCATCTGGGGACCCCCCCTAAAGAATTTGTGGACCCGCCTGCGTTGAGAACCACTGATGTATAGGCAGAGATGGGGACTCGAGTTAAAGACTCGTAACTCGAGTTAACTCGAGTGACGCTTTTGGTGACTCGTCACTCGACTCGGACTCGCCCCTCAACGCTTTTGCTGACTCGTCACTCGACTCGGACTCGCCCCTCAAAAACTCGTGACTTGACTCGACTCGTGCTCATAAGACTCGTTAAGTTCACGAGTCTTATGAGCGGTGCTTAAAATAAAGATTGTTCACGACGTGAACAATCTTTATTTTAAGCACTATAATGCATGACAAGCACGACAAATATTGCCTTTCCTTCTCCTTTCTTCTTTCTTCTCTGTTGCGCGGCTGCGCGCCGCTGTGCTGCTGAGTGTTGCGCACGGAGACAGCGGCGACCGCGTTGTTTTTCCCAACGTACTTAAGCGCAACGGTGGGGGCCAGCCCAGGAGCGCTTCGCTGTGTTCACTTGGACCGCGCGCAGCTCAGGGCCGTTGGGAAAACCGCAGTCTGTCTCGCAAAGCGTGGCAGACACAGCCGTCTGCATGGACCTTTCATCCTAAGATTTAAATATTAAAACGGCGAAATAAAACATATATGTTTAGCTCATCATCAGCTATTTTACTTCAGCTAACCTGGCATTTGTTAGGGTTAGGGTTAGGGTTAGGGTTAGGGTTAGGGTTAGGGTTAACCCTAACCCTAACCCTAACCCTAACCCTAACCCTAACCCTAACCCTAACCCAATCTATATCTAGACGCCGACGCGCCATGACAAGGTGGATTAATAGCTTGCAACTCTGATTTTTTGGGAGCCTTATAGGCTAAACAATATAAGCCATAGTTGATTTTGAGAGGTTTATAGGCTGAACAATAAACCTACAGTAGCCTAGGCCTAGGCTGTTAGTTCAGTAGCAGCAGTAGGCAGGACAGCTGCTGCATGCAGCCTTTCAGAATAAGATTTAAATATTAAAACGGCGAAATAAAACACATATGTTTAGCTCATCATCAGCTATTCTACTTCAGTTAACGTGGCATTTGTTTAATAATTTGATAAGATAATAGGATTTTCCGTGAGACAGTGCTTTTCTAGCGTCGGGTTTTCACTTTTTTCTCCGGTGGGCTCTTCTCTTCATGATGTCAATTCCACCAGCTGCATCTACTAATTAACCCCACGTAATTATTGTTCAAAGCATTAACGTGAAGTTATGCCAAATATGCCCGTAATGTTACAGTTGTGCTGTCAGGATTCTTCACAGCACTGCAGTAACTTTAAAAAAGAAAAAGAGCTTTTAAAAAAGCAGGAGGGGAGTGGAAATGAAAGGGGAAAAAAACTTTATGCTAAAGAAGTAAAAGAAAAGCTTTATTTTGGAATAAAGATTATGTTGAACCACGTTTAATTTTATTTATTTATAGGCTATCTTAACTAAAACTGCTATTGAAAATGATGCTGTATCAATGACTAAGTAATGTATCAATCCTGACATACTGTCTGTTTATATTAATAGACCTACAGTAAAGGAGTGATCATGAATACAATCATGCACTTGCCAGTACAATTTAATTAATATTGTATAGGTCTATTAATTATACGCCGGCAACAAACGTTTACGACAGTGATGTAAAATGTATTCCCAGGTCCAATCCCCACTGAGAGTACACGTCGCTATGGTAACCAGTAGCGATACGTTTTACGGCAGTAACTGCAGTAAAGTGTTATGTTGCTTACTGTCCAGCTCTGGCGGCTTCTTTCAAATAGAAAAATTGTGATTGCTTCGCAATTCCTATTAAAAACAACATTTGAGTACTTGTCTAGCTCAAGCTGTCTTAGGAAAATGTCAGTACAGATAGCTACAAAGGTCTACAAAAAGGATTTAAGTGTCAAGCAAGCAACTGAAGTGTGGCTGGTTTTGGGATTATTTTATTCATTGGATGATGATCGGACGGCCGGGGACCCTGCTACTATTGGACATAACTGCGTTGCTTCCAAGGAACTTTCACCGAGGAAGGAGAGGCAGGAGGTCTACTTCAGAGCTGTTTTCTGGGGGAAATGGATCCATTATTATTAATCGTGGAACATTTAACAGCCTCCGTAGCGTGATTGTGAGTACATACATGCATGTGTCTTTCCTAATTTAGCCTGCAGTGGCTGCTGGCTGGCTGCTGCTGTAGCTGTATCTGTGAGTACCGGGTGATCATGATGCGCCATCTAACTTTTTCAGCTGGAGGCTAGATCATTATAAAAAATAATAAAAAAAGATATATATGTATATAAAGACTCGTAACTCGACTCGGACTCGCCACTTAAAGACTTGAGACTCGACTCGACTCGTCCCCCACTGACCCCAGAGACTCGACACTCGACTTCGACTCGCCCCCCAAAGACTCGGCACTCGACTTGACTCGTGACCACGAGACTCGTGGGCATCTCTGTGTATAGGATACCTGTTACTGACATGAACTGATCTGCACCTAGAGGTAAATATTATTAATAACCTTGGCAAGCGCTGCAGGCATCACATTAGTGCAGCTGCTGGCCCAGCCCCCTTTTGGCAGCGTCTCATTTGCATAATGTGGCTAGTTTAAGTATCAACAACAAATTCCATGAATTGGCAAAGTCCTTCCAGAACAGCTCAAAGTTTTACTGCCACAGCTTTTACTGCTAGCGCTATGTGCTACTTTTACTACGGCTCCCACAAGAACAACAACGACTGCAATTATGCGGTTATTATGCAAATATTGCCACCTCACCGCATTTTAGATATGGAGTTGAATAGTTTTTTTCTTTATTTATTTCTTTTTTTGTGTGTGGGGAGATTTCCAATATCGGTTCAAGCTGTCCAAGATATTCAAAAATAGCACGTGCATTTTCCACCCCGCGGGGTGGATCGTTCACTTTTAATTGGCACTGAACGAAAGCATTTCCTTAACGATCGAGGCAATTAAGGTTCATTCAAATTAAGACTTTCTGGTAGAAACCAATCAAGGAGAAGAATCTGAATTCCCCCTATCTGCTTATACCTTCATTTGCACTGAAGCGACGTACAGTGCGGCGTGAGACTGCAGGCACTCTGACCTCCATTAGCACAGCAGTCCGTGATTGATTTGGACATCTATAAGCCTGATTTTATACTCTGTCACATGATGGCATCACCTAGAATTATTGAATGCTTTAACCAGTGAAAAATAGCAGATATACAAGCTCACAGCGCGGCACCGAGTGCCGCGCTGCGAGCTTGTAGATCTGCTATTTTTGAAAAAGTCGTGAAAATGCATGTGTGCAAATCTTTGAATATGTATTGTATTTTCAAAGTGAACGTTTGTAACTCAAATTTTGCTTCTGGGTGGTCCCTGGAACTAAATATTTTGAGATGGGGGTCCGTGGGCCAAATAAATATCATTTTGGGGCTCCTTCACATGAAAAGGTTTGAGCACCACTGACATAGTAGTCTCTCAAGAACAGACTAACTGAGCTCCGGTTAAGTGAAAAGGACCTTTTCTTTGACGATGGCTGGCCAGATTGCTGACATAGAAACTTCAAAAAGTCTTAGAAGGATTCAAAATTCTAATTTTCACGATTCTTCAAAAATAGCAAATCTACAAGCTCGCTGCGCGGCATTCGGTGCCGCGCTGTGAGCTTGTATATCTGCTATTTTTGAATAGTTAAAGCATAAAATAATGATACACAATAATGTGTACCCGTTCTAAATGGGTTAAAAAAAAGATTGCTGTTGTCGGCTGGAACTGGAAACCTTGTCCAAGGCCATTAGTTTTGTATTTATCATTTAAAAAAGATTTAAAATAGCGAAAATAGCCATATCTACAAGGACACAACGCCTCACGGTGCGAGGCGTTGTGTGCTCGTAGATCGGCTATTTTCACTAGTTCTGTGCGACAATCTTGTATAATGAAGCAGGGCTTTACTTTACGGAAAAAACATACACATTTGAAACTTGGAGATACAAGGTTTCTTCTGCCCAACAGTGACGATATACTGTGACTGTATATATTTACAGGCTGTCAACGCATCACATCCATGTACTGTAAACGGTCTATTTCCGGCACGCGGCAGCATCACAAGACGTTGTATAAACTAGCCGTTTATATTCCCCGGATGCTTCAAATCAGTGAGTCACTCCATCACTTCCACTTATTACCACACACTGAGCTGAGCTTGGGTGAAACGGAGAAAAATAAAACTGTATGCACTGATTGGTGCGACCAATTGGCCCCTTCCGAGAGGCAGACAGCGGATCAAAAGTGTTGAAAACCCTCTCTAGCGATGCGGAAAATAAGCCTTGCAGGAAATAACTTGCTATTCTAGTCTATTCTTTTCTATTCTATATTCTATAAGGCTTGAACCTTTCACCCCATATGCAACATACTTTCGATTGACTATTTTCCTTGGCATGACTCGCGGGTTCATGAAAAGTGTTGGCTCATGGCAGCTAGTCATGCTTGATGCCTGGCAGAGTAATCTATCACTCCGCGGTTCCCATCTGCTACTATAATTTAAAGATAACAATTGCTCAGAGCCCACGCTTTGTACTCCTGCCACCCCACCCCCCCCCCAAAAAAAGGGGGCCAAAAGTGTTTGTTCTATTTTCAAGCATCAGAATGTGGGAGAAGAATAAATGAATGGACTGGACAATTGCCATTTGAACGAGTTACAAATGGCTACAACGTGGCCATTTGGTTCACATTTATTACACTCAAAAGGGAATTGGCTGGCAGTGGACGCTGCATTATTAATGCAGGTTTGGATGCATATGGAAGGGTACAGTATGTACTGTAATTGGGAACTTTTGCTCTTTTAGTTTGTGGTGTAGGGACTCATTAAAGCAACAACTTTAGACTTTGAGTTCATGTGGTCAGAGCAATGCAAAAAGAAAAAAAAATCACCATTAATACCGAGTTGTACAGCACTGCATGTAATTGCCTCTCCACTGCTACTAAAACAAAAATGCATACATTTCTTTAAATATTTCTTTAGATTTTGCGCTTACTTTTTCACCATATACTGTAGGCCTACCGGTGCATCAAAACGATTCCAAACTTGCAAGAATAACTCAGTCAGTGTTGGCCAAACATCACTTAGGTTAAAGGCCCACTTCACCTCTGGGACAACCAGATCTTATTTTATTGTTGTTTGGGACACAGTCAACACAATCCTGAGTTATTTTTTTGTGTTCAATCTGTGTTTTAAGATATTTTAGTATGTGTGTCAGCATGACTAGTGATGCATTTTGCATCATATGATGCATCGTATGATGCAAAATGGAGGATGTATGAATTTTGCTCCCCAGAAAAACATATAATATCAAATATTTGAATTAATTCATAACACATGCCAGACCGCCTGGACTTTTAATATAAATCCTGACGGACCATTTAAAACATTCATCCCAATCCTCCCTCTAGCTCATCGTCCGCTTCTAAATACAAGCACTGATTCAGTCTTTGAAGAGAAGACAAGCAGTCATGGGCCCAGAGTGTAAAACAGTTTGTCACTGTCGGGCAGAAACCTCGTATCTCCAAGTTTCAAATGTGCACGTTTTTTCGTAAAGTAAAGCCCTGCTTTCATCATACAAGACTGTCACACACAAACAGCAGATCTACAAGCACACAACGCCTCGCGGTGCGAGGCGTTGTGTGCTTGTAGATTGCCAATTTTCACTATTTTAAAAGGCTAAATACAAAACAAACGGTTTTGGATATACAAGGTTTCCACCCGACAACAACGAGTTTCTCTCTAGATCGATATATGCACCCCTGCTGATCTCTGTTGTTCTGTGAGACTGTGAGAGGTGTGATGCCGAACAGCTTCCGTGCCAGAGCACAGTCAACGCCCGCAGTCACATGGAATGAGCAATAATGCAGACAGTGGTGGAAAAGGTTCTCAAATGTTTTACTTAAATAAAAGTATCAATACTGCAATATACCAATACAATTCTGTTACAAGTTAAAGTGTGGAATTCAAAATTTAAGTAGTACTCATTATGCAGAATGTCCCATTTCAAGTTTGTATAAAAACTTTAAAAAATGTATAAAAAATCTTTTGAAAATAGCAGATCTACAATTTTAGATCGGCTATTTTCAAATGGACGAAATGTATATAGGTCTAAACTGCTGTGCTGCCTCCAGGTGACTGATTTTCCCCCTTGGGATAATAAAGGTATCTATCTATCTATCTATCTATCTATAATCTAATCTACGAAGTAGCTAGTAACTTAAGTTTTCAAATAAATGTAGTGGAGTAAAAGTACAATATTTGGATCCGAGATCCAAGTGGAATAGAAGTAAAAGTAGGCCTACTGGAAATTGGAAATACTCAAGTAAAGTGCAAACACCTCAAAATTGTACGTAAGTACAGTCGGCTACTTAGTTACTTCACACCACTGATGAGCAATAATGCAGATACGTTTTGGAGTTATATAAACCTGTGCAGATCCAGAACAGTATTCTTCAAACTGCAGAAGTGCCCTATGGAATTACTCATTTTGGTGGGCGAGAGAGAGAATGTATGAGCCAAGCATTCGTTACTGGCCAAGACCGGCTTCTGAGTTCATCTCAGTGAGACATTTCCAAAGCAGATACAGCAGAGTTTCTTGCACGCTAGCTTGGAGCGAGTCTCAATAGTGCTTGAGTGCCACCGGTGCTGGGCTATTTCTCTCTTTCGTGTTCTTTGCTTTCGTTCCTCCATTAAAGCGAAACATGAAAATGTCAGCGGCGCGGCGTGTCTATGAGTGTGTTCGCACGCGCGTGCCTTCACACGCCCGGCCTGACCGTGGAAAATTCTGGCACCGTACGCCGCTTCGCAGGAGGCATACATACAGAGGCAGAGACTAAGATGTGTGAGAAAAAGGACAAAAGATCTAAGAAATGGGGGGGAAAAAACAGACGTGTGTGTGTGTGTGTGTGTGTGTGTGTGTGTGTGTGTGTGTGTGTGTGTGTGTGTGTGTGTGTGTGTGTGTGTGTGTGTTTGTTTGTGTGTCACATTTCCATAGCAGGTCACCAAGAAAGAGAGATTTTCTCTCTTTCTCTCACAGATTTCTACGGGGGCAGACCTCCATTCAGAAACACCATCACTTAGTAACATCCCCATTCAGAAATACCCCCACTGAGGTTAGGGTTAGGGTTAAGGTTTAGGTTAGGTTTAGGTGACACCTCCATTTAGAATAATGGAAGTCAATCTTCTGAATGGCAATCCTTCTACACAGTGAGGGCAATTCTTTCAGCATAAGATGCTGCATTCAAGTTCGGGAGAGTTTGGACAAGGCAATTATCTATTTGAATGCTGCATTCAAGTATGACATAGAAAGAGGACATTTGCATTTCTCTCACCATAAAACGTCTATGTGTGCACGTACATGGAGCCAAGGACCACAAAGGCAAAACTTTTTTTTTTTTTTTTTTACCTGCCATGGCCTTCAAATAGACTACCTGAAGTATAAGTACTCATAAAGTCTGCACAGAGCCTCATATCTATGAACCTTCATAGCCCATTGTTTATGGGAAGGGCAATGTTTTTTATCTTCGCGGTAAGTGAGCGAGTGATATGTGTGTGCCTGTGCATGCAGATCGGCAAGCATTTGGGCGTTATGCATTCGTGTGTGTGTGTGTGTGTGTGTGTGTGTGTGTGTGTGTGTGTGTGTGTGTGTGTGTGTGTGTGTGTGTGTGTGTGTGTGTGTGTGTGCGCGTGTGCGTGTGCGTGTGTGTGAGATCCTTGTTCCTCAGACCCCTCCATTGGAAACAACAGCATTAAGTGGGTCAGCATTTCACCTCAAACGCTGGTGCTGCATTTACTGCAAGCCGATCGTGCGGAGGTCGAACAGGGGCCATGACAATTTGGAGCCGTGCTAGTCCTAGCACGCCTATGGCATGGCATTGTTGCGTGTGTGTGTGTGTGTGTGTGTGTGTGTGTGTGTGTGTGTGTGTGTGTGTGTGTGTGTGTGTGTGTGTGTGTGTGTGTGTGTGTGTGTGTGTGTGGTCGGGGGCGGGGCATGCCAGCAATAAGTGTCTTATTGCATGACTGAGATTTAACACTGCACTGTGCATACACGCGTGTCATGTGATCACTATCTATCCATCTATGCTTCTATCTATCTATTTAGAGAAGGGTTCTTCAACAGGGGGTCCCCCAAATCTTCCAATCCTTTTTACATTAACAACTTTAACCCTAGTGTCCTTATTCTGAGAACGGTAGCCAAAAATAGCCGATCTACAAGCTCGCAACGGCGTTGTGAGTGTTGTGAGCTTGTAGATCGGCTATTGTTGGCAAGAGCTTTGGTGTAGAGGGGAAAAAGAGCAAACTAAGTACAGAGTGAAAGGTCAAGATTATTAAGTATTGACGGTTCAAGTGGTTAAATATTTGAAAACACAAACTGACATGAATCCAAAATACACTGATGATTGTGTTGTCAAACAATGAAACCTGAAAAAGGTTGTGGGGTCCCTGCTTCATCTCTATCAAATAAGGGTTCCTTGGCCTGAAAACGTTGAAGACCCCTGATAGAGAGAGTAAGGGAGGGAGAGAGAGAGAGAGAGTGAGAGAGAAAGAGAGGAGACTTTTGCGTGCGTGCGTGCGTGCATGTGTGTGTGCGTGCATGTGTGGAGCAGCATACCAGCGTTTAAGCCAAGTGTGACATTGCATGCATACGGTTTGTCGCAAACGTGCACACAGTACAGTACTGTACATGCGTGTCCTGTGTGATCTCTATCTGCAATTCCAGGAGGAGAAAGAGAGAGTGAGAGAGTGTGTGTGTGTGAGAGAGAGCGAGTATGAGTACGTAGGCAGGTTGTCAAACAGTCATGAATGCTGCGGTCATAAATTGTGTTGGTCTGTGTAAACATGAGTCGTTAAGTGCCAAAGGGTGCCTGGCAGTCTCCCCTCTGTTATGATATGTGAAGAGGAGTGTTGCCGCTGTTGTCCTGGGTGCTTAATGCTTAGTCTGCACATGGTACATGGCACTGCGTGACTCGTCTCTGCACCCGGAATGCAAAAACCGTCTGCCCATGCAAAGGAATCAGGCAATGTCCAGCAGATACTATAATGCTGCGTTCACACCAGCAGCTACAAAGCTACACTCTTCAACAGGGGGTCCGGGACCCTTAGGGGGTCCACAGAGTTACTACAAGGGGGCCTCCAAATCTTTCAATCCTTTTTATTTTAACCACTTGAACCCTAGTGTCCAAATTCTGAGAACTTTAGCCAAAAATAGCAGATCACAACGCCTCACAGCTACAAAAGCTGTACAGGTACTTTAAAGAGTTGGTACCATAGTTTTCTACTTTTTTTCCTGTTTTGTATGTGTCTATGGAGTTAACGTCACTCTTACAGACCCCCAGGTGTGGTTATATTATGCCAATGATGTCTTCCCTGTGTACTGTATGTTTAGTTTCTTCCAGAAAGCTGAGAGCTTCTGAGTCAAAAGGCCCAATTGAAATAAGCCGCTTTAATGACATCATAAAATCATTCCCTCCCCCCTTTTTTTTTTTTTACCATACAACAGCAGCTGTGGGTGTGGTCACCACCCACCTGAAAACCAGGTAGGTTGGTGTGGCCTCATAAAAACATCATTTTAACACTGTCTGTACACTTAAAAAATCTTCCAACAAGTATAATCATTAGCGAAGAACAAGAAAAACTAGGTGCTCAAGAGGTAACAGCAAAGTTAAAAACGTGTGGTGGGTGCTTCTAGGATAAGTGGGATAAAACTTGGAAAAGAGAGGAGCAATCCGAGCACTCAAAAAGTTAAAAAGGAAGGGAGCGGACGTAAAAAACTGGGTACTTTATTTCAGGCTTTTATTATTTGATAATGAAATAAATACCCAGTTTTTACGTCCGCTCCCTTTCCTTTTTAACTTTTTGAGTGCTCGGATTGCTCCTCTCTTTTCCAAGTATAATCATAATACCTGATGATCGTGTTTTAGGGGGGGAAAAAAAATCACATTTAGCCATTTCCATTCACCTTTCCTGCACACTCCTCCTTGTAATGGGGGAAAACTCATTATTTTGTTCCATCTTCTTTTTAGCCGCAAGCTTTATTTTTTCCATTATGTTTTCTCTCTCTTTTCGGACGCACGCTTGATGATGTCAGTTAACGCGTTGATCAACAGTTGATTGATCGTCGATCGCTTTGCAGTTTTGTAGTTTTTGTAGTTTTGTATCTTTTTTGCAGCCGCCAGTGTGAACACAGCATAACACAGATCAATAAACACTGTGCCTAATTGAACTGGCAAATGAAAAAACGATTATAAACTGCACTGTTCCAATAACTTTTCGTTTGAGTTGTATTTGTCATATAATGATTTAGTACTGAGCTGTACAGCAGATGTTTGTGTAAGCAGTGGTGGACAAAGTAAATCGTCACTGTAACCTCGTATCTCCAAGTTTCAATTTTTTTTTTCTCAACGTAAAGCCCAGCTTCATCACACAAGACTGTCGCACAAAACTAGTGAAAACAGCGGATCTACAAGCACACAACGCCTCGCAGTGCTTAAATCATTTTTTTTAAATGATAAATACAAAACAAACGGTTTTGGACATACAAGGTTTCCACCCGACAATGACGATATACTCAAGCATAAAGGCCTACTCATGCCTCCCAAATGTGCCAACATTTGATGATGACTGACTTAATATAATATCAAATCAATTATAATATCAATGCCAATCCCCCCCCCCCACACACACACACACACATACCACCATTGGGGTAATGAATTTAGACACTACACGTTGTTGACCCAACGGGAGATGAAGCATCTTAGTTCTTGATTAATTTACTTTTCACACACATTAGCAGTATTCTCTGCAAAGGCCAAGTCAGGTCTGTATTAGAAGAGGGAGGAGACCTTAGACAAGGGTAGATGAGGACGGGGAGAGAGAGAGACTGCACAGTGTTCATATACGCAGATTACCTTATCGTCGTTGTGGGGTGGAAACCATGTATGTCCAAAACCGTTCGTTTTGTATTTATCATTTTAAAAATGATTTTAAATAGTGAAAATAGACGATCTATTACAAGCACACAACGCCTCGCACCGCATCTGCAATCTCATGCAGACATGACTGCTAATGTGTGTGAAAAATAAATTAATCAAGAAAATAGCCGATCTACAAGCACGTTGTGTGCTTGTAGATCTGCTGTTTTCACTAGTTTTGTGCGACGGTCTTGTATGATGAAGCAGCACAAATTTGAAACATGGAGAATGGAGATAAGAGGTTTTCTGCCCGACAGTGACGTCCTACCAACCAACCAAGCACACAGCACTTTCATTGTTACTGAATCTGCTCCTCAAGAAAGGCGGTCGCTTGATCGCCCTGAATTGTTGCGCAGGTTCTCCAAGATAGCGCCGTCCATGGCTGCTGTGGTGACTACGTGTTGCGTTCTGTCGGTGTTTTTGTGTTTGTCTGTTTTTTGTTTTTGTTTATGTTATATGTGAAAAAATTGATTTGAATGCAAAAATGTAGTATGCCAAAGCAAATTCCTATGTGTATTACACAATGGTTAATAAAGAAATCTGAATCTGAATCTTGTTGATCGTGGTCATTGTTTGTCAGTAAAGAATCTCCTTTATTATTAAGAGAAGGTGTCATTTATTGTTACGTCTTGTGTACAGACCATAGTAGTAGAAATGATGGTGTTTCACTAATATGCTACAAGGCTGGGTTGAGGAACCTACAAAATGCATTTACTCTTATATTCATGTACACAAGATGTGCATATTTGTCCAAGGAAATGGGAAATAAAACCGAACTGAACCGAACCTGAACACAAGACGTACCAATACGAAAACCTTGAACCTTTTATAGCACATTATGTTCCAACTGCCTTGTCACCATGGAAACCAATAATAAAGCCACCTAATAGGTTCCCATGTTGCTATTACACATTGTTCAGCATCTGCAGTGAGTCAGAGGAAAACGATTTTAAAAAAAATGTTTTGTAGAGTTTTAAAAACTTTTTTGCGACCTTCAGGTCGCAAGTTACTATGAAAAGCTCCACCGGCTGTCCCTCCGTATGTCTGTCTGTCTGTCTGTCTGTCTGTCTGTCTGTCTGTCCGTCACGTCACACTTTTGCGCCTACTCTTATCTCTGCCACCGTTGACCCTATCGATGCCAAACTTTGCACAACCTCCGCCCCTGATTTCTCACATGGCCCTCTTCTAGCGCCACCTTCAGGCCAATGTTTGCAAAACAAATTTTTGGACCCTGCTCCTACAGATTTTGGCCTAAAATCACGCAAAGCGGTACACAGTATCTCTAAAGTCATGTCATCAACATGGATCTGTCCCATTTCCCATATTCCCTCCTGACTGGCTACGATTAAAGTTTGTGTATGCGACGTGGCGGTCGCTTATCTCCTGATTACGGAGTCTTACTGGTGTAGTTGATTCAATTTATTGTCTCATTTTCATAGTTCATAATCAAAATTGATCCATATCAGCCCAAGTCTGGTGAAAAAGAGAGAGACCAATGAGTCCAAATGAAAATATCGTCACTGTCCTTAGTTTCAAATTTGAATGTTTATTCGTATATAAAAGCCCTACTTCATCATGCAAGTCTGTCGCACAAAAATTTGTGAAAATAGCACATCTACAAGTCACACAACGTGCTTGTAGATCGGCTATTTTCACTATTTTAAATAATTTTTACAAAGACGAACGGTTTTGGACCCAACAACAACAATTATGCTCATTGACCCAGCAAACTGCTCTGCTGCTATCCGGTCAATATGAACGTCACGTTGTCAATCAGTTATATTCTGTGCAAATGAACTCCGGCACGTTTTAAGCAGTTTGAATCCCTGTGCAATTTGGGATAAAGGTCAACGTTCAACACCACTTAATGAGTATGATTTGCATAAGTTGTATTTGGGAAGGAGTGGGGAAACTACGATTTTGTACTTTAGTTTTTCTGTTGTTAAACTTCGCTGGACATGCTATGTGTTATAGTGGGCGCCAAAACTATTAATTGCTGTGTTTTGATTTATTACTGGCTGCATTCACCGTGGCAAAAGGTTCATTTCTGCAGGTTGGCAATGTATTTGCATATTCATGGCTGTGAGTGTCTAAAACTCCACGGCAACCCACACACATAGCTTAGCAGTATTTATCTGCATGAATCTGTCTCATTATAGCATGGGCTATAAGTAAAAATTGCACTACATTGTTTTTCCAAGCATAGAAGATTGTGAATCGACAACAGTCTTCTGTAATGCACCAACAAAACTATTTCAAAACATCCTTAAACTTTCACAGAATGCTATAACTGTTCATCCCATTATGTACATTAAAAAGCCTGTTCCACACAAAACTGGAACACAGTGGTTGAAGAGAATGTGTGCATTTATATATACTAGAAGCTCGGCCGCCCTTCGGGCGGCCGAGCGTCTAGTTGGCGCCCTGGCCAACTCGGGAACAATGTAAATAGGGGATGAATGCCCCACCCTTTAATGCAAACCCCATTATACCTGTTGTCAAAGGATCTGTTTTGACCATCTTTTTGCGTGTGTCCATTTCTGCCCATATATGGGGATATCTATCTGTCTACGTCCATTTTATGTCCATATATGGAGATCTCTGTAGGACCCGTTTTGACCATCTGTTTGCCTGTGTCCATTTATGCCCATATAAGGAGTTATCTGTCTGTCTGCGTCCATTTTATGCCCATATATGGAGATCTCTGTAGGACCTGTATTGACCATCTGTTTGCCTGTGTCCATTTATGCTCAAATATGGAGATATCTGTATCTGTCTGTCTGCATCCATTTCATGCCCATTCGAGGCCGGGCACTGCACTACCTGCTGCGGCGGGGAACGCACGTGCCGAATTTGAAATAGGGAATGAATGCCCCACCCTTTAATGCAAACCCCATTATACCTGTTGTCATAAGAGCCGTTTTGACCATATGTTTGCCTGTGTCCTTTTATGCCCATGACTCATGTGGCGTACGTGATGTCAGAGCCTTTTATGAGGTGATGTCACAATGAGTCAGCGCTTGCGCCGATTTCCTCCGGAACAGCCTGATGTCAACAATCAGCCCGCATAAGGAGATTCCGAACGTTTCGCGCCGGTTCGGGAAAACCGTGCGTCGGGTCGGGTAGAGGCCCGGCACTGCACTCCGTGCCGCGGCGGGGAACGCGCCGCGGGTTAGGGTTAGGGTTAGGGTTAGGGTTAGAATCTGAAGCCGGTGGGACGAACGGTTCTCGAGATATGCGGATTACAGACACACAGACAGACACACACGCAGAGACTTCTCGCATTTATAGATAGATATACAACATTTGCCTCTTTTTTCTGTTCTCATGTACTTTTTTAACATTCTCTGCCAAAAATAACCCTGTCTATAGCTCCCTGCCGGGCCCGATAAACCAGAGAATTTAATACGTTTAAATTTAATTTAAAAATGTATCACCCCCGGAACTAAACCTCTCGGAACGGTCTCTTTACGGACCCACTTGATCGCGAACCTATTACCATGGCAACCAGCAACCAGAAGCAGATTTCATCCCTCCGAGCCATGGGATAGTTCACACACTGTTTATACAACAGGAGCCAGTTCCTGAACGGATTGTCAGTTTTTCAGGTTTTTTGTTTGTTTTGAAGCTGTGGACAACGTAAACATGCACGATGCATGTTTGGGGTCCGATCATGCACGATGAATACTCTCGTGCCCACGTTAAAAGGTAAGAGAAGACATGCAGGCAGTGAGCTACATAGGGATTTTCTCGTGTTTATCAGGGGTTGCGATCGATGAGTTAAGTTGACTCAGTGTTCAAGGATTACAATGTGCAAATTAATTTGTTGATTTATTATTGATTCATGTTGCCTTCATGCAAACCCACATCCTCACCACTTACTTTACAGATGATCCCAAGTTCACTTTGTGTTTAATATCGCGCTCTTTATTTAAATACATTATTACTTCAGCTTGTGTCTCTCTCTGTTTTATCATGACCTCAGAGACGGGTCGCGATAGCTTGCTAGGCATGGCAGTGTTTATTTGCAGAGCATTGCTAATAGGTGAACCGGAGAAGGCAGCTGTTTTCTGCTCTATTTCGATTCCTTCGCCCTGATAAACTCCTGTCTCCTCAGCCGTGAACTTCACCTACGGTATCCAGGGGCGTCACACCAAATTCTGGGCCCTGGGTACAAGGATTCACTGCGGGCCCCCCATGAATGTTAACTATTGAAAAATAGCAGATATACAAGCTCACAGCGCGGCACCGAGTGCCGCGCTGCGAGCTTGTAGATCTGCTATTTTTGAAAAATCGTGAAAATGTGTGCCAAGAAACCTATGTTTCCATGTCAGTGATGCTCAAACTTTTTCATGTGAAGGATCCCCCCATCTCAAAATATTTAGTTCCAGCTAGGGACCCCCCAGAATCTAAATTTGAGTTACAAATGTTCACTTAGAAAATACATATATTCAAAGATTTGCGCACATTCTCACGACTTTTCAAAAATAGCAGATCTACAAGCTCGCAGCGCGGCACTCGGTGCCGCGCTGTGAGCTTGTATATCTGCTATTTTTCAATAGCTAAAGTTACTAGGGCCCCTCCACCTTGGGCCCTGGTAACTCAGTCCCACTTTCCTACCCCTGGTGACGCCCCTGACAGTATCACCCATCTACAGAGACCATGTTTGGTGGCCGGGTTTGCACATTTGACAAACATTCGTTTGCAGACACAGTTCAGCACACAGTGGTGCTTTAGCTTGGTCAGCTGGCATACGTATAATCCCTTGGGCTGATATGGAAGCTGACCAATCAGTGCAAGGTTATAACTCACTATGTCCTTTTATTGCCCCCTCAACACACGCACGCACACACATGCATGCACGCACGTATATATATATATATATATATATACTGTATACTAGTAAGACACCTAGCTCAGGGCGACATGTGACCTCGCCCTTTTAGGGCGAGGTCGCACCAATTCTTGGCCATCTGGCCAGTGATGTATATCGGACCAGTTACCCATATATGGAGACCCCTGTACCCGAAATATGGAGATCCATGTACTGTAGTACATCCCCTTCATGCCCATACATGGAGATCCCTGTCTGAACCAGCCACACAGATATGGGCTGTCTTCCTCCATATATGGGCACTTCCATTTGAAGTCCTGTTAGATATGGGCTTAATATTGATGACATCAGTGATATCTATATATGGGCATAAAAGGGATTCTGTTAGAGTGGTTCCCATGACATCACAACATACAATCCCTTTTATGGCCATACATGGAGATCCCTATCTGAACCAGCCACACAATATGGGCCATGTCTTGGGCATCTGGCCAGTGATGTATATCGATGACATCAGGGATCTTCATATGGGCATAAAAGGGATTCTGGGGAATACCCATTTATGGACTTTTACATAGGTGATGTCACCTGTGATGTCACCTGTGATGTGTCAGGGAAGGCATGACCTTCAGACAGACAGACAGACAGACAGACAGACAGACAGAGATACACAGACAAGATGTGCCGGTTTTCATTGTAAACTTGCGACCTACGGTCGCAATTAGAAGTAGTGAGAATGGCAGAGCTACAGCTCACAATGTGTCGTTCACTATATTGTCACTAGTTTGGGACCCGCGGAGACAGCAAATATCTCTATTGGGTCTCGAGATAAAAATCTTCGGGAACCCCTACCAGAGGCAGAACGTGGAGTGAAAATGTAAACCGAGCAAAACAATATCAATCTCTCTTCTACGCTGTGGTCTTGCTGTCTTCTCCTCCATGTCTTCCCGACCCTTTGTTCCCTCCTGTTGGGTAACTCATGGGTAGAGTTCAACCCAGACCCTTCGCTCCCTGTTGGGTAACTCATAGAGTTCAACCCACAGCACCTTCCTTTCATGTCTTATTTATATTGCTCTTTCCTTCCTTAAATATTCTTATAATTTCACTGGATCATCTTTGTCTGTATACTCCAGTATCTCTCTGTCCTCTTTCCATCTTTCCATTTTGATGTTTTTTCTCTCCCTGCATAAGCAGTAAGCAAGCATGCATTGCACATGTTAAAACCAGAATGATCTGCAGTAGGCCTACATGTTTGCAAATGTACTTTAGACATAGTATATCATGAAGTATATTCCCCTAATCATATCTCCGCCACCGTTGCCCCCGGTCCATGCCAAACTTCGCACACACACTCCTTCTTGGCCAAACCTCATTTCTCACATGGCCCTCTTCTAGCGCCACCATGAGGCAGATTCTTGCAAAACACATTTTTCCCCTACATATTTTGCCCTAAAATCATGCAAAGTGGTACACCGTATGTCTAAAGTCATGTCATCAACATGGATCTGTCCCATTTCCCACATTCCCTCCTGATTGGCTTCATTGCCTTCTAAAGTTTGTGTATGCGACCTGATGGTCACTTATGTCCCGATTAGGGAGTCTTACTGGTGTGATTTTTTTACTTTTTGTGTTATTTCGTAACTTCATCCATTTAGGCCTGAATGAAAATCTGTGTCACTTTAGATTTGAACCACTTTAACCATTATTTCATGCTTTAACTCTTAAAAATAGCAGATCTACAAGCTTGCGAGCTTGTAGATCTTTTTTTTGCACAATATTTAATTATTTTTCGATTGATCTGTATGTTTAAGTAGTGACAATTCTAGCACTCTTTTAGCATTAAATGGGAACGCATTTCACTTCTTTCTATGAAACATTAACCTTTTGCGTTTTGATCGTGACATGAAAACATGGGACAGTGTTTTTGAATTTGAGACAACGGGGTAGTATTTTTTCCCCAGAAATAGCAAGACCTACAAGCGCACAACGCTTCACATCCACAACGCCTTGTGAGCTTGCACAGTAGGTCCGCTATTTTCAAACACGGGACACCGCCGCATGGCAAAGTATGAAGCGAGCTTAATTGGGCCACATCTCCAGTCCAGTGGGACAGTGTGTGTACTGAATGTGTGACAGGTAGCGTCCATCACGTGTGACTGTGTGTATTTAAACCACTCAAAACCCTCACGAGACTATACCCCCACCCCCGCGTTACTGCTGTGAACAACAATTGTGTCCTCGATTGCCTGGTTAAATAAGGGTTAAGAGGGAAATGATTTGATATGAGCAGAATAATAAGCAGTTACTGCGGGGGGAGGAAAGCTTCTGCTTTGCAAGGGACGGCAAATGAGAATGGGAAGGAAGGAGGAATGAAGGGACATTCTGAATAATCTCCTTTCATTTCCTCTATGCTGCATGGTGCAAAATCAGCTTAGTTTGTGCGCACGCGCGTGCCCGCGCGGCATGCATAAGTGGCGTGCAAGCGTGCGTGTGTTCTGTGTGTCTGCATGTGTTCAGAGCACTTGCAAGATCAAGAAGGGAAAAACGTTTCCAGGTTCATGACGTTGTGGTAAAATTAGAACAAATATGCCAGTTAAACTCTCTCTCTCAGGCACACATGCGCACGCACGTCACAGAACACCAACAATACATCCTCGGCTTATAAATATCATTGAACGTAAATGGAATACGGAAACCTTCGAATCAGCCTCGGCAACAAAGATAAACAACGGCCTCCATTAACAGCCTGCGTTGAACAGCCACACTCAACACATAAAACAAAACCAAACAAAGACAAAATAGCAACCGCACTCGCTCCGTGCTGCTACACTCATCCTGGTTAATTCAAGGTCTGCGCGAGCGATGGAAGCGCGGAGCAAAATGAACTGTTGCTGCATTTAAACCACCAGACTCGAACAGCAAAGTACTTACAGTAACACCTGCTGCAGCACTTTTGAATCAAAGCAGTGGTGTAAAGTATGGTACTTCTTAAGTACAATTTGTTAGTATTTGTACTTTACTTGAGTAGGCCTATTTCCAATGTTCAATTCTTCTACTCCACTACATCTCGGAACCAAATACTGTACTTTTACTCCACTACATTTATTTGAACACTTTAGTTACTAGTTACATTGCTGATATAAATTATAATCTTATAAAACATACACTACTTTAGCCCTAATTTATAGGCCTACCTAGGCTATTTGAAAATAGACGATCTACAAGCTCACAACGCCTCACATCACGACACGTTTTTAGCTTTGTAGATCTGCTATTTTCAAACATTTTGTACTTTTATTTTTGATACTTTAAGTATATGTTGATGTCAATACTTTTGAACTTTTACTTGTAACAGAGTATTTCTACATTGCAGTATTGATACTTTTACTTAAGTAAAACAGTATTTATTTCCACCACTGAATATTACTTGACTACAATTTGAAAGTTGGAGTAGGCCTACTTTTGTATTCACAAATTACAAAGTGCATTTTCTTTTTCATAACAAATGGATTGTTCAAATTGACATTTTTGACATTGTACTACATTACTGTCTGACGCAAAATGAAGTGCAGCTGCAAACCGGCACCCACAAACGAGCTGAAATGCGCCTGTGCTCCGGGATAAGAAATCCAATGGAAGGAGCACAGCAGAAAAAATGAGCAATGTGAATTGTTACAAATTGCATTAAAGCTTTTGCTTTGGCCCCCGTCTCGCCTAATGCCAGACAGACAGTGTTTGCTGTCCGTGTGAATTTAATTGCATGGGACCATTGTACCCGGTATTGTGCAATCAATCTTTTGAAAAGCGTTGTTTCCATTTCCATAGAGTGGAGTGACCTTGGACTCATGAGCCAATAGGTGTGGAGTTTGTCTTTGTGTCAAACCCCCCCCCCCCCCATCCCTCTACCCATAACTTCCCGTATGTAAATGTATTTGAATGATGGCCAACGTAAGGAAGTGGAGCCAAGCCAACAGCGGAGACTCAAGGCCGAAACAAAAACAAAACAAATAAGGCCCGTCAGTAGAAACAGTTTCGAGGAGACAGCGTGAGTCGACTGACCAATTTTCAGTAAACAATCCGCTCCCCTTTAGTACGTTCAGATTGTTATTGTTTTTTTTAAACTTTTATCCGTTTCAAAGAGTAAGTAATAGAGAACACAGTGGACGGAATTGAAGTATCGCCGCTGTCAGCCAGAATATCTCATATCTTTTTCATGTTTTAAACCAGCGGCCCCTTTTATAATTGTCGCACAGAAGTAGCTCACTATGTGTACAAGCTCACAATGTGTCATCTATAATGACATGTCTGTCTGTGGGCTTTGGAAATAGTCAACCATTGAAACTTATTAACAAGTGCTTGCTAGTAAATATTAACTACCATTCATGGGTTTCATTTGGAGTCCTAAACGGCCACGTTGAGGACCAACACAGGTGTTTCAATGTGTCTGATTGGCATGTAACTAATATTCTTCTCCAATCAGAACACCTGTGTTGGCCCTCAACATAGTCGCAGTGGACTACAAATGAAACGCATGAATTGGAACATATTTCCTGAAAAATAACAGTTTTGGACTGGGCAAATGGACAATGTCCTCAGGCGTGCACAGGAGTCAGCTCCATGGCTAGAGGGAGCCCAGAGGATGAGTATTTGTTCACCTTTTACAAGCGGCCACTTTGCTTCCAGTAGCCTCACATGCCTTATGGGAACTTGAATAATTGAAAATCACACGAGGACATGCTATCCTCTTCCACATCCCTCCTCCACCCCTTGCTTTTTTTCTCTAGTGCTTTAGTTTAATTGCTCACAATTTGGAGTGGAACGAAGACGGGAATACGTCTATATTAACAAGAGCTGTAATTTGTTTAGGCTTACAGTATACCGACTGAGTTATTCCAAGCTAATGTTGTCTATGGTTCTGCCTCGAAGGGAAGCAGTTTCTTCAGAAGTGTTTTGACAGTTTGTCAATATTTGAAAAAGCACGCCTCCCGTGAGGATGTTATCGTAATGATGATTGAATTGTTGTTCTGTGTGTGATGAATCCTTCTGTCGACAATGACAACATAATGCACGTTTTGAAGCATTTTCGACAGCAGATTTCTTTTTTTTTACAAAAGACCCCCAATTTAGTAATTAAACCAATTCCCTTCTTATGTATTTAGGTCTTAGGTTATATGGTTCTTCTATGGCAGTGGTTCTCAAAGTGGATTTCAGGGACTCCCTGGGTTCCTTTATGGGGGGGTCTAAATTGACCCTTAAAAGTCTGTAAGTGTACAAATGGAACCAAATGGACCCGTTGTACACTGTCAAAGTTAAGGGGAGACCTTAAAATTTCAAAGTTTGAGAACCACTGTTTTATTGCATTGCTCTGAAGAACCAGTTTTGGTGCCAGTTGGCACAATTATTTTTCAGAATGTAGTACCTACAGAGATCTCCATATATGGGAATTTCAGTCAGACCGGCGGTGTGATGTAGGGGAAGGGGGTACTCGGCTTCATAAATCAGTATAAGGCAGCCAAAAAAGTTTGAGAACCACTGAATTGGAGGGCACATGTATGTTTGTCTACACCCCTCCCTGTCAGGCCAGTGGTATGGCTTGGCCGTTGACAGTGATCTTGTTCATAAACATTTACTCATGACAATTTACATTATGTGGCAGGTCAAGAACATTCTCTTACAGAGAGTTCTGCAACTTCCCACATGAGCAAGCGGTGGCAAGGAAAAACTTAACTGGAAGAAACCTCAAGCAGGATCGAACAGTATAACCTCCTTCTTGCCTTGCCAAAACATAATAAACTCTATAATTACATTTAAATTGCGTAATGGAGACACAGAAGGCTACGATAATTTCCACGACCCCCACACACACACACTCGGTGAGAGCAGCTGTAACAGTTTATGCGTATAGCTACAGTATACAGTTTCATTTTCAGCTAACACCACAGCATGGCAAGCAGCACCGTTGGATTCTCTAAAGCTTGTGGAGAAGCTCTTGTTGCTTCAACAAACCTTGACTAAAGTCAAACACATTGGTGGCTGGGAAGACGGCAGCCGCGCTGCCCTGTGGAGAAAAGTGAAGCCAGGCTACATAGTACGAGACCCAGCAGGCATGGCTATCAGCCTGGATACCAAACCACAGCTGTGGTTATCTGCAACGGGACAGCAGCGAAGCGCCCTGGCGAAGGAGCAGCCTTTGAGTCTGCATGGTTGCGTGTCCCGTATTCGTCCCAGCAATCTGGCCAGCGGCCGGCACGGCTGACCAGCCACAGTAGCATGTGAACCTGCAGCGTCCAGACACGCAGGCCTTCCCTGGAAAACAGTTGATCCATGCAGGCTGACTTCACAACTTTATCCGCCAGCCAGGACAGCAGCTCCAGGACTCTGGTCTCCGAGAGAGGGGAGTTGGCTGGTCATTCTGGGGAAGGCTCTGCCAGTCAAGTCAGCAGCCCAGGCCTCCAGTCTCCAAGAGGGAGGGTGGGGGTTCACTAGTCACCCTGAGGAGGTGTGTGGAGTCTGTTTTTTTGTTCAGATTTTTTTTTTCTTGGAGGGAGGGGATCCTAAGCTCACAGAGATAAATTGTTCTTGGTTACTACAAAACCTCTTGGCGGGCTGTACTGCCCTACAAAGGCAGAGTGCAGGGGCTCAGTTTTCGAATTTCACCAAAAAATTGGTTTAAAAGTGTTACAGCTTATCAGCCAAATGAGATAAAGATATAAAAGTGATATTACACTGATTGTACATCTGTTCTTGAGGTAATTGTTCATCCCCCAATATCATGAAGGCTAATTTGACCGTTGGGCGACAAATAAGTCGGTGTGTCCCAAAACGTAGTTACTGCACTCTGCCTTTGTAGGGCAGTGTACTGCAATTGAACCATTCACAACAGATAATCCAACACACTAAGTATGATTGTGCTGTGCATTTTTAGTTTAGTTGAGTTTTTATTTAAGTTTTTGCTATTGTTTTGTGCTAAGCAACAAGTGTGTGAGTGAACTTGGCAGTGGTACTGTACAACATAATATAGCAGTGCAGCAAACTGTGACTTGAATTGATCTCTCTATCTCTGGATGTCATGTGTGTATTAGGATGGTGTATTGAGGCAAAGTCCACTGCAAGAGCTTCAGACATGTTTTATGAGATGTGTTTCTGTCAGAGCCAACACAAAGCTAGTTGTATTGACCTCTTGTAAATACAATTGATCTAAAGCAAAAACAATCAATACAATATCTTACATAAACATACAGACTTCTGCACTGAATATAGCAAGTGAAACTTCTTACAGTATATACCCGTGGCCGGTGTTCAATCGTATGCTGTATATTAGCATTTTTATGCTGTATCTATATCTATTTAGCCTACAGTACCTTTTGTGACCACACATGTTAAGGGAGGGGCGCTGTTGTTCAGGCCATGCACAATCACACACAAACCCACACACACGGGGGGGGGGGGGGGGGGGGGGGGGAGTGTCTCTGTAGCCATTAAACGAAACGGGTTTCTTACATTGATGCTCCTACATCATGCAAGCACCAGTTAAAGTTACTTTCCATCCCTCATATACTGTGTGCACAGTGCACATCCCATAACCCACACACTGCACATCATTTTGGAGCTCATATCTTTGAACGGGTAAGGGCTAGTTAACTAAATTCAGGGAACTTGCACCTCCAGTGATAGGTGCTGTAGACACAGGTCTTTGGAGATATATGAGGGGCAATTATATAGAGCTGGATGTGCTTTATAGAAGTCTATATCATTAAGTATAAAAAGCTGATTGATTCCCCCCCATAAAGTCCATTGGCTTCCATTTCTATGAACATTTAACCAGCGATTGCCAATGGTTTTAAGATTTTCTCCCCGAGGGGATAATTGAGTCTGTCAAGAAAAGCGAAAAAAGGAAGGAAGAAAGAACAAAAGACATCTCAAGTGCCAGCAGAACACTTGACAAAAAGAGTAGCTTGTTTTAAAAGTATATGAGGCTGTTAGAATTAACACATCCGTCATCTGTTTGCAGATCCAAAGAACCATAATAGATTGCTGTGAAAGTAGCAGTGAAAACCAAATCGCCATTTTCCGATCTAAAAACCTCCCAGATTGAGATATTAAGTTATAAAAAAAGAATCCTATTATCTGCTCAAGGTAATGCATCTTTTAATAGCACCTTTGAAAATTCCCCCCATGAGGGTTATGTTGAATATCAATAAGCCAAAAAAGACAGCCTGGGTATCTCTTCAGAAAGCCACTCAAAAGTTTTTGGAGGCGAATGCATGCATGTGACCCGCCAGACAGATGGCAGCTCTCAGTCCCTGGGCGAACGAGATGACACTCGAGGCAAAACCTGAGAGGCATGAAACTTGAGTGAGTTTTCTGGGGGTTGTATTTCTCTGGGAGGAAAGGGGGGAAAAATAGCCCTGTCTGCTGTGGCAGGAGAATCAAGACAGATTAAAGAGTAGTATTTATAGCAGGTGTCTTCTGGATGTTTATTTAACAAGTTGGGCAGCAATCCGTGAGGCCTTCAAAGGGCCAGTCAGTCTACCTACCGCAGTAAAGTGGAAAGTCACCGTGTCGAGATATGCAACATGTAATGCTTACTTTGCAGTGCAATCAGTAATGTTTCAACAGAAAAACTAGAACAAAGATGTTATTTGTTGATGCCATACTGAGCTTGGATACGTTCCAGTGGCAATAAATGAGAGAGTTTCAGGGTAATTGAAGACTGTCATATGAGATTGAGATGTCACTTCATTGTACTGATAGATTCTTGAGAAAGAATGCTTCATCTGGAGAAAATAATGACTCTGGTGTATTATTGTAACGTGTTCACACAGCAATTTTGAAGAGCACTTAAGTAATGCTCTTTTTAAGATTGTATGAATCATATGCAGATGGTACAGACTCAAGCCATATTGACATTAAACTAACGTTACGTTTATTTGAACTAAGCCATACAGTATAGCCCCCAAAAACCTGAGCCAAAGAAGACATCAAATCCATTAAACACTGGATGTTTCAGATGACATGGATTGGACAGCCCATTTTGATGTGTACAAAATATTTTTGGCAATACTTTGTTATACGAATTTGCTCAGAAGACCAGCACAAAGCCCAGAATGTCCCCTACTCTACTCAGACCTGCAGTCGCTTAAGAGCAGGCACGTGCACACATAGACATCAAAGGGGGCTTGAGCCCCTGCCCTTGTATCTGTCTGTAAAAAGTGCCCTCTCCAGACCATGAATGTAGGCTTTACTATGGTGAAATAAATGTAAATGCCCCCTTTCCATGCCATACCTGAAGGCTGCATTCAAAAGAATTGCCTTGTCCAAACTCTCCTGAACTTGAATGAATTGAAAAGAATCGCCCTCCCTGTGTAGAAATCCATGTGTTACACCACATCTCCAGTATTGATTTGATTATACTTAGTTCAATGTGGTATCAAGCACAGAAAATAGCCGACCACCAAGCTCGCAGCGCGTCACAACGCAATGCGTTGTGAGCTTGGAGGTCTGCTATTTTCACCAAAAGGCCCTTTTAGAAACGTCAGCCACTGCCTCTCTAACATTCACTGCACGTCCCTGCTTAAGAGTGTAGTCGCGACCTGCGTTTTTTTATTTTTTATTTTTTTATTTAAAGTGTCATGAGACAACTTCTGTTGTGATTTCGCGCTATATAAATCAATGTGACTCGACTTGACTTTCAGTTTCACTAACAACACAGGCAC
This sequence comes from Nannobrachium achirus, assembly GCF_963921795.1. Lineage (NCBI taxonomy): Eukaryota > Metazoa > Chordata > Actinopteri > Myctophiformes > Myctophidae > Nannobrachium > Nannobrachium achirus. The sequence continues at coordinate 14,039,272 of NC_137831.1, forward strand.
AACAACTGGCAATGGATCCGCACTTCCGTCAAAACAAAAGGCTAATGGAATGAGCGACCTTGCTGCCTTGGCTTCGACGCAGCACGATCCTCCTCCTCTCATTTGCATCGATGCCTCTGAACAGGGGCGTCACAAGGGGGGGAAAAGTGGGACTGAGTTACTAGGGCCCAAGGTGGAGGGGGCCTTCATTATTTTATACTTTAGCTATTGAAAAATAGCAGATATACAAGCTCAGTGCCGCGCTGTGAGCTTGTAGATCTACTCTTTTTTTAAAGTCGTGAAAATGTGTACATATCTCTGAATATATGCATTTTTTAAGCGGACATTTGTAACTCAAATTTTCCTTCTGGAGGGTCCCTGGAACTACATATTTTGAGATGGGGGATCCGTGGCCAAATACATATCCTTTTGGGCGTCCTTCATATGAAAAAGTTTGAGCACCGCTGACATAGAAATATAGGTTTTTCAAAAAACCCAGAAGGATTTGAAATATTCAAAGAACACAATGTTCAGGATTTTTCAAAAATAGCAGTTCTAAGCTCGCAGACATTTTTCAATAGTTAAAGCACAAACTAATTGAAGTGAATCCTTGTACCCAGGGCCCAGAGTTTGGTGCGACACCCCTGATCGATGCCTCTGAAGTTACCTCCACCGCGGGCGGATTCTTCTACCCCTGCATGCGGTCAGCGTGCATCAATCCGTACATTAAACCCCCATGCCAAGAAACATCAGGGGCTCAGGTTAGAACAGCAATATCCTCGTAGGTCGACTGAAAGAGAAAGCAGACCAGCACGTCTTCCCTTTGCTTTTTTTCCTCCGTTTTCTCAGAGATATGCACAGAACAGCTCATCAACATCAACACACGTATAGTAAGATGCACACTGCTTTAACTATTGAAAAATAGCAGATATACAAGCTCACAGCGCTGCACCGAGTGCTGCGCTGCGAGCTTGTAGATCTGCTATTTTTTAAAAATCATGAACATTTTTGCAAATATTGGAATACCTAATTTTTAAAGTGAACATTTGTAACTCAAATATTTTGTTCTGGGGGGTCCCTGGAACTAAATATTTTGAGATGGGGATCCGTGGCCAAATACATATAATTTTGGGGGTCCTTCACATGAAAAGGTTTGAGAACCACTGACATAGTAGTAGTCGAGGACCCACATGGCCAAAAGCTCAAAGAAAAGAGGGGTACCTGTGATTTTCTGCCGTACTTTTTATTTCAGTTTTATCTATTAGGTTGGTCATTAAGGTCCACAGAATGAGAGGCCTGCTCTGCCGGAAACATCGCGAAAAAAAGTTATGGCCATTTGTATATTCACTGTCCCATTGACTCCACAAGAAATATTAAAAAAAGAAAATAAATCTGCTTTAATTAGCATGTGAGGGGTCAAATTAGGGATTCTTCGTGATTCTGAATCCATTGCAAGCATTTGTTTTGCATGAAAAACATTCCTTGGGCAAGATATCAACCCCCCAAAACAGTCAAAAGTGATGACTTTTTTTCCACTTTTCACAGTTTTGGGCTGCCGAAAAGTAACCCAAGCAATGTTTTTTATGCAAAACAAATGCTTGCAATGGATTCAGAATCATGAAGAACCCCTAATTTGACCCCTCACATGCTAATTAAAGCAGATGTTTTTTTTTTTTTTTATAATTCTAGTGGAGTCAATGGGACAGTGAATATACAAATGGCCATAACTTTTTTTCGCGATGTTTCCGGCAGAGGGTTCTCATTCTGTGGACCTTAATGATCAAACTAATAGATAAAACAGAAATAAAAAGTACGGCAGAAAATCACAGGTCCCCTCCCATTTTGAGGACTGGGTCCCCGACTATAGTCTCTCAAGAACAGACTAACTGAGCTCCAGTTAAGTGAAAAGGACCTTTTCTTTGACGATGGCTGGCCAGATTGCTGACATAGAATGCAAGCTTGTATATCTGCTATTTTTCAATAGTTAAAGCATAAAATAATGATACACAATAATGTGTACCCGTTCTAAATTTGTCTGGAAATATTTCAATGTTTACATGACTATATTATTTTAATTGGACGGTATTATTTCCCCCAGTTATTTTTAAAAGTCTTTCATTTTGTATCCTCTTTGACTCGAAAGGTACGCCATTTTTCTTTTCATAACAAAAATGTCTTGGAAGAATTCCAGACACTTTTTTCCTGTTTGGGAGTATTTACATTAAGCCAACCTCCGGTGACTTTGTTTTTGCTTGCTTTTATAATATTCAGATTCAGATTAGCCTACTTTATTTCCCAAAGGGTAATCCATTTTGCAGCATTTCTAGTCTGCTGACGTGACAGAAAAGGACACAAGACACAGATGAACACAATACAGTACGCAGCTGCAAACAAACTAAAACACCTACCGGTATAATAGAATACAGATGAAAACAGAATAAACATTCTGCTGTACTAGTAGTTCATATGAAATATATTTATATTCGCTTTACTGTATATCCACAATAATTCTAGCCACCCTATTCTGAGGCAAACATTTGGTGAGCATTGCAGAGATTTGGAGTAAGGTGAACAGGGAAGAGCAGCTATAGCGCATACCACATAGCCTGTATGACAGGGTTCCCCAATTAGTTTTCTCCTAGGGCCGATTTATTAGGGTACCAAGCCGAGGGCCACAACATTGCAGGGGGCGACGGTGGCGTTCCCACTACTCCAGCGACAGTTTTCGTCGTTGTCGGGTGAACATCTTGTATGTCCAAAACCGTTCGTTTTTAATTTATCATTTTAAAAATGATTTAAACTAGTGAAAACAGCCGATCTACAAGCACACAACGCCTCGCGTTGCGAGGCGTTGTGTGCTTGTAGATCTGCTGTTTTCACTACTTTTGTGCGACGGCCTTGTATGATTTGCGAAAGAACGTACACATTTGGAGATACGAGATTTCCACCCGACAACGACGATATACTAGTGTTGTTGCTGCTCCTATACCACCATTATTACTGGGGTTGGTGTGGGCCAGACAGTAGCCCCCGCGGGCCGCAAATGGCCCGCGGGTTCGCCTATTGGGGAACCCTGCTGTATGGTGAAGACCAAACCTCTAGTAATACCCTTATATACAGTATAAGCCTTATATATTGGCATTTAACTTTAGGCTAAAATTACATATTCTTGGTTTCTTCTTTTACCACAAAACGCCTTTAACCAGCTTTGTGAAAATTGGATGGGTAAAGCTGAGAAAGTGAATGACAATATTCTACTTCAGCACCTCAGCCCTCCCTCGCGGATATATTGGCAAAGAGGGCCGTCTTACTTTCTTCAATAAACCTGGGGCATTCCGTTAATAGATTTTGGAAATAGCGGCTCTGATTATAATACCCAAGTATTTAATTCCATTAGGTTTCCACATGAATGGTGTATTACCCAAGTCAGTAGGGAAAAAAAGTATTAAAGTTAAGAGGTATTGCCTCACATTTCCTCCAAGGATTGCTCTCTAGTTTTTAAACATCTCTCTACAGCCCCGAGTAACTCACCAACACAGCTTTTCGGGAAGAAAGGCTTACAAACATGAATCGTGGTGTCCCTTTTCTGGGGGATACTTTTGCAACATATATAAATCGCCACTGTCCGACAGAAACCTTGTATCTCCAAGTTTAATTTTTTACGTTTTTTTCGTAAAGTAAAGCCCTGCTTCATCATAGAAGACTGTCACACAAAACTAGTGAAAATAGCAGATCTACAAGCACACAACGCCTGACATCGTGAGGCGTTGTGTGCTTGTAGATCGGCTATTTTCATTGGTTTAATACATTTGTAAAATGATAAACACAAATGAACGCTTTTGGACATACAAGGTTTCCACCCGACAACAACAATATAAGTTCAGTCATTTTCAATAAAGGGATTTGGTGTAGACTCTACACCAAATTCCTGTATTTCCCTCTACACTGTAGAGGGAAAAGAAAGGGACCAGAAGCATGGACCCCTAGGGGACCCCAGTCAGCTAAATACAGCACATAGGGTTTAATTAAGGTGCCCCGTTTCCCCAGCCAGTTGGCAAAGAGAATGGGATACTTCAATGATACAAAAATGTGTCCGATATAGAATGATTCGAAAGGAAATATTGCATGGGGCATATATTAACCCAGTAAAATGTAATAAAATCAATGCTAAGGCCTTAGACATAATGCTGGCATGGCTGCAGTGAAAAGAAGAATCTTCATACTCGATTGTCCTGCAGTGAACCCGTTGCGGTCAGCGGTAACAAATGCCCTCTCTCTCCAAGTTGATGTTCCCAAGTGCCCTATGCTGTGTATACTAGCAGACAAAATAGATGGGTTGCGTCGGTGAGAAAAATGAGATTTGTAACAATGGGGTTGTCTTGCAGCTAAATGGAAAATTGTTGTGAAGTGGAAGATAAGGAATTCAACCTGATTTAGCTTTGAAGCAGTTGGCTGGAAGAGTTTATAGACGTGATAGGGATGGAAAGAGGTTTACACTACATTAAAACCCATTTAGGCCTAGAATTATTGAATGGCATACCAGTGAAAAATAGCAGATATACAAGCTCACAGCGCGGCGCCGATTGCCGCGCTGCAAGCTTGTAGATCTGCTATTTTTTTGAAAAAGTCGTGAAAATGTGTGCAAATCTTTGAATATAATGTATTTTCAAAGCGAACGTTTGTAACTCAAATTTTGCTTCTAGGTGGTCCCTGGAACTAAATATTTTGAGATGGGTGTCCGTGGCCAAATAAATATAATTTTGGGGGTCCTTCACATAAAAAGGTTTGAGAACCACTGACATAGTAGTCTCTCAAGAACAGACCAACTAAGCTCCATTTAAGTGAAAAGGACCTTTTCTTTGACGATGGCTGGCCAGATTGCTGACATAGAAACATAGGTTTTTAAAAAAAAAATCTTAGAAGGATTCAAAAGACACTTATAGAATCGGGTCAAAGTTCTAATTTTCAAGATTTTTCAAAAAATAGCAGATCTACAAGCTCGCAGCGCGGCACTCGGTGACGCGCTGTGAGCTTGTATATCTGCTATTTTTCAATAGTTAAAGCATAAAATAATGATACACAGTAAGGTGTACCCGTTCTAAATGGGTTAATGCACCTTGATGCTCGGCCTAGAGGGATTGTGGGATACACAACGAGGTCATACTTGAACTCCTTAACGGCTTATGTGTAAAGTGATGCATAATTAAGTTTAATTGATTAGTTATTGATGGCCTTGTTTGTCCTACTGCTGCTTTTCTGTATACACGTTTTGCGGGTATACTATGAGTTGTAGTCAATAAGCTATGCCAGACCAACCGTATATGGTCCTTAACACACACACACACACACACACACACACACACACACACACACACACACACACACACACACACACACACACACACACACACACACACACACACACACACACACACACAGGGTGCCTACCCAAAAACTCCAATTCCCATAATACTTGGGGAGATGTAGTCATCCAGAAATGAAGACCACTGTTTACTGCAATGGATTGCAGTGAAGGACAATGGATTTATCTCGTAATCTATCTCCAAATCGCATTCTTGTTTAAAACAAGTCCTTCTCTACGGACAATAACATTTCTATATCAATATATAGATCATTTCACTGACACTGCCAGTGTCTGGGGGTTGCGTTCAGTGAACCTTGGAAATAATGGAAAGACACTTGAAAAACCCTGGCACTGGCTACTGAATTAAATAATTACACACGCGGCAATAGATGTGTTACCATTCTGTGACTGTCACACACCTGACAGACAGACATACTGCATATTAACAGTAAATTAACGAACAGATTAAATAGAGTTGAAATTTTACAGAGACAATCGGTGCCAGTAGTGTGCGTAGAGGTAGAACCAAACAGTCAACCCACAAAGTATGGTGAGAAATCTACAATCTAGACCCAGTAAAATCCAGCGCACACATCGCTCACACCATCGCTGGGGGGAAAGAAAGTAAGATGGATGTCACATATGTAATAATATACTTCACTACCAAGGTGCTGTAGGCACAACAATGGGTCCATTTCCAGATACACAATCTGATGGGGCACAGATGTCCTCCAACCGCAATTACAGTATGGCTGTGGGGTCTGAATAATTGAGATGTTTGTTATCATAAGTCCCGCGGTAACCGCCAGATTATATGTGTAGAGCGGTACCGTTTCAGACAGAAAACCCATATGCCTCCGGGTTGAAAAGCTGCAATCCCCATGAGGTCATTCTCTGCCGCAATTATGGGTACTTTGGTCAAGGGGATTTTACTCGCCCACTTATTCACCACCTACACACCATTGGCTCTACCCCAATCACACAACAAACAATACCCGCTGAGAATTGCGGCTACAATATTTCATCTGAAGACGAACCCCTGGGTGACATTATAAAGATTCCTATTGTTATTGCGACCGTAGGTTGCAGTTTAGTATGTGAACAGTCACAGCTTGTCCGTATCTCTGTCTATAACGCCCCTGACACTGTGGTTCCCCAGACACATCACTGTGACATCACTGTGATATCAGGGGAACCACAGAATCCCTTTTATGCCCATACTTGGAGATCATCAATATTAAGCCCATATCTAATAGGACTTCATATGGGAATGCCCATATATGGAGGCCACATCGGCCACATACCACAATAACAGAATCCATATATGGCCAAGACAGATGGCCAAGACAGCCCATATCTGTGTGGCTGGTTCTACAGACAGGGATCTCCATGTATGGGCATACAAGGGATTGTATGTATGATGTCAGATATAGACGTCATAGGACTTTCACATAACGAATAACTGAGTAAGCATGTTTGGCTCTCACAGCATATCTCCATATACGGTCTCCATATGGGTATCAGGGGTCTCCATATATGGGTAACTGGTAGTTTGACTGAAAAAAACTGTATGTCATTTGATGATACCGTATGTAGCTTGCGAGGTTTGTTCAGGCAGATATACTCGAGAGGTTTCACACATGTGTATTACTATGTGGGTGTATACAGTGTTGCGCAAGACCCATTTGTCATACGCTGAGCGATTTGGCGGGTATTTGTGGTCACCTGAGTATTGTATTCATGCTGCGTTCCTTTCTGTGTATTCTATAATATACATATTGGTTCATTCTACAGTGCTCTTTCTATATTGGTATACTATACTCTATAGTGAATCACTAAACTGTTTTTCTTTTCTTTTTTTGTTATAGTAAGTCATAATGTGGCACAATCCTGCTGGTGTCATCATTGTACCTCACCTTTTAAAGGCAAGATTAAAGTCTGTTCTTTGATCTGTTGGCCACCGTCTAATGAGAAATGCCTAATACACTGTAGCGACGCGCTTTGAATCACTAACCCAACAGCTCCATAAACCTCATTCATTATTGTGTCCCTGTGATTTTGCCAATTACATGGCAGCCAGTTTATCAACGTCATTACCGCATGAAAACGAGGAATAACTGTTTGTTAAACGATGTGATGATAATGCATACTGGAACAAAGTCAACTTCCTTCGAAAGGAAATTTCTCATTGTCCCCCATTATAATTGTTTTGTTCTTTTCATTTCTCGGTGCTCTTGAAGCAAGCAGTAACCTGAAAGTCAAATCACAACTTGAAAAGATAATGAATTCCCGGTCTTCGGCGTCCACAAGGTGACAGGTGCATGCCATCGATCCTGTGTTGCAATTTAATTTTAGGGTTTAGAAAAACAAACAAAACAAACAGGAATAGAGGAGGTTAGGTTCTCCGTTACCATCAATACCTCCTGCCTGGAGTTGTTTATCTCTCTCTCTCCCCCCTGGGGTTATTGGGCTATAGCTTCAGCTTCTATCTCAAATTAAAACATGTAATAACAGAGAGTAGGGGCCTTGGGTGATGTCACAGTCTGTTTGAGGTCCATTGAGTTGGAGCAAATTGAGATAAATGTCTCCGACCTCTAGCACTAGGGAGAGACTCAAATGTGGACCGAAAGGATTTGTTTATTTTTTGGAGCTGTGTGGAACACAAGCTCCCCATAGGCAGCAACGTGTGTCCTCACCAGAGTCTCACCAGAGTCTGTCGTCAAGAATGAACAGGATCTGCGCATGCGCGGCTTTACCACACACACACACACACACACACACACACACACACACACACACACACACACACACACACACACACACACACACACACACACACACACACACACACACACACACACACACACACACACACACGGCACGGGATCTAGTACACGTAAAAACAATCAAAAAGAATATAGAACTAGAACACATAATTTATAGATCTAGAACACATAGAATTTATATATAGAACACTTAGAATTCATAGATCTAAAACACATAGAATCAAAAGCATAGATCTGGAACTGCTCAAATTCACAGCTCCACTTCGAACGAGGTTTGATTTTTACTTATTTTGCTAAAAAAAAAAAAAAAAAAAAAGAGAAGGCATCACTTAAGTTTTTCATTAATCAATGCTCTATTTTATATTTTAACATATTGCTTACAATCACAAAGCGTCACATTGCATGCACTGCATGGGAAAGCTGACAGTTCTGCTCTGTTTGCTGTTTTTGAAAGAGAGAGAGAGTTTTTGCAGATACCGACATTGTCAACATATTGAGGTTGAAAGTAGCTATGAATATTTAAGCAATGACGAGTATTGACAAGAGCTTTTGACTAAATAACAACTACACTGGATCCACTGGAACACGTTTTTGGACATACAAGCTGTCTAGCCAACAGCGACATTATGATGGATGCAAACGCTCAGATCACAAGATTCGCTCTCGTACCGCACATGCAGGGAAAAAAAGCATTCACCTTGCATATCGTCGTTGTCGGGTGAAAACCTTGTATGTCCAAAACCGTTTGTTTTGCATTTATCATTTTAAACATGATTTAAACTAGTGAAAACAGCCTATCTACAAGCACACAATGCCTCGCACCGCGAGGCATTGTGTGCTTGTAGATCAGCTGTTTTCACTACTTTTGTGCGACAGCCTTGTGTGATGAAGCAGTGCTTTACTTTGCGAAAAAAATTACAAATGTGAAACTTGGAGATACGAGGTTTCTGCCCGACAGTGACGATATCATGCATGCATTAGCCTACCGTACACAAAACTGCTGATTTACTGTTACTCTCCCCCCTCAGCTGCCTTGTTACAGTTTAACAGTTCATGCATCGAATGTATTCTTTATTTTCCACTCAATTATATTTTCTTTTAGCTGACACTTTTTATATGCTTTGGACTGGAGTAAAGTTGAAACACGAGAGCTTTGGCAGTTTGTGCCAGCACTGCGAAAACCCTGACCTAGCTGACTTCAAGCACACACAGGAGCTCAGGGATCTGGGTCCTGATGTGGACCTGTGTATCTATAAAAGAACAAACAATGGGCTTTTGTTATGCGTGATTAACCACCACGGCCAGGCACAGTAAGAGCAGATGGACCCATCCATGATGGTCAACAACAACCAAAAAAACATTACATCATACCACCGTATGATGTAGTAGTAGATGTAGTAGTTTGTCAAATTCAATAGGCTGTTATCTTCTAAATAAGCCTACAACACAAACTGAGAAAAGATAGCCTTAAATCTTCCCACTGAACCTTTTTTCATTGTGTTATATTATATCATTGTTATCAGGTGGAAACCTTGTATGCAATGCATCTATTCAAAGATTTGCGCAACTTTTTGCGACTTTACAAAAATAGCAGATCTACAAGCTCACAGTGGCAGCACTCGGTGGTCATTCCAGACGCTATATATAGCATTCGGAGATTGTGGAATAGTTGTCTGGCTACGCGAGACTAACTGTGAAACGTCAGAGGTGCCCTATTACGGTACGTACATATGTAAATCCTTCCCCGTGAGATAGCCTACTACTGTATGTCAAGGGGAAAACTTGACAGAATATCTGTTTCCAGTTTGAAAATAACTTTATACTGTTCGTGACATTTAACTCGCCTTAGATTAAGACTCCTTGTAGCAGACTTTCGCATTATGACGTATTACAAGTAACGCTACAAGAGTCTTAGCGAGTTGTCAGACAGTCTGGCTGGATGGTTGGCATACTGTCCTAGTGGCTCTACACACATCTACACAGTAGCCTACACACAAATGCAAAATATAGGACACCGTAGACCAGCAAGTGGAAAGCGCTTGCTGCCGAAGGAAGCCATCGGCAGCTTTTCGGCAAGTGATGCCTGCCGTCGATAAAGCCGTAGGGACCAGTTGATGGAGAACTGGGCTTGTTCAGTTTTGAGCAGTCTTTTTCTAGGAGTCAGAAGGATTGAGGGGGTTGTGAGTGGCTACTGATGCAGAACCACGCAAGCCTAAACAAGCCAGAGACATTTTCCCGTTGCACATTTTAACTAAATACCATATTCTCAATTCCTATTCCAATCAAATCCAAAGCAAAGCTAGTAAGCTAGTAGGCTAGTACGGTAACTGGGTTGTTTTTTTACTCTCTGCACACCGTGCACGGAGAGTTTAGAGCTCCAGATTCTGTGAGTGAATTTTAAATAAAATTAAAACTAAAACCAGCAGACTACAACACAGACTGGCAGTTTCGAGCCGTTGGAAATGGGCTGTTTGGTGCGGAGACACCTTAAGGTTTCCATGTCTGTATACAGTGGTGCTTTAAAATCTACTATATGATTCTTCTCCTCCCTCCTCCTTGTACCTCCACACCAACTGTCCTTGTCACAGTGAAAATACCTGAGAGTCGGGCGCTTACGCAACAACAGTACCTAGTACAGTACATCTGGTCCGTCATGTCAGCCGTATTTTGGCTCCTCATTTCAGCGCCTATAGCCTCTCCCCTCCCTCTAACCCGCCATTAAGTTGTAACAGCGGGTCATTTGGCCCAGGCTTACACTCCCGGACTCACGCACACACCTAATTGCCAGCGTCTGTCTCTCCTACAGTACCTACTCATTAGTGCCGTAATGCACTGTGCGGTGGCATCCATCTCTGGTGCTGTGTTGCTGCGCTCAGCGGCGCCGGCTCCCACCGTGGCGGCACGCGGAACACAGGCTGTGTGACCTGGAGAAAATAAAGAAATAACATTGTGGGGAAATGCCTGGAATAACACCACAGGTACCTTGTATCCTGAGGAGATTCAGTGATATATTTGACAATGTTGGACTTGGGTTAGGGTTAGGGTTAGACATACTGTAGGCACTGGAATCTCACCACGAACCTATAGTGATGTTAATGTAACTTTGGATTTGACGTAAAGTTGTGCACTCTTAATTCAATTAACGCTGATCAATTCAGGTGACATTTTTGTACTCTCAGTGATGTGATGTTACATGTGTGCAATGTGGGCATGGTTAAATACAAACAATAAAACAACGCCCCAAAACCATATTGTCACAGTCGGGCTAGCCTCGGAAACCCAGGCTTCTTTTGGCGATCGGAAGAAAAAGAAGCCTATGCGAGCGTGTTATGATCACTGTTGTAGGAAGTGTAGAATTTCCCTAACCAATCAGAGTGCAGAGAGCGTCGCACCGAATGTGTTGAAGTCATGACGCAGCAGCGTTCTCTGCGCTGAGCAGAGGGGGGTTCGGGTTAGCTCAGAGTCGGGCAGAAACTTTGTATCTCCAAGTTTCAATTTGTAATTGTTTTTCATAAAGTAAAGCCCCATGCTTCATCAAGACTGTCGCAAAAAAACAATAGTAGATCACACAACGTGTGCTTGTAGATAGGCTATTTTCACTACTTTGACTAAATATTTTGAGATGGGGGTCCGTGGCCTAATAGTTGAGGGGATGAGTGAGATGCTTGAGAGTCAAATGAACCCAAATGGATGAGAGCCATCTCTAAGCCATCAGGTGGCAAATAAAAAAAATAAAAAAATGAAAAAATAAAATTAAAAATGCGAGAGAGAGAAGATGGTATCCAGCACTGCAGCTACTACGCCTTCTCTTTATGAGTATAATTATGCATGTAATGAAATAGGCTACTATAACACTTTCTTAGCATTATTGCTAGGCTATTTGCACAGATAGTGACAATATTCAGGTTTCTGTCCAACTACCCTTGATAGCATCGGTTAACATTTCACAATGTTTCATCATGATAGCGAGTATAGCCCCAAGCAAAAACAAACTAACTTGCACGTCAGAGATTCGATTAACTTCCATTGAGGTGACATCCTTAAGGCTGTGCGTGTCGTGTCGTCTGTGTGTGTGTGTGTGTGTGTGTGTGTGTGTGTGTGTGTGTGTGTGTGTGTGTGTGTGTGTGTGTGTGTGTGTGTGTGTGTGTGTGTGTGTGTGTGTGTGCCTGTGTAACGATTCAATTTCATTTTTTTATGTTTATTTATACACTGCAATTTGTTTCTATTTGTCTTGGTTACTTCTGTATAGGGGGGGTTGTACCCGGTGCCATAGAAACTATAGCTGCCAGCGGTTACATCAGTATACAGTCAACAGCGGCAAAAACGACTTCAAAGTGAAAGGCTGTGAGGTTATCAAAATCTCTAATAAATTCATCCACACAATTCTGATTCGATTATGATATATCGCGTGTTCAAACTTTTTTGAAACTTTTTGGGCATTTTTGCTCTGAGGGTGACAGCAGAGGAAAAGTCCTATTATCGTCATTGCCGGGTGGAAACCTTGTATGTTCAAAACCGTTCGTTTTCCATTTACCATTTTACAAAAATGATTTAAAATAGTGAAAATAGCCGATCTACATGCACACAACGCCTCGCGGTGCGAGGCGTTGTGTGCTTGTAGATCTGCTATTTTCACTTGTTTTGTGAAACGGTCTTATATGATGAGGCAGGGCTTTACTTCATGGAAAAAAAACTTGGAAAAGCAAATTTGAAACTTGGAGTTACAAGGTTTCTGCCCGACAGTGACGATATTATAGGGTCACTCACATGGCTAGAGTTCATCCTTCTCATTAAGTATCAGCAAGTATGCAAGTGGACATTTTGGGCCGAGGGGAGCATATGGCACCAGAGGAAAGGCTATGAGTAAGCAAGTGTAGCCTTGCACGGGGACAAACGTTCCCCAGGCCATGTGGCCCACACTGTACAGTAAGTCAGCCCATCTCCTATTCCTGTGGATTGAGGCAGCTTATATGTACAGTATAAGTACAGTACACCCCCTGGACATGATGCTGGATGCTGCTGGAACAGGTCTTGTGCGTGTATCTGGAGCTTAGGAGCTACCTTGTAACCACACTTTTTTTCATAATACTGTATATTGTATACTTTTTTTTAAATATGTACATTTTATTTTATTATGATAGTCAACGGGGCTCTGTTCAGGCTGAATCCCGTGGCTGACGTCACAGGCTAGTCACATGAAGTCCGGGATCCATATTGGACTGTTCGAGGTCAAATCTCATAAGCGCCCTTTTATTTTCATAACTGTACATTTTATACTTTTTTTGAAATATTTCAATTTAATTTTATTATGATGTAAGTCATATAGGGGCATAGGGGCTCTGATCGGGCTAAACCCTGTGTCTGATTTCAGAGGCTGGTCGCATGAAGCCCGGGATTCATATTAGAGCCAGGTCCGAGATCCTTTTTTGAGCGGTGCACCTGGAAGGAGCTAAGCTCCAACATCTGGCCTTGTCCGGGACGCGAAGCTTGGACTACATCCGGCCTACATCTTGGCACAAAGCGCTCAAAGTTTGTTGTACGCCCAGGGTCACATTGGCCAAGCTTTGCGGGACGTGAAAGCTTGGCCTACATCTGGCCCACCTCTGGCCTACATCTTGGCACTGTCATGATCTGTGCCACACGGTGGCACTTCCAGGGTCTCACCCCTCCTGTGAGTACCTGATTGACAATCCGAGCTCCTCCCGGCTTCACAGCTGTAAGGTGATGGCCTAAAGACTGCCTAGTTGGTCAGAGACTATATAATTCTGTCTGGTACTGCCCTCTGTATTGGTTCATTGTTTGAGTCAGGTTCCTTCTGTCCTAGCCTCTGTGTTTTCGCCCTGTGAGGTGTACCTTGTTTGTATTATGTTATTTAAGTAAAGCCTTCGTTAACCTGTCCTCCGTGGTTTCCTGCCTCTACTTTGAGTTGAGCTCTGCATTTGGGTCCAAACTAGGCACCTGCAAGCCCGACGGGACCCGACCAGGGCCCGGCCCGGCCCGCCAAAACGGGCCGGGCTTGGGCTCGTTTCGAAACTCACCAACGGGCCTAGGGCCGGGCCCGGGCTTAGAACCATGCTCGGAACATTTCGCGCTGTGAATTTCACACATGACGTCTCTGTGTGTGCGCTTAGCTAGAATGGAGTGTGGTGTGTGAGTGAGTGCTGCCTCCCATAGCCTTCTAGGCTAATAGCCTTCTAGGCTATGGGTTCTATCCGTATCTATAGCAACCACGGCTCTGATTGGTCGTGACATGAGTACATTAGCCAATGGAGAGCCGCAACGAGCCGAGGGCTTGACGGCTTTTCTTTCTTCTCACAGTCACACAAGTCTACTCTGCGACTCTGCGAACACAGCGAGACTAGAACATTAGGAGCACTACTGCAGTTTCACCCATTTCACCGTCATTTCTCAAATAAATCGCCCTGTAATGATTCCCCGACCTCCCGAGTCCCGTATCAGTTACGGGATGCGTGCGACGATACTCTGTATTTTACGAGATGGCCACGGGCGGCAAGCCGACAATAATATCAATATCTAATTGCTGTGAAGATATACAGTAACATAACAAACGGTGGGTGGAGGAAGATTTCTTGCGTTGTGATGTGATGTGTGTGTAATTACTTGCTGTGCTGTTGTGTTGTGTTGTGTTGACTTCTTTCTTTTAATCAGAGCGCAAGACGAGCACAGCTATAGAGGGCTGTACATACATCTCTCAGTCTCCGTCCTCTCCGACCATAGTTTTCGTCGGAAAGTTTCGACTTTCTGACGTGCGTGCAGCTTTCCGAACTCAAATTAGGAGTAATCCTTTTCAGAAGTTGCAAGAGATGTCATTTTGTAGTTGAACTGGACCTTTCCGACGCAAATTTCGGTGGTCTGTGACAGTATGGACTCCCCTTGAGAGTGTAGCTGCAGCAGCGCGCAGCGCACACAAATAATTAATTAATAATAAGGTGACGGGCTTCGGGCCGGGCTCGGGCTTTAAATAGCAGCACCAAACGGGCCACGGGCCGGGCCTGGACTGAAGTCCACGGGCCAGGGCCGGGCCCGGGCCCACATTTTAGGCCCGTGCAGGGGCCTAGTCCAAACACATTCCGGGTTCCTGACAGGCACACCGCTCCCTCGCTCCCTCACATTGGCCAAGCTTCACTGGGACAACTTTGTTTTTTTTACAAAAAGGGTTCATATTTTAGATTGTAATTAGAGAAAAGAAAAAGTGAGTGTTAAAATGTTTTCATTTGCTTCGTTCTATTTTTTTATCGTGTTTACCGTGCTAAAATGTGGGGCATGCGTACGCATGGGGGCATGCGTACAAGTGGCTAAATATGTATTTTTAGACACAATAAGCCAGCAGTTTCTTTATTGCTATTCACAGTAACACTTCTAGCCCCCATAAGTCACATCCGACCATGAAAGGTTGCGTTGTATCTTGGGAATGGGCTTATTCTGTGTAAAATTACATATTTAGCCACTTGTACAAATGCCCCCAACCACTGAAATAAGAATCTCTAAAACAATAGAAAGAAGTAAATTAAATCAATTTAACACTCATCTTTTATATTCTTTAATTACAATCTAAAATATGAACCCTTGTTGTAAAAAACTAAAGTTGTCCTTTAATGAAATTAACTCATAAATAGCACCGATCACTTCACACTAGGTGTGATTTTTTTTAATGTACATCTTCCATTTCCACTGAATGTTTGACTAGCGTCACCAAACGCTTGGCTGCCTATATGTCAGGCCCAGAATGTGGTTAAGACTTGTGCAGATACTGTAGCAGGGCAAAAGAAATCTGGGTTGAGATCTGCCACGGATCCATGGCACGGTGGGAGCTAGTATGGCCTATAGGATGAGGCTGCATAAAATCAAAGAATAAAGTTCCTCGTGTTTTTACAGGTGAGTTGGCTTGTCCACCCACATTAATTCATTTTTTATTATTACTCTTGCACCTACAGTGTACCTTATACTCCCTTCAGTGATATGGACATACTGTACTATACATAATTCATGCATGGCAAAATTCAGAGCTACAGTAGAAAGACAGGGAATTTATGAAGAACAGATGCCACATATCATTAATACATGCCGAGAAACAAGCATATGGTATGTGTGTGTAATTAACTGCGTGCATGCATGCGATAAGACAGTATCCGTGCGAAATATCCAATTAATCCATTTAGACCGCGGGTACACATTATTGCATGTTATTACTTTATGCTTTGAAAAATAGCAGATATACAAGCTCACAGCGTGGCACCGTGTGCCGCGCTGCGAGCTTATAGATCTGCTATTTTTGAAAAATCGTGAAAATTTGAATTTTGAACCGATTCTATAAGTGTCTTTTGAAATCTTCTAATCTAAGGTTTTTTGAAAGACCTATGTTTTTATGTCAGCAATCTGGCTAGCCTCTGGCTATACTATGTCAGTGGTTCTCAGACTTTTTCATGTGAAGGACCCCCAAAATCATATGTATTTGGCCACGGACCCCCATCTCAAAACATTTAGTTTCAGGGACCACCCAGAAGCAAAATTTGAGTTACAAACGTTCGCTTTAAAAATACATACATTCAAAGATTTGTGCACATTTTCACGACTTAAACAAATAGCAGATCTACAAGCTCGCAGCGCGGCACTCGGTGCCGCACTGTGAGCTTGTATATCTACTATTTTTCAATAGTTCAATAATCCCAGGTCTAAATGGGTTAAAAAAGACCTACTGTACACTGCCTGTGCCTAAAAACATGAAACTGCGATATCAAAGTGATATGCAGGCTGCGTTCTTGTATTTATGTTACCAATAACACGAGGGATCGTTGTACCAGGGATACATTTTTTTTCCTCCCATGTTGTCAAAATCCATTACAGAATGTAATTTCCCGGGGAACTATAAAAGTCGGGATATCGTTTGTGACCAGATGATTATGGAGCAATTTATAGTGCAGGGCAATGTACTGTACTGTACTCTATCTGGCTCTTTGTGTCTGATAAATGTTGTTCAATTATTACTGTGAGATGGGTCGCGCGGGCGCGTAGGGCATGACTATAGGGCACCAGAATGTGGGACTCGTATACTGCAACCTCATTTCTTGATTATTAAAGACCTAGTATGCATTATTACGCATTATTAAGTGCATGCTTTACTATTAAAAACATAGCAGATATACAAGCTCACAGTGCCGTACCGAGTGCCGCGCTGCAAGCTTGTAGATCTGCTATTTTTTGGTGAGCGTGATCGTGAACATTTGTGCAAGTCTTTGAATATTTTTGACCCGGTTCTATAAATGGAAACTGTTGTAAGACAAAGACCTGAGAGTCTTGTTATTAGCTTCATGTTGAAGTGTGCTATGAGTGAGAAATTGAACCCCTAACTGCTCCCGATGAGCAAGTTGGTGCCTTGCATGGTTGCCTCCGCCGTCTATGAGTAAAGTGCTTTGGATGAAGTGTGCTATGGAAATGCACATCACTTACCATTTTGTTCAGACACGGTACCTCAAGGTAGGAGCTGACAGCAGAGTTTAAGCTCGCAGAAGTGGACAGGTACTGCTGTAGGTGTTATCTATGAAAGAGAGGGGGAGAGAGAGAGAGAGAGAGAGAGAGAGAGGTCCCTCGATATCATCAGCGGTTTGGTTCATCAGACACATCATCAGTCACTAACCAAGTATGCACTCTTAAAACACACACCCTCACAGACACACACACACACACACACACACAGACACACACACACACACACACACACACACACACACACACACACACACACACACACACACACACACACACACACACACACACACAGCATGGGCACACGTGCAGGGGTGTCGCACCAAATTCTGGGCCCTGGGAACAAGGATTCACTGCGGGCCCCCCATGAATGTTGTTCATAGGGGCAAGGAGTTTAACCCATTTAGACTGGGAAGTGGGAACGCATTATTTTGTGCTTTAGCTATTGAAAAATAGCAGATGTATAAGCTCACAGCACGGCACCGAGTGCCACGCTGCGAGCTTATAGATCTATTTTTGAAAATATCTTGAAAATTTGTGCAAGTATTTGGCCACGGACTCCCATCTCAAAATATTTAGTCACAGGGACCCCCCAGAAGCAAAATTTGAGTTACAAATGTTCGCTTAAAAGAAATAACAGATTTGCACACATTTTCACGACTTTTCAAAAATAGCAGATCTACAAGCTCGCAGTGCGGCACTTGGTGCCACGCTGTGAGCTTGTACCGGTATATCTGCTATTTTCAATAGCTAAAGCCCCTCCACCTTGGGCCCTAGTAAGTAACGCATTCCCACTTTTACCCCCCCTTGTGACGCCCCTGCACACGTGCATGACCGCACGCAACAACACACACGGCGGCCACACGCAGCACAACCCACCGGAAACACGGTGCACACATTCTCTTTGCTCCTGTGAGCACATGTTCACTCATTAGAGAGGCTCCTCCACTCTGAGTGCACTCCACACTATATCATCCTGCTAGATCATTACTGTTATCTTCAGCAGGGTCATTCCCATTCGTTTTGATTAGCTTTGCTTGTCATGTGAATTTGGTTGTTTTTTTCGTTTTTTTTTTTTTTTGCCTCAGTTCTTTCTGCTGCTTTGAGATGTGTTGTGAAATGGGATGGCATGTATACTGCATATAAATTAAGTCTGGGCGATATTAGGAAAACGTTCGATATTCAATAACGTCGTTGAATACCCCGATATCGATATTACTCACGATATTAGTAAAAACAATTGCATTATATAGTTTTTAATGTTTTTCTGCTTTAGGTCCACTGCCTGTCTAACCCATATAATGAATAGCATATCCATGCATGCACACTGCACAGTACAGAATACATAAATTAAATGCCTTGTTTCCATTTTCCAACAATGGTATTATTGAAATAACCACACCTGGTTACAGAGATGGACTGCTTTTTTGCATAATGTGCTACGTGCATCTATAGTGTGTCTATTAACTCATTTCTAGCCGATCCCGAGAATACTCGTGAAAAATACTAGAGTATTTAGAGTGCCGATCCCGAGTATACTCGCGAAAAGTACTGTATATAGAGTAGCGCTGGCGTTCTTACCCTAGGGTCCGTTGGAAACGATTGGCACGATTGGACTCGCAGATTCATCATCATCACGGATGCATGTGCACAAAATAGTAATCCCTTATTAACATGGAGGCCGACGGCCGATCTCATCTTTAATGTCCATTATCTCCAAACAACACTTTTAAAGCCAAGGATGGCATTAGATTCTCGCTACAAAAACATAACAACAAAGGCATCGATCGGCCATTTTAGAAACCACATGGTGTGACGACCGCTCCCGTTGTATGACGTCATGACGTCAACCCGGAAGTATTTACGCAATGGACTTCTGGCCTTCAAAATAAGACAATGGAGCGTAATGGAGCCCTGCGAGCGGCACGCTACACATTTAACCCGTTCATGTCTGGAGCACTACATGGGTTAATTAATTTGACACATACACCAATACCTCATTTCAAGCCGCCTTCGTCGATATGTATACCTCGCATGTTGATACCTCGATATCGATACATGTTCGATATATTGCCCAGCCTTACTATAAATACAGTGTTTATCTATCATCCAGATTGGTTGTTTGACTTTCCCTCCATCTCTCTCTCTCTCTCTCTCTCTCTCTCTCTCTCTCTCTCTCTCTCTCTCTCTCCCCCTCTCCCCCTGTTTTGGCGACTGACATATTTTCATAAGCCCCTCGAGTCCGTTATTCTCATCCGAGTGGATTGTATTTCTTCTCCTCCTTGGGGTTTTTTAAGCATCTATCATTTGTGCAAATAAGCTGGGGAGGAGTGGAAAGCACACACCAGAGAGAGAGAGAGAGAGAGAGAGAGAGAGAGAGAGAGAGAGAGAGAGAGAGAGAGAGAGAGAGAGAGAGAGAGAGAGAGAGAGAGAGAGAGAGAGAGAGAGTTTATAATGAAGGATACATTCCACATGATGTCATGCAGTACACAGAGGGATCTAGTGAGATTGCAGTCATGTGCAGTAGAATAGATAATGCACGGTATCTAAGCAGAACATAAAGCCGCGGAATGGGAGGATGCTGTACTCCGTTGCATTATTGAATACTTTGGCTTTTGGCTTGAAGATAACAAAATTATACAGAGGGAGAAAGATCATAATATTGTGTTTCCTGCTTAAATATGTATCATGTAGAGAATTATTATCATTGTATTACTAATATTGTATTCTTTACCTCAGGGGTCTTCAACGTTTTCAGGCCAAGGACCCCTTAGTTGAGAGAGAGATGAAGCATGCACCCCCACAACCTTTTCATAGATTCCATATACATTTTAGTTTAATCTTTTGACAGCACAATCATCAGTGTATTATGTCAATTTGTGTTTTCAGATATTCAATCACTTGAACCACCATTACATAATAAACACATAGGACTTTCACTCCTTCACTTTTTTCCCCTCTGCACCAAACTTCTTTGCCAAAAATAGCCGATCTTCAAGCTCACAACGCCTCACAGCGCAAGGCGTTGTGAGCTTGTTAGATTGTTAGTTAACTCTGGTTAGCAATTGATTTCTTTTCATTTGGACCCATGAATTTACAATCTGCTCTGACCACTGTTTTTATTCACCTCCTCCTCCATAATGTGTTATTATTATACAGATAAAATGCATGGCTGGTGAACTGAAAAGTACATTTCGGACCCTGATAGCAACAGTATAGGTATACATGAATATGTATACTGTACATATACTTTCTTTTCAGTCTGTCAGTCTAGACTAAGCATAGCGGCTTAAGGAGCCCCTGCTATCTTTTGACAAGTGTCCTGATACTCGCCGTTCCATATACAGGTACACTGACCCCACTCTGAGTGACGACGACTTATGGAAAAGTTTCTTACATAAGTTACAAGTCACATCTTGTTCTGGAACCCAGGGGTACACTGGCATATCCGTGGTACAGTACATCCAACAAACAACCCAGCGCGCGCACGGCACCACTGTCAAGTGAATAAACATTCCCTTCTTGCATGCTGTGATATCTGCATGCGTCATGATTTCCATTTTTATTATCTGGCAAAGTTCCAACAACTGTACTCGATCTGAAGCTCTGGGTGGATGACAGCTCCTCTTCTGTGATGAGAGGACTTATCTGTTTTCAGCCCCAGGTGACAGTGCTATTTGAACCCCAAGTATAAAGAAAGATAATTCAGTTGGAACATCACAGCACATCACGCACGCTGTTAGACCAGTGGTTCTCAAACATCTTCGTGCCATGGGGCCGCCGGGCCCCCGAAGTGACATGCATTTGGCTGCTGCAGACCCCCATCTGAAAAGACGTCGGGCCAGGCAGGACCACCATCCTACTCATAAAAGACAGAATGTCTGTCTATCCAGTGTCTGTCTGATATGCACACAAGCTGACATCACTGATAAAAAACAGTGCTCAAAATTGGAGATAACTGAGATCACATCACTACTAGTGGCGTTTCCATAAAGTTTCCATTAAGGCTTTTGCGCATACATCTTTTAATGGAAACATTTCAAAATTCAAATAAACTTTAATTATTCGCAAAAACATTTATGCGCTTGGAGGAGGTGGATTTTGAGGCTTTATCGAATGTGCAAAAGGGAAATGAATGGTCTGATGAAGAGCCGTTAGGCTCGAAACGTTACCACAAGTAAACGTAATGTTTGGGAGCAAAAATCGGTGTGCAGACTTTTATTGTTCTACCTGTATGCACTGTTTTAGTCTAGCACCCAGCCAACTGTGGCTTTAGATGTGCGTGCCTTTTGGCTGCTTTGCGGTCACCTTGCTTATCAAAAGGGAAATGGAAACACTAAGCGAATAGGTTTTGAATTGAAATGCATTGAAATGGCATGATATCGATTTGGCTGAAGGGAGCTGAAGGGAGCTACTAACTTGTTGGCGCCGTGTTCCCAACTACTGTACCTTGCATCGGATGTTTACTTTATGGCGCTGTTCTGTGCAAGCCTCGTCCGTCACATCACCCAAGTAAATCCTGGCGTCGCCACACTGTGTTGCGTGCCAAAAGTGGCCGATCTACAAGCTCACATACTGAGCTTGCAGATCGGCCACCTTTCAGATGCAGAAACTTGCAGGATGAGACGTCGATTCGGGGCGCATTAAAGAAAATCTGACGGTCACCGGGTCACGTTTCAGGTTCCGTCTGAAAAAATCTGCCCGATCCCAGCTCTGTGCACTGGGTGCAGGCCCGCGGGAAGTCATTTACAACAGGTCTCCCATGAATCGCATTTCATCAGTGGATGGAAACAGGCTAAATTCGAATTTCTGACAATTCCTATTTTCGAATAAGCTTTATGGAAAGGCAACTACTGATACCACCGCCTGTACTGCGCATGCGTCTTCGCCATGGTAACAGCTGCATGCTGAAACAGTGCCCAAATTTGGAGATGACTGTTACGTCTCCAACATTACTTCTGACATTCAATCCCTCATATACTGTGCACACCCAATAACCCAAACTGCACATCATTCGGAGCACATTATGTTCGAATGGGCAAGGACTAGTGAGGGAAGATTTGTCAAGGTTCTTCGAAAAATAGCAGATGTGCAAGCTTCTGGGTCACGTGTCGCAGTTATTTACGAATAGCCTAAAAGTAAAATAGGGCTTAAAGGGGTTAAGCTGTAAACCTCATTTTGTGGAGACCCTCTGGAACCCCATCAAGGAACCCAGAGGGTCCAGTACCACTGGATTAGCTCTGGTCCATCGCGTCACCTCCAGTGACGCTCTGACAGACCCGTCGGCAAATGAATAGACCGCGTTTTCTCAGCCCCTACGAGCGCTCAACTTCAGTCAAAATAAACAAAACTACTTCACTACTCACCAAACCAAAGGTAGTTTTGCGTTGTTGAAAGTCTATTCTCCACGGTGGTGAGCCCCTCAGCACCCCACCCAATCTGCAAAATACACTATTTTTGGCATGAAATAAAGTTCATCCAACTCGACCGCCGCTTATTTCCGGGTTGTGAACCATTGTATCTGCGGTGGCCGCTGGGTGGCTCGAGGTGGGTGCGTTTTATTTCATGACAAAAATAATGTATTTTACAGAGTAGGTGGGGTGCTGAGGGGCTCACCACCGCGGAGAATAGACTTTCAACCATGCAACACTACCTTTGGTTTGGTGAGTAGTGAAGTAGTTTTGTTTATTTTGACTCAAGTTGAACGCTGGTAGGGGCTGAGAAAACGCGGTCTATTCATTTGCCGGCAGGTCTGTCAGACGCGATGGACCAGAGCTACACTGAATTAGACAAACTATTTTTTGGCATACAATAAATCAGGGCTTTTACATCTGAGTGTTGGTCAAAATAATATTGAACCAATAAAAAGTAGTAAAAAGCCCTTCGGTCAAAACCTCCTAACTCCACTTGAGCTCATTTTCCCGAAAATTTACATTTTGTGAGTTAGGAGCTAGCTTTCGGCCCGACGACAGCAGAGATTTGTGGTAGTATATTTGCAAACATTTCAAGAGTTTGGATCGAGTGATGTTATAATGGAATCAAGGGACCTGAACACCCGGACCCGCCTCCTGTTAATAATAGGAGACTTCATTTGTGGACTCACGTTTGAGCGTCTTGCATATAAATAACCTTCATTACATAGCAGGGCTGTTTTAATCAACACTGTAATCCCTATACCAGAATCACTGAAATGTCACCTTAATATCCTTAGCAGACACAGTGTCGATTTAACAGCAGTTCAGTGAAAAATAAGAAGAAAATCAAGCTCCCTTGTTTTCAAGTATATTTTAGGAGAGGCTTGTTCATGTACTGTACACTCATCTGGAATAATTGGAAAAGTATCAAAGAAGTAGCAAACATGGATGTTGTTTTAGGGTGGATGCCTACTTTTAAAAAGCCCAGGGGCTGTTGGGCGTGCATAAACCTATATCTCTACGACTTGCCAACGAAAGGAATCACAGAAGAACTTATCTAATATCTCCTGACGAGGGAACAAACCAGTTTGTGTAGAATAATAATAATTTTAACAGGTTTGTTGTCACCTATATTGACATTCCCAAAATAGCGACGCCATGCTTACAATATCTAGTCCTTTCCCGTTCGAACATATGTGCTCCGAATTATTAATTATGTGTGGGGTTTATGTGGTGATACAGACATTCGGACACACACACACACACACACACACACACACACACACACACACACACACACACACACACACACACACACACACACACACACACACACACACACACACACACACACACACACACACACACACAAACCTGCTTAAACATGTTGCCTCATGCTAGATGCAGAATAGATAAGCCTCATGCTAGATGCAGAATAGATAGTAGATACACCATAAAAATGCTAATAAACAGCATATGATTTGTGAAAGTGACAAACGGGCTCCACAGTTATGTCAGGTGTGTTCATATGCTAATGGTGATGCGATTTCAGATCAATTGCTCCAGCCACTGAGGAGAAACGCTGTGACAGACACTCAGACAGACAGACACTCAGACATTTGGAAAATTATATGTTTGATAGGTCACTGGTTCCCAAACACTGGGTCAGGACCCATTTTTATGGGTCCCTTTATTTTTCGTTTCCTTCATTTTCTTTTTAATGGAGGGTATGTACGTGACATCATCATCATACCCGGACGTTATGCGGGAACGCCTTAAAATGCAAAAAAATACTTTCTGGCCTTGACATGTATACATCCAAACAGAAAAGTCCTATCTGATTGCATTAAACAACGTTGAATGACGTTAAACTCACTTTGCCACTCAATTTGCCGTTCACTTTATGCATGCACATACAAATAAATAAAACGAATCATTCCCATAAAAGCAAAAACTTCCATGAAACCAAAACAAAATGCTATGATTTTTTCCAATAATTTCATGAAAAAAAATCTAAGAAAAATAGAAGAAATTCCATAAATAAAGACTTGTTTGACTTGATTGGCTTCAGGAACATTGGCTTGTATGGACACAGTGCACTGGAATTGCCTGTCTCTAGCCTCACAGAGGAGTTTAAATGCACCAAAGTGAACATGACCCTGGCCGAGTCTCAAGATGAAATGATCCGAGCCGCTGCTCCTAGACTGGCAACCGGGAGGGAGCGGATCCCTAGTACAGGAAGAAAAAGAAAGAAAGAAAGAAAGAACTTGGGACAAGTCAACCCACATGACACCCAGAGAAGGCACATGCGCACATAGACATCAAAGGGGGCTTGAGCCCCATGCATTTAAAGGAGTCATTCAGAGCAAAACACATATAGGGTTAAATCTGCCTTTTATACCCCGCCTTCATACCTGCTTTAGTCGATTTTCTTCATAGCTGCCCCTGTTGCTAGATTTCGGCTGCCCCTGTTGCCAGATTTCACAGGCTCTCTCATAACTAACACAGTGGATTGTCTTAGGCTAGTGCAGTTATTTCTTTAGCTTCAAAGTTAGATTTTTTTTTTATTGGATTGTGTTTACACAACGTCCTGAGACCAACCAAACCGCTGTTTTGACCTCACAGGCACCCTTACTTGTCAAACAGACGAGAGGATCCCCTGCTCCTCCCCTCCCTTTCTAGGCTCTTCTCTCCCTGCTCTGGTGCAGAGCAGAAGCCGTTTGACAAGTAAGGGTGCCTGTGAGGTCAAAACAGTGGTTTGTTTGTTCTCAGGACGCTGTGTAAACACAATCCAATAAAAAAATACTAACTTTGAAGCTAAAGAAATAACCGCACTAGCCTAAGGACAATACACTGTGTTAGTTATGAGAGAGCCCGTGAAATCTATAGCAACAGGGGAAGTCGAAATCTAGCAACAGGGGCAGCTATGAAAAAAATCGACTAAAGCAGGTATGAAGGCGTATGATAAAAGGCAGATTTAACTCTATATGTGTTTTGGTCTGAATGACTCCTTTAATCCGTCTGTAAAAAGTGCCATCTCCAGGCCATGAATGCAGTTTTTACCACGGTGAAAGAAATGCCCTCCATGCCATACCTGAAGGCAGCATTCGGGAGAATTTCCAAAGCATCTTACACGTACGTTGAAAGAATTGGAGAGAGGGCGAGTGCCAAAGTGCTTGCCCTCTCTGTGTAGAAATCCATGCTGTTAGGTCACATCTTGACTTGATTATGCTGAGTTCAATCTGGTATCACGCACCGAAAATAGCCAACCTGCGATGCGTTGTGAGCTTGGCGGTTTCCACCCAAAGGCCCTTTTACAAATGTCAGCCCCTAGCCTCTCTAACATTCTCTGCATGTCCCTGACCCAGAGAAGAAGGCAGGTGGTTGCTCAGGTGCAGCAACAAGAGGAGGCAGACAGATGTGCAAAGCAGGGGCGTCACAAGGGGGGGGGGAGTGGGACTGAGTTACTAGGGCCCAAGGTGGAAGGGCCTTAATTATTTTATGCTTTAACTATTGAAAAATAGCAGATATACAAGCTCACAGCGCGGCACCGAGTGCCGCGCTGCGAGCTTGTAGATCTGCTATTTTCGTAAAGTCGTGAAAATGTTTGCAAATCTTTGAATATATGTATTTTTTAAGCAAACATTTGTAACTCAAATTTTGCTTCTGGGGGGTCCCTGAAACTAAATATTTTGAGATGGGGGTTCGTGGCCAAATATACATATCATTTTGGAGGTCCTTCACATGAAAAAGTTTGAGCACCACTGACATAGAAACATAGGTTTTTCAAAAAACCTTCGAAGGATTTGAAATATTCAAAGACTTGGACAAATTTTCAGGATTTTTCAAAAATAGCATATCTGCTGTTTTTCAATAGTTAAAGCATTCATGGGGGGCCTGCGGTGAATCCTTGTACCCCAGGACCCAGAATTTGGTGCGACACCCCTGGTGGAAATACACAGTCTCACTAGCTGGGAAAACCTGGAGCATCGAAAGCATGGAAGGGGGATGGGAGTGCGAGGACAGGCCTTCTGACAAGCCGTCAAATCAGTGTCAGAGGCTGCCGAACGAAGCAGCAGCTGGCTATGGATCAAGAGACAGTTAACCACATACTGTACTGCAGGGGTCTTCAACAGGGGGTCCGGGACTCCTAGGGGGTCCTCAGAGTTACTACAGGGGGTCCTCCAAAACTGAGTGACAGAACCTTTTTTTATATATATATTAACCACTTGAACTCTAGTTTCCATATTCTGGGAACTTTGCCAAAAATTGCAGATCTACAAGCTCACAAGTTGTGAGCTTGTAGATCGGCTATTTTCGGCAAAGAGGTTTGGTGTAGAGGGGGAAAAGAGCACACTAAGTACAGAGTGAAAGGCCAAGTTTATTAAGTATTGACGGTTCAAGTGGTTAAATATCTGAAAACACAAAGTGACATGAATCCAAAATACACTGATGATTGTGCTGTCAAACAATGAAACATGGAATCTTGGTTGTGGGGGTCCCTGCTTCATCTCTCTTTCAACTAAGGGGTCCTTGGCCTGAAAACGTTGAAGACCCCTGCTGTACTGTATACTTCGTCATATACTCAACAAAGTATAATGGGAGATTAAATGTTTTTAAAACTCTTGTGTAAAGTCTTCACAGCCATGGACACAATCGTTCTGGACTGTGTATGTTTGGCGATGACATCAAAAAGTTTTATGCTCGACTTTGATGGCCCAAAAAACATAATCATCTGCTTCCTGATGCATGGAATTAATAACTGGAAGGAACTAATCCAAAGCTCCCAATTTACCTAATTTATAGCACGGAGACCACATTAAATCTCCACGTAATTAAATTTAAATTAAAACTGAATCGTAATGCTTAATATAATCCAGTGACGCAACATTACTGTCTAAAATTACATCTTTGATATGCCACTGTAAAACCGGTCGTGTTGACAGACATCTCGGTGCTGGCACTAGAAACAAATCATAAATACATAAGGTATCAAAAAAACAACAACACTTGACTGATGCTATTACAAACGACGTCCCTAATGATCTGCTTTGTGCTTTTGTAGGGTCCAATTTGGGAGTCAATTTGCCATGAAATCTCAGAGATCCATTGTCAGTAGACGGGTAAGTAATGCAGTAAAAGCAGCGGGGAGGGGAAATAATGAAATATCGGCCCCTGCAAGACAGCACAGGGAATACAAAACATAGTGGCAATTGTTATCGCAAACCCACTCGACAATGATATATTTTAGAGAGAATCCTTGCGAGTGAGAGCACTTTTAGCACTGCACAGCGCACACACACAATACATGGCTTAGGCAACGTTATTGCCACAATTCCTGCAATGCATACAAAGGATATCATACAACGAGCGGGTGTTCATGTTTTGAGGCCTGGAGGGATGTTTAATGTATTTTGTGATCCTATCAAATTGAAACGCCTACGCGCCGTTTGGGCCCTTGGCATGACTTTCCTTTCCTTTCTTTCTTTCTTTCTTTCTTTCTTTCTTTCTTTCTTTCTTTCTTTCGTTCTTTCGTTCTTTCTTTCTTTCTGCAAACATTTAAAAGGCACATCAAGCTAAATCCTCCAGCAAACAGAGGGTGACAGTGTTGTCCCCGCTGTGAATATTAATTAGCCCTTGGCAACGACAAACAAGGAAAATGTTTTGCAAATCAGATTTCGATAGTCAACACCGTTGCATCTTAATCACCATCGCCTGCCAAAGCCGTAACCGGGCCTGCGTTCCTGGGGGCCACATTTCTCAAGAAAAATGCATTCCCCCCCATGGATTTATTAACCAATAACTCAGCTTCATGTTGCACAAACATAAATCGTGCTCGATATTTAGTTGGTAATCTGAGGCTGAGACCCGAGGTCTCAAGCTGCGGTAGAGCAGAGAAGCAGAAACCCCCGGGAAGAAGGTGGAAATGGGTGATGGCCGGTGTCGATACTTTTAGGGGAGGAGGGTACAAGGGAGAAATGTTGGGTGTCAGACGGACTTAAGATAAGAAAATTAGAGTTACAAAAGTTAGTTCCCAGCGCGGTTAAACTTGCTAGCGCTGTTTATCGAGATCAATGTTTCGTTCCCCCAAAGGATCTTCATTATAGCCTAACACATTGGGAACGACAATAAAACCACTTAAACCCTATATCACTGCAAGGCCCACTGTCGCTTTTTGGGCTTATCAAAAAAAGAGTTCAAATAATTTGTTTTCCTGTTCTTTTTTCACATTAACATCACCATTGGATCCTATTGTTTAGTATTACAATGCCATTGGCCACGATATTTGCATATGAATACCCCCCACAGAGGCTGACATTCCAGAGTCTGGACGAAGAACATCTCACTTTTTCACTGAAGCTATTCCTCACAAAAAGTAAAATGCCTGTAATAATTTTTTGATGATCATTAGAATGTCTAGAACATGTACATATGTTATTATTGTGGAAGAATATCCCCAAAATGTAAATTAGCGCATGATTTATGATTTATGAATTATGTCTGTAAAACCTTACAAAAACATTAAAAAAAAGAAAAGAAAATTGGCCAGTAGAAATGAAAGCTATACTGTGTAAGTTGCTAAACTAGTGGTCAGTCGCGGTATTGCTTTTTTTGGCAATTTTTCGCCCGGAGTCGCCGCGGACCACTGCCGCGGACCACCGGAGCGGGGCCGCAAACCACCGCGACCGATACGAATCCGTAGAGGGGTAGAACGTAATTTTCTGAGCAGGATTTGGGGAGTAAGAGGTTAAGAATCCTTCACCATCGTAAACACTGTTGCTGAGGGAGGCTACTTCCTGAAGAGACGGCAAGCATGCTGTGATTGGCCGGTAGTGTATCATGTGTGTATGATCCGCGATGTGATTGGCCAACGTATACACAACGTATACAGATGATGCAGATGACGTAATTTTGCCGCAAAATCCGGTCCCCGGCCAGGATCATAGAAAACATATAGAGAAGGCTTTAGAAGCTGAAAATAACAGAGTGGGTGTTCTAAAACTTTAGCGATTTAACAGTTAGGACAATTTTAAGATTTGTTTTATAAAAAAAGTTACATAGTATAACTTTAATTCGGGCCTTGCAGGGCCGGGGATTGCAGGGATTCCAAATCTCTTCGCTGAAAATAGCTGATGTATAAGCTCAAAACGTGTCGCAGTCGAAATGTGTTGTGAACTTGGCAACCAGCTATCATCGAAGAACAATTCCTGCGCAATAGGGATGCTTGAGGCTTCGTGTGGGTAATTTTTAGAAAAGTTGATAGTTAGAAAAGTTAGAGTCTGGCACAGTTAAAACTTGCTGCCACTGTTTATTGAGATCGATGTGTGATCTCCTATAAGGATCTTCAGGTATGACTTCCCATTAACCAGGGAAAAGGAGGTAAATACTAATTTGTCGGGTGACATTATTGTAATTCTGCCCCGCTACGCTGTGCTCTTCCAATTTGGAGCTACATTAAAATCCCTGTGCGGCACCATCTGCGACAGAGGTGTAGTTACAGTACATCGTGGAGTGAACCGGAGGAGATGCATCGTAGTGAATGGTTAACCCATTTAGGCCTAGTAATTATTGAATGCTTTAACCAGTGAAAAATAGCAGATATACAAGCTCGCAGCGCGGCACTCAGTGCCGCGCTGCGAGCTTGTAGATCTGCTATTTTTGAAAAAGTCGTGAAAATGTGTGCAAATCTTTGAATATTATATATTTTCAAAGCGAACGTTTGTAACTCAAATTTTGCTTCTGGGGGGTCCCTGGAACTAAATATTTTGAGATGCGGGTCCGTGGCCAAATAAATATCATTTTGGGGGTCCTTCACATGAAAAGGTTTGAGCACCACTGACATAGTAGTCTCTCAAGAACAGACTAACTGTGCTCCAGTTAAGTGAAAAGGACCTTTTCTTTGACGATGGCTGGCCAGATTGCTGACATAGAAACATAGGTGTTTCAAAAAATCTTAGAAGGATCCAAAAGACACTTATAGAATCGGGTCAAAATTCAAATTTTCAGGATTTTTCAAAAATAGCAGATCTACAAGCTCGCAGCGCGGCACTCGGTGCCGCGCTGTGCGCTTGTATATCTGCTATTTTTAATAATGATACACAATAATGTGTACCCGTTCGAAATGGGTTTTAAACAGCAGAAAGCATAACTCAGCAGCGACATTGAGATGCAAATGAAGCCGATCTCTATTTAGCTTCGCACAATGTCGAGCGACACAAACATTTGAGCGGAGGAAAACGGCATCAAAAAAGCAACACTGTCTCCACAAAAGCCTCAAAAACCCTCATGCAATCTTCGACCCGTCAAAGGTTTCCTTTCCAGTGTGACCTTTATATCCCCATTGCAGTAATGCCTCGCAAAGCGTTTGTTTGCTGGGCGAAATAGGGGCAAAAAAATGGATTCCCGCAAGACACAGCTGTGCAGCATCACTCTGATTTCCCTTCTGCAAAGATGAGCCCTGTTTTAAATTAGGGTTATTGCGAATGGTGGAGCTAATCGTGCATCGCTTATGAAACAAACGGTCTGCAGATAGCCTTTGGAACCCGAGTGTGTGCACGCGCGCGCACACGTGTGTGTGTGTGTGTGTGTGTGTGTGTGTGTGTGTGTGTGTGTGTGTGTGTGTGTGTGTGCTCACGTGTGTGCATGTACAGTATGCGTGGGTGCGTGTGTCTGTCTTTTTGTCTGTCTGTCTGCGTGCATGGGAGAGTGATAACATCGACAGAAATGGGCTTTAATGAAGAACGCAATTATCAAATGAGTACATATCAGGATTTAACGGTCCACTGGGCAAGACAGGATGCTATCGTGATTAGTCTGATATGGCTTCAGGTGTTGGATGCAAAGCATGCACGCACACACACATGCGTGCATGGCACACGCACACACACACACACACACACACACACACACACACACACACACACACACACACACACACACACGCACACGACATAAAAATAAGACTAGCCGCTGACATCCTCACACACAGCTGTTCATTAGTTTGGGGACTTTGGGAACAAAATGTCCTTCTGCTAGACTCATGTTTATTCCATTATACTGTATGAAAAGAACGTTTAAAAAATATATATAATTAAAGAAAACAGGTGCGTGCACTTGCACTTGGCCATTTTTTTATTGGAACCATAATGCCTTTTGGCACTTCGTCGTAACACAGATGGATTACTGATTACTTACCTTTTCGCCAGGAACTCCTTTGCGGTGGCTGCTTATTAAAACAAATTTCCCCAGACAGTACCATGCTGGGTACACAAGGTAATAAAGGACATGATGGACTTGTGTTCCGATGATAGCGTTTCACTTTGAGACACCTTTATTGGGTGATACGGTAAACACACCTTCTCCAATGTATTCTTAATGTAATGCTAAGCTGGATCCATACACACATTATTGTGTGATGAGTATTGTTACTAGGGATTGTGGTCTGCAGGCATGTATCTATTCTGCATCTATTGACCCAAATTCAGAGTGAACATTTTTAACTCAAATATTTGCTTCTGGGGGTCCCTGGAACAACATATTTTGAGATGGGGGTCCGTGGCCAAATACATTTGGGGGTCCTTGACATGACAAAGTTTGAGAACCACTGATAGGCCGATTCAACTTAATGTCTTCTAACCGCATTTTCTGGAGAAATAAATAATAATAATAAAAAATAAATAAACGTATGTTGCTATATCAGTGGTTCTCAAACATTGTCATGTCAAGGACCCCCAAAATGATATGCATAGGGCCGTGGGCCCCTGTCTCAAAATATTTTGTTCCAGGGACCCCCAGAAGAAAAGATTTGAGCATGCAGAATAGATACACGCGGTCTACAGGAGTGGTTCTCAATACCACTCTTTTACTGGTCCATCCAGGGACGCCCAGGGGTCCTCGAGGGGGTTCCATGTGGGCCACAGCAAAAGGAGGAAATGTTTAAAGGGCTACTTCACCTCTGGGACAACCCTATCTTATTTTATTGTTGTTTGGAACACGATCAACACAATCCTGAGTTATTTTTTGTGTTCAATCTGTGTTTTTAGATATTTTAGTATTTCAGCATGACTAGTGATGCATTTTCCATCATCAGTGATGCGCATCACTAGTACATGCTGAAATACTAAAATATAAAAATAAAAAAAACAGATTGAACACAAAAAATAACTCAGGATTGTGTTGATCGTGTCCCAAACAACAATAAAATAAGATCGGGTTGTCCCAGAGGTGAAATGGCCCTTTAACCACTTTAATTGTGACAAACTGGGAATAATTTTGACATTTTAACAATAACAAATATTCTCTTACCATGGGGTTCCTGGCACAAAATACTTTCAGATGGGGGTCTGCGGACGGATACGTTTGGGGGTCCTTGACATGAAGGTCTTCCTACACGTAAAACCACCAAAATGCAAATTTGCTAGCAGTCCTCTTTGTTCACATTAAACAACAGTCCACACACACACACACACACACACACACACACACACACACACACACACACACACACACACACACACACACACACACATACTGTACAGTTAAAGGTATATTCAGTGATTGTATTACATTCAAATAAAAATATAATTGGTACATTTTCCATTCATTCTCCTCACTATAATGTGTGCTGACCATATAAGGACTTCCACCATGGCCCGTGTTGCGAGCATAGCTAGATTCCGTTTTCAGAGGTGGCCAGGCAGTCCTCGACCAATCAGAGTAGAGTATGGCCGTAGTTATGTTATGATGTTTAGTTATGATGGTCAAAATAAAAGTGAACCACAGTCGCTCTGAATTAAGAACGTCTGCTAAATGCCTAGATTGTAAACTACTGAACTCATAAAATGCTAGTCTCGTAGTAAATCAGCATCATACATATCCTGAAGCTGGAGACGTAGGCCTACCGATATTCAGTGATTGGGTCTAATGATCAAAACGAGAACATTATAATGGTGTAGAAAATCTATAAAAAACTAAACATTTCCACGCTGTGAAAAGATGACCCCCGGCCACTTTCATTATCACTGAATACACCTTTAAGTATATAGGTATAAGCTATCATCACATACAGACAGTACATGCATATTGTACATACCTACTCATCCGCATGGCATGCATGCATTGTAATCGGTCCTGTTTGTGTACTTGTCAGTGCTTATGTGTCTGTGAACAAAATAGAGAGTTTGTGTCATCCAGGTGCGTTTTTAATTCAGTTAAGACATGTATAAATGGCTTACAAAACTGATTTCTGCACACAACATTCAGCCATATGGTAATTAGTTAACCAATAAAATCTGCTGGCAAATACTGTAGGTAGTCTTAAAAAGAGACAGAGGTGTAACAGTGAACCAGAAAATTTCATTTTTTTAAATATATAGTACTACGGTAAAATGTATTTTCAGTAAAGTAAAAGCACTCGTAATGCATGCATGGCCCATTTGACAATTATGTAAAAAAAGCAATTATGTTTTGTTTCTAAAAGATCAGATTACAGGATGCATCTCAATAAATTGTCAGCTTGTAGATCGGCGAATTTGCGAATAGTCTATGTAGCTCCCTCCATGCCAGGTCTGAGAATTTAATAAGCTTTAATTAAAATATTTTTTTATTGCCCCCGGAACAAAAAAAACTGAACTAAACCTCTCGGAGCGGTTTCTACACAGACCCATTTGATCGCGGCACTATTACCATGGCAACAAGCAACCGGAAGCAGATTTCGTCCCTCCGAGCCATGGGATGGTTCACACACTGTTTATACAACACAGGAGCCAGCTCCTGAACGTATTGTCCATTTTCAAAGTAGTATTTCTTATTGAAGCTGTGGACAACGTAAACACACACAATGCATGGTTGGGGTCCGATCGTGCACGATGGATACTCTTCGCGCCCACGTTAAAAAGGTAAGAGAAGACAGGCAGTGAACTACATAGGGATTTATCTGGACTATCGGGGGTTGCCATCATTTAATAATCTAAATCTGCAAAGTAACTATAACTAAAGCTGCCAAATGTCAAATGATTGTTGTGGCATAAAGAGTACAACGTTTACTTCTGAGATGTAGGCCTAGTGTAGTGGACATCGAAACAAAATCGAAATAATAAAGTAAAAGTACCTCAAAATTGTATACTTGAGTACAGTACTTGAGTAAATATACTTAGTTAACTTCCACCACTGCCAACAGAGATGCAAAGTGGACAAACTGTCTACCGGTATACTGTATATCGTCATTGTCGGTTGGAAACCTTGTATGTCCAAAACCACTTGTTTTGTATTTATCATTTTAAAAATGATTTAAACTAGTGAAAACAGCCCATCTACAAGCACACAACGCCTTGCACCACGAGGCGTTGTGTGCTTGTAGATGGGCTGTTTTCACTACTTTTGTGCAACTGCCTTGTATGGTGAAGCAGGGCTTTACTTTGTGAAAAAAAATACAAATTTAAAACTTGGAGATACAAGGTTTCCTCCCGACAGTGAGGATAGACAAAGTAAAAAAAAAAAAAGACAATTGTATCAGGCAGCAGTGGTCAGCGTCTAATACAACAGAAGCCTTTTTGCAACATTGAGATAACAGCTGTGATATAAGAAGGGCCCGAGCTCGGAGTGAAATGCCTTATGTGCTGCAGGGAGCAGGTGAACCCAGACCTTCAAGCTATAGAGGAGGAACGGAGTGCAGCTCTTGAATATCCTGCAGAGAAGGTCTCTTGTCAGCCTTTTGAGTTGTTTACATCCACGGAACCTGACTAAATCTTGTATAGGCCTCCAACCTTGGCTGGAATGAACAAGCGGCGTGCGTGCGTGCGTGCGTGTGTGCGCGCGCGCGCGTGCGTGCGTGCGTCTCTGAAGCAAATGAGATGGGACATTTGAGTGGAGAGTAGTGGTGGAAAAAAACTCAAATTAGTTACTTAAAAAAATGTGTCAATAATGCAATGCAGAAATACTCTGTTACAAGTAAAAGTCTGGTATTCGGAATTTACTTCAGTAAAAATATAAAAGTGTTACATCAAAATGTACTTAACGTAACAAAAGTAAAAGTATAGGCTACTCATGAAGCAGAAATCTTCCATTTCATGGTTTCAAAATGTATAAAATGATTTGAAAATCTACAAGCAAATCTGAAAATAGCAAATCTACAGGTTCACAACGTGACACGTTGTGAACTTGTAGATCGGCTATTTTCAAATAGCCGAAGTCTACAGTATATAGGCCTATAGGGCTGAAGTGGTTGATGTATGTTTTGTAACTATAGTGACTCAAGTTTTCAAATAAATGTAGTGGAGTAAAGTACAGTATTTGAAAAAACTTGTAGCCCCATTTTATGTTTTTTACCTTCATTTCTCCAACAGTTGTAAAATTGCAGTTTTAGCACTTCAGATCAATGATCCCTTTTGCAAGCAAGACCTGTCCTGAATAGCAGCATTTATAAAAGGCAAATACAAGAAACGGAAAGCCAAGAATTTAAAAAGGAAAAGGGCAAATTGGGATGGGGATGGGGGTGGATTAAAGGCTGGGAGGGTTGCTAACTTGCTGGGGAGAGAAGGTCATGTTAATGAAAAAAATATTACAATGACTATTACACAGTAAAACATGGACATTCTCCCATCTCATCCTTTACCGGGCCCATAACTCCAGCTTTAAAATCTGATACAGAGTAATAAAAGTCTGCAGTGCCAGAGTTTTTCTTCTTCTTCTTCTTCTTCTCTCTCTCTCTCTCTCTCTCTCTCTCTCTCTCTCTCTCTCTCTCTCTCTCTCCAGGCTGAGAGAGCAGAGTACACGAATGCCCTTTTACCCAGTGATGTAAAGTATCTTTTTACTCAAGTAGTAGATTTACTGAAGTACTGTACATGAGGTATTTGTTGAGCGGTGGTAAACCGCTCCATAGAGTGGCTGTGCATGTGTCTGTAGCCTTTTTCCTCAGCGTTTTGCCATAGTAAAACATGTGTGTAGCATTGAGATCCATAGAGTGGCTGTGCGTGTGTCTGTAGCCTTTTTCCTCAGCGTTTTGCCATAGCAAAACGTGTGTGTGTAGCATACCCTGGCCTGTACATCCTAGACTCAAATCCTAGTCTGAAGACGTTATGCAAGCACGACCATGCTCACTTCACTTTGGGTGTGATTTTTTTCCTTTGTTTTACTTTACTGGAGTATTTCCAATGTTCAGTGCTTTTACTTCTACTGCACTATACTGTACATCTCCGAGGCAAATATTGTACTTTTACTCCGCTATACAATTATTTGAAAACTTTAGTTACTTGTAGTAACGTAAGATTGTGGTTATTATTACAA
This sequence comes from Nannobrachium achirus, assembly GCF_963921795.1. NCBI lineage: Eukaryota > Metazoa > Chordata > Actinopteri > Myctophiformes > Myctophidae > Nannobrachium > Nannobrachium achirus. The sequence continues at coordinate 14,076,603 of NC_137831.1, forward strand.
AACATACATTAACCACTTCAGCCCAATACACATTTTGGACATTTGAGGCGATCTATACAAATTCACAAACATGTGAATACTGTTTCCACCAGTGGGGTACTGATGCAAGTTAACCCATTTAGGCCTAGAATTATTGAATGCTTTAACCAGTGAAAAATAGCAGATATAGTGCCGCGCTGTGAGCTTGTATATCTGCTATTTTTCAATAGTTAAAGCACAAAATAATGATACACAATAATGTGTACCCGTTCTAAGTAGTGTGTAGTGCTGTAAGATGGTTATGGTGCAACAGACTGTAAATAATCATTGATTTCTCGAATAGGTGTACCAATGGAAGCAGCCTACAGGCAGTCAGGGATGGCATAGATAGCATACAGAGTGCAATGATGGGTGATGATGATCCTTCAGTAATGGATCTTAAAAGCCCAGTCCGACCCAATGATTCACGGTTCACCATATGATAAGCAGTGTCTAACATTGTGCAATGACGCGGTGATTCCACTATCTGCACACAATCTGCATAATTATCATTTTTTATGTAATAATAAGGTAGACCTTTATAGTACAGGGTTTCCCAAAGTGATTGCCGGCACCCTAGGGTGCCGTACGTGATGCCAGTCCAGGGATGCCGCAGAATGGTTTGATGATATTTGGAATTCATCCATATCACTACATCCAGGGACGTGCTGGCCATTGGGAAAAGCAGGACAACTCCCGAACGGCCGGTTCATTCCCGGCCTGTCCAGGCCGGCCATTAGGAAAAAAATAAAAATAGAATGTCGGCCTTCGTTCCATTTTGGGGGCTGGGCGGCCAACAAAGTAAATCGTCACTGTCGGGCAGAAACCTCGTATCTCCAAGTTTCAAATGTGTACATTTCTTCGCAAAGCAAAGCCCAGCTTCATCATACAAGGCCGTCGCACAAAAGTAGTGAAAACAGCAGATCTACAAGCACACAACGCCTTGCGGTGCGAGGCGTTGTGTGCTTGTAGATCGGCTGTTTTCACTAGTTTAATTAATTTTTAAAACTACAAAACAAACGGTTTTGGACATACAAGGTTTCCACCCGACAACGACGAAATATAACTCATGTACAGTAATTGGCCCACTGGCTTGTCACTTGTCATGATCTGAAATGACAAATCTTTGAGTAGCAGCAGCACTATAGAGAGAGATCTCTCTCTATACAGTAGTGCGCAATGAGGGCCTCGATCTCCAACTCTTTTTCCCGGGCTGAATCAGGGGCCCAGCACGTCCCTGACTACATCAATATCACTTCCCTATGCTTAGTAAAACAGACCTGATTTGCGCGGAGTTCTTTTTCAATCTAAGGCCAACTCTTTCACCAAAAATAGCTGATCCACAAGCGCATCACAACCTCCCCCAGAATAGGGATGCTGGGGTTCAAGTGGAGTATAAAGTTATTTTCAGTCAGTTCTGATGGAAACGGATATTTCTCCCTCCATGACATCTCAGGTAGAAAGATGTGCATATTTTAGAGGTCTTCACGGGTCCAATTTTAACTTCCCCAACCCAAAGCGACCCGGGGAAAATGGAGCCGGACCCATATGGCCCCGTCTATCATTTGGAATTTCAGAACCGTTACCCGAGCAGCCCCGAAACGTGACGGACCCGGTCCGATGGGCCCGTACTATTATTAGGCAAATTGGATCCGATACCCGCGCAGAACGAGAGGTCCGAGACCTAAACCTGTGGCCCCGAAATGACGGAATGCCAACGTTATTATTTTAACAGTTGTATGAGACTTCTTTCTTACCTAAACGTCGCCATGGTTGCAGCTGCTGCTGCTGTCAGCGGCGCTGTGTCTCTCGTCACAACATGATCTTTTCCCAGACTAGTAAGTCAATCTTCTGGAAATCCTACTGGATTACGGAAGTTGGTCGTTTACTAGGCTAGGAGTTCAGCAGCCCACACAGGCAGGCAGGCAACCTGGCTATTATAGATTATCACTGCACTGACAAATGTGATGAACTGGGCTGAACTTTACTAGGTGAGGGCACCCCGGGGAGTAGGATGATCTGTGAGCTATAACGCCATATCCAAATCCTGACTAAGTCTCTACGGCTCGTGCAGAAGCCCCGCGGTGGTGCATGTGGAAAAGGCATTTTATGGCTAAATTAGGCTTTTTGGCGGAATGCTCATCAGACGATTGATTATTAATGCTTAGTTTGAATGCGTTATTGTGCGTTATTGTTATTCATCATCGTTACGGACTAATTAAAGTGTCAGGAACACGATCGCTATAGACGCTGTTGTTTCATGAGACGTTGAGCAATCAGATCTTATGCCTTAGGCTTATGCCACTAAATCAGGCATAAGCGATGATATTACACAATAATGTATTATCGTTGTTGTTGGATGGAAACCTTGTATGTCCAAAACCGTTTGTTTTGTATTTATCGTTTAAAAAATTATTTAAACCAGTGAAAATAGCAAATCTACAAGCACACAACGCCTTGCACCGCAAGGCGTTGTGTGCTTGTAGATCGGCTATTTTCACTAGTTTTGTGCGACACTTTTGTATGATGAAGAAGGGCATTAATTTACGAAAAAACATACACAATTTAAACTTGGAGATACATGGTTTCTGCCCGACAGAGACGATGATTACATGGTTGTACCGCGCACAAAACATTTGCAGATCTACAAGCTCACAATGCATTGTGCTGTGAGGCATTATGAGCTTGCAGTTCTGCTTTTTTTTTTTGGTGCACAACACCTGCGCATAGCTAAGTATAAATCGGGCATAAGGACTCCATGATCAATTTATTAGCCGATTGAGTCATTGATCGTATAATGGCCTGGAACGTCCCTGCTCTTATTATAAATAGCACATGATGTACGAGCAGTACGGCCAAAGCACAGCATCACCATGTGAGAGGAGTGGATGTGAGTAACTTGGAGAGCATCTGGACGGTTCTGAGCGGCAGCAGCAGACTCGGTCGCCCCTCTGGGCTCAGGGACGTGCTGGGCCCCTGATTCAGCCCGGGAAAAATAGTTGGAGAGGCCCTCATTGCACGCTATAGAGAGAGATCTCTCTCCATAGCGCTGCTGCTACTCAAAGATTTGCCATTTCAGATCATGACAAGTGACAAGCCAGTGGGCCAATTACATGAGTTATATTTTGTCGTTGTCGGGTGGAAACCTTGTATGTCCAAAACCGTTTGTTTTGTATTGATAATTTTAAAAATGATTTAAACTAGTGAAAACAGGCGATGTGTTGTGCAAACAGTTTAATTTTTTTCCTAATGGCTGGCCTGGACCGGCCGGGAATGAACCGGCCGTTCGGGATTTGTCCCGCTTTTCCCAATGGCCAGCACGTCCCTGGCTCAAAGGCAAGGGAAGGGCGAGGGATGAAGGAACTCGGAACAGCCCGAGATTACATAAGTCAAACACTATATGCATGAATTCATATGAATTAACATCCTGTACATTGTTATATTGTTTTCTTCAAATAGGCCTATATATCGTTGTTGTCGGGTGGAAACCTTGTATGTCCAAAACCGTTTGTTTTGGATTCATCAATTTTAAAAATGATTTAAAATGGTGCAAATAGCCGATCTACGAGCACACAACGCCTTACCCCACGAGGAGTTGTGTGCTTGTAGATCTGCTGTTTTCACTAGTTTTGTGTGACAGGTATGATGAAGCAGGACTCTATGCAGAAAAAATATATATAGAAACTTGGAGATACGAGGCTTCGGCCCAACAGTGACGAGATATATACATGTATATATATATCAATGGGAATCCAAGCCTGGTGATCAACGCGAGCTAAATTGCATTCAAAGGCAGTGGTACTTGCATGTGTTCTCTTTTTCCTGCCATTTCATAAATTGCACGTTTACATTTGTTGGCATTTATCCAATCCTGTTGTCAAGGGCAACGTGCAAGTGCAGCAGCAGATCATGTTTTAAGTCATAGATCAAGCACAATATGACAAGCAACATTACAAGGTGCATATTTGTTTTGTTGTTTATATGCTGTTTTACATATCGTCGATGTCGGCTGGAAACCTCGTATTTCCAAGTTTCAAATGTGTACGTTCTTTCGCAAAGTAAAGCCCTGCTTCATCATACAAAGCCGTTTCACAAAAGTTGTGAAAACAGCAGATCTACAACGCCTCGCGGCGCGAGGCGTTTTGTGCTTGTAGATCGTCTGTTTTCACTAGTTTAAATCATTTTTAAACTGATAAATGCAAACGGTTTTGGACATACAAGGTTTTCACCTGACAATGACGATATTGTATAATATGTGTATGTCATTAACTTTTTCAATGAATAATTCAGTACAAAGGACCCCAATGGAAACAAGCCATATGCTTTCTTAGGTTCAAAATCATTTGTTTTAACCCTTGGATACATGACCAACCAATACCTACACTCTTCCATGAGTGGGGTCAAAAATGACCCCAATTAAAATCAATGTGTTTTTGCAATAAACGACTTGCTCTCACACGTAACTCTGCCATACTTTTGCCTAGCAACGTGATTTCAACTTTAAAACACTCACACAACTTGGGCCTTTTTTCTGCCAATAGGGACAAGCTGTAATTGTTGAAGCCCCGCCCCCTCTGTCTACTAAACGCATGCAGCAGCTGTCACACTTTGCTGTCACACTTTGCTCTCACACATAACTCTGGCATACTTTTGCGTAGCAAAGTGATTTCAACTTTAAAACGCTCACACGACTTTTTCCGGCCAATAGGGACGAGCTGTAATTGTTGAAGCCCCGCCCCCCTGTCTTCCTATTGGCTGGGCTTTAAACAGCCATAACTCCAGTTCGCAGCATGGTACCATCTTAAAACTTGGTGTCTGGACTTAGACCACCATAGGGATGAGCTGCAATTGTTGAAGCCCCACCCCCTCTTTCCTCCTATTGGCTGGGCTTTAAACAGCCATAACTCCATTTTGCAGCATGGTACCGTCTCGAAACTTGGTGTCTGGATTTAGACAGCCAATATGGACAAGCTGTAATTGTTGAAGCCCCGCCCCCTCTTACAAGTCTGTTGTTTCCACCCGCCCTGACGGTCGCTTCTCGCCCTTAGGGCGTCTTACTGGTAGTAGTAGTAGTAATAGTAGTAGTAATAGTAGTAATACTAGTAGCAGTAGTAATATTAGTAATAATAGTTGCGACCGTAGGTCGCAAGTTTAGTATGTGAACGGTCACAGCTTGTAGGTATGTATGTATGTATGTATCTCTGTCACGCCTGACACTGTGGTTCTATGGGTTTGTCGCTCTGACATCATGCTCTGATGTCACTGTAATGTCAGGGGAACCTCTCTAACAGAAGGTGTTTGCCGCTCTGGCTTCACTGTGAATGTCACACAATCAATGTGGAAGGTCAAATCTACAGCATAGTGCTGACAAAAGCAGACGAAGGAGACAAATTATAATTTGACTTTATTCTTTACTTATTTACAGTACTTACTTACTTGCTTACTATGTCAAGATGGGAGTATGTTGATACATTTTGTTTTCATAAAATAATAATTTTATACCCCTGAGAGACCCATCCCCTGTTTTATGAAGCTGAACTTCCAAAGACAGGATTAAAAGATAAGGGGGGAAAAGTCTTAAGGCTGAATAATGCATATTCACGGCTTGGCTTCTCAGGCTAGAGGTTGAAGCCCAGTATATTCTAATGAGCTTGGCACTGTCTCCAAGCACAAGATACAAAATGTTTCATTTTGGTCCCAGACTGAAAAGATTAAGAGCGAGAAATGAAGAAGGAGAGAAAGACAGACGGAGAGGCTTCAAACCAATAATTCCGCGGGGGGTTAGTGAGCAAAATTTGTCAGTGTCTCTACATTTTGTATCAATAAAAGTATGTGCATTCATGATTATTATATCCTAAACATATGGTAGCACGCAATTTCATGTTTTATTGTCGCTGGCAGGCAGCAATGTAATTTCCTCATATTTCATCTCATTGTTTTTCCATAAATCAATGTTCTATTTGTCTGCGATGCATTGGGAGCTTGTGGATCATTTTCACTGTTTCTGAAAATGTCTGATTTTTTATGTGAAAATCTGTCGGGTTTTATACTGGTTGATGACTGCTAGTAATATGAACTAGAAAGATGCAATTGGGTATATGCATATGCCATTTTGTTCTACTTCTGGGTGTCTTTTGACTTCCTTCACAGGTGTTACTGATGATACTAATTAAGGCTCTGTTTGTACAGTGGTTCTTTAATTTTAAGGACCTCCATAAACTCTGTACAAATGGAACCAACAAATGGAAGCAAATGGACCCTTGCAGGTCCATTTGCTTCCATTTGTACACTCTCAGAGTTACACACCTGTATGGGGACATTTGGAACCCACTCAAGGACACTTTGAGACCCACTGGTGTAGCAGAGTGTTTCCAGCGAGCTAACATTCACAATATCAGCACCCTGACTCTGTTTGACCAGAATGGAACAGACCCTTGATTAGTATCATCGGTAACACCTGTGAAGGAAGTCGAAAGACACCCGGAAGTAGAACAAAATGGCTATGTGCATATACCCTATTCTGGGAAATTGCAAGTGTGGTTGCCATGACGCGTGTCACACTTGCAAATTAGTTCTGTCTTACCGCTTGAATTTTCAATTTTCAATTATAGTCTGGATGCCAGACTATAATTGCGACCGTAGGTCGCAGTTTAGTATGTGAACGGCCACAGCTTGACCGTATCTCTGTCTGTCTGTCTATAATGCCTGATACTGTGGTTCCCCTGACACATCACTGTGACATCAAATGTGTCAGGTGAACCACAGTGTCAGGCGTGGTCTAAGGGTTTGCCGCTCTGACATCACGCTTTGACATCACTGTGATCCACTCTAACATAATCCCCATATCTAACAGGACTTCATATGGGAATGCCCATATATGGAGGAAGACAGCCCATATCTGTGTGGCTGGTTCAGACAGGGATCTCCATGTATGGGCATAAAAAAAAAAACATACCACACTAACATAATGCATATGGCCAAGACAGATGGCCAAGACAGCCCATATCTGTGTGTCCGGTTCTACAGACAGGGTTCTCCATGTATGGACATAAGAGGGTAGGATGTCAAATGTCCTAGACGTCATAGGACTTTCACATAACGAATAACTGAGTAAGCATGTTTGGGCTCTTACAGCATATCTCCATATACAGTACATGGATCTCCATATATGGGTACCAGGGGTCTCCATATATGGGTAACTGGTCCGATAGACATCACTGGCCAGATGGCCATGTCACCCTGAGGCGTCTTACTAGTAGTAGTGGAGTAAAAAGTACAATAATTGCCTCTGAGATGTAGTGAAGTAAAAATGATTGGAAATAGGAAATTCTCTGGTAAAGTTAAAAGAAAAAACACAATTGTACATGCAGTCATGCACTGTTACTTTCCACCACTGAGGAATAGCAATGCTGTATAGTCTGTTCTACGGTTATTGTTCAACAAAGTATGCCGTATGAAGTGCCACAGCTGAGAAGGAATGAGCTTCATCTAATCCGGCCTCATCCCATCTTACCTCGCCGACTGCTTTAATTAACACAGCCTTAGGAAGTGCATTTTAATTATACATGTGCTACACTGTGGCTTTTGTTTTAATGCATGCTCATCTCTCGTCTCCTCATAATGGCGTGAGTGATGTCGATTGTGTTTCATTCATCTCGGATATGTGTGTACGTAGCCCTACGTGTGTGAGCATTTGATTATTCTATAGCATGTGTGCATGTGCAGGGACATGAGCTTATCCTTTAGCCTGCATAATTCATGTATCATATAGCATGCATGGGCCGTGATATATCAATATTTTAACGTGCTCTAATATGGTATTCTGGCCGTCCGTCTGACTACATATTTAAGCCACGGGATACTCTCTCCTCGGAGGGCAATAAAACTTGATCTAATCCTCATTTTATTTAACCTCGCACTCCGCTCGTGTCGTTAACATTTCTTCCAGGACTCTCTGTTAACACTCGTGATAATAATTAGAATAGCGTCGTTGTCGGGCGGAAACCTTGTATGTCCAAAACCGTTCGTTTTGTCTCAGACAGCACAGCGACATAACGCCAATGCCTTCTCTCCCTCTGTAACGATGTAGGCGCTATGTAGCGTCGGGAGCGTTTTGCTCATTGGGAAGATGGATTTGCGACGTCGCTGCGTGAACGAGGAGCTAAATTGGCAAGCGACGTCGCAAATGCATCTTCTCAATGAGCAAACTCTAGGGAGCTACTAGGTTGCTGTGCTGTTATGGGTGTTTATCGTTTTAAAAAACGATTTAAAGTGGTGAAAATAGCCGATCCACAAGCACACAACACCTCGCATCACGAGGCGTTGTGTGCTTGTAGATCGGCTATTTTCACTACTTTTGTGCGACACTTTTATATGGCGAAGTAGGGCTTTAATTGACAAAAAAACATACAAAAGCGAAACTCGGAGATACAAGGTTTCTGCCCGACAATGACAATGATAATACACTTCTTCACCCTGCTGACGGCTGATCTGAGCTCCTCCAAATGTGCTGAGTTTCATTCTCTGCCCAATAAGCCGTCCGCCGACCGACCAAAAGTGGCAAGTACCGAGTGACTCCTATGGCGCTGGCTAATGAAGCAGTAACAAATCTGAGAGTGCAGGCCAGCGGTTTTCATTGTCACCTTGCGTACCCCCGACCCTCCCCCTCGACCTTCATGATAACGAGCAGGGACGTCTAATAGCTTGCCCCTTCTCTCTCTCTCTCTCTCTCTCTCTCTCTCTCTCTCTCTCTCTCTCTCTCTCTCTCACTCTCTCCCTTTCGCCGTTTTATCTTTCGCTCCGGGCCAATTTAATCTGCCTCGCTCGCCCTCTCACCGCTGACTTCTAGCAGCTCGAGTCTGTTGACTCTTGCTACGTGATCCGCCCTCACGAGAGCTATGAGACGCCAGACGCACACACACGCACACATGCATACGCACACACACACACACACACACACACACACACACACACACACACACACACACACACACACACACACACACACACACACACACACAAACACACTCGCACGCACGCCACCACGTATCTCATATCCTACCCAGGCCACGCCGCCGTTGCTCTTTCAGAGTGCACATCTTGTTTCCGGGGGTTGGTCGTGCACCCACTTTATGCACATGAATCATGTAAAACACATGTCTCTTAGTCGCCCCAGTGGGATGCCTGAATGGCCTTTCGGTGTACAATATAAGCACGGTCTGTCGTGGAACACGCGGCCCCCATGCGTGCGCGTTCACTGCAAATGGATGTCTTTATCGATATGCCTCCCATTCATTATGCGCGTCCTCACTTTGAATGACAAATTTAATCGCGTTCCGGTTAGCTCCAGTTCATCGCACCGAATAAATGGATACATTGGAACGTGTACTTGAGTGCGCGGGAATTCCTTGTACACAGCTTCGGGTAGCCGCAATGTATGAGGCATTCAGGACTCACACAAAGGAGGCAAAGGACTGTATGTGCACATGTTTTGCTTATGGAGTGCACTTTTAAAGGACAGCTAAACTGCTGTGCTTGGACTTGTCAGTTGCACTTAAAAGATCTTTGGGGTTTGCTTCAACGCAGAGAAAGTAACCCATTTAGGCCTAGAATTATTGAATGCTTTAGCTATTGAAAGATAGCAGATATATAAGCTCACAGTGCGGCACCGAGTGCCGCGCTGCGAGCTTGTAGATCTGCTATTGTAGAAAATTTGTGAAAATGTGTGCCCATTTTTCAATATATATTTTTCAAAGCAAACTTTTGTAACTCAAATCTCTGCTTCTGGGGGGTCCCTGGAACAACATATTTTGAGATGGGGGTCTGCGGCCAAATAAATGTAATGTTGGGGGTCCTTGGGGGTCCCTGATTTCGAGGAAGGATTTAGAAGTCGGGTCAAAGATCGAGTCAAGGACATTTTCAAGATTTTTTTTTTTTAAATAGCAGATATACAAGCTCGCAGCGCGGCACTCGGTGCCGCTATTGTATTTTCAGTAGTTAAATCATAAAATAATGGTTAAAGTAGTTCAAATCTAACGCGACTCGGGCGCGTTCCAGGTCTTTGAGAGGTAAGGAGGGGGCGGATGATCACTGGCACTCGCAGAAAGACAGGATGGCACTGCGTGCCTAGTAAAACAATGACCGACGACAGGTCTTGTCTTCTTCTTTTTTACCAGCAGTTTATGTCACAGTATATGCAGTTCTAGTGCTAGCTTGTGTTCCAATTATCAAAGTGCAGACTCACGCGCTGTAAGCAACTTGTCAGAGGGCATCAGCCTCATCTGGATGTCTGTTTGAATATAGCTGCGGAACAATTTGTTCTGTTGTGAAGCGGCAAAAGCGTTATCTTTAGAATAACCGTCTCCACCGTCAAAATGTGATTTCCCTAAATATAACCAGAGGATGGGTTTGGTGGGAAAACAAGCACAGGCCCTGTACGGCCCCCACAGGCAGGGGTGTCACACCAAATGCTGGGCCCTGGGTACGAGGATTCACACAACCTCACAGCAAGGTTGTAGATCTGCTATTTTTGAGAAATCGTGAACATTTGTGCCGAGTCTGAATATTTCAAATCCTTCTAAGGTTTTTTTTTAAAAACCTATGTTTCTATATCAGTGGTGCTCAAAATTTTCATGCGAAGGACCCCCAAAATGTTAGGTATTTGGCCACGGACCCCCATCTCAAAATAATTCGTTCCAGGGACCCCCCAGAAGCAAAATTTGAGTTACAAATGTTCGCTTAAAGTATATATATTCAAAGATTTGCAAAAATAGCAGATCTTCAAGCTCGCAGCGCAGCACTCGTTGACGCGCTGTGAGCTTGTATATCTGCTATTTTTCAATAGCTAAAGTACAAAATAATTAAGGCCCCTCCACCTTGGGCCCTAGTAACTCAGTCCCACTTTCCCCCCTTGTGACGCCCCTGCCCACAGGACGTTTGTGAGACGAATGATGGAAATTAAGTTAAGTAGCGTTTTATTTTATTTTTTGAAAATGCACATGTGAACGGCTTGGGGTTAGTCATAAGAGGAAGGTTGTCACACGTGGACTGGACACACATAATTCATCCTCCCCTCTGGTCAATGGCTCTTTTGTTAAACAAGAATAGCCGTGTCTGTCTACAGCTTCAAAAAACAAACCAAAAAACAAGATAACACTACTGGGGATCTGCACAGGCGCCGTCACTTCAGATCAACGTGCGCGACGCGTAATTGGCACAAAATAGTTTATTTTGCAACCTATACACCCAGGCTGTGACTACAGTAAAGATGTGTCTTTGACAAAGGAAATTGTGATTCTAGTGCGAACTGATATATAGTATATCTCACTGTCGGCCCGCAGAGCTGAGAAAAAGACGGAAATTAACAATGTGTGCAAGAGATACCTCGGCAGCACTTTAGACAATCAGGGCGGCACAGACAGTGACGTCAAGGCCAGAGTAGGTAAAGCAAGAGCAGCCTTCATTATCCTGAAAAACATCTGGTCCTCAAAAGAGATAGCCACGACAACAAGTGTGGATCTTCAAATCTAACGTCAAATCCATTCTTCTCTACGGTTCAGAGACGTGGAGGATGACAAAAAAGACATTGCAAAAGATCCAGACATTCATCAACAGCTGTCTGAAGTGTATTTTTCAAGATCTGGTGGCCAAATAAAATCAGATATGAGGAACTCTGGAGGAAAGGGAGTCAGGAGCCGGGGGCGTCACAAGGGGGGGTAAAGTGGGACCGAGTTCAGAATCAGAATCAGAATCAGAATCAGAATCAGAAACACTTTATTGCCAAATGCGTCACAAGGACACACAGGAATTTGTTGTGGTGTTACAGCACAAATTAAAACACACAGACAACACATCTAAGACAATACACTCAAGACATGATATAATAAAAACTAAAAACTATAATATACGTGAAGCATCATTAGAGTCTTTAAAAACAGTAGAGTACAAACTAGCTAACAAGAACAACGGGGGGTGGTGGAGAGGTCCTTATTGAGGAGGGACACAGCCCTCGGGGAAAAAACTATTCAGGTTACTAGGGCCCAAGGTGGAGGGGCCCTAGTAACTTTAACTATTGAAAAATGGCAGATCTACAAGCTCAAGCTTGTAGATTTACTATTTTTCAAAACTCATGAACATGTGTGCAAATCGTTGAATATATGTATATTTTTTAACTTTTTAACTAAAATTTTGCTTCTGGGGGGGGGGTCCCTGGAACTAAATATTGGGTGTCCGTGGCCAAATACATATCATCTTGGGGGTTCTTGACATGAAAAAGTTTGAGCACCACTGACATGAAACACATTTTCACTATTTTTCAAAAATAGCAGATCTACAAGCTCGCAGCACGGCACTCGTTGCCGCGCTGTGAGCTTGTATATCTGCTATTTTTCAATGGTTAACGTTCATGGGGGGCCCGCAGTTAATCCTTGTACCCAGGGCCCAGAATTTGGTGTGACGCCCCTGTCAGGAGCCAGTGGAGAATCAGATCCTGAGAAGAAAGTGGGGATGGATCGGTCACACCCTGAGGAAACCATGCAGCAACTAGTACCACACGCCAGGCCCTGACCTGGAACCCTCAGGGGAAGAGAAAGAGAGGACGGCCTAAGAAGACCTGGAGACGACGACTGAGGCGGAGCTCAAGAGAAAGGGAACCAACTGGGGAGAGGCAAAAAGGGCAGCCCCAAGCCGTGCTGGATTGAGAAGAGTCGTCGATGGCCTATGCTCCACTGTGAGCGATGGGCCTAAGTAAGTAAGTACGAGCGATTGAATGCATCTGCTTCCCTGACTGGCCAACACAAACCCTTCGTATGTAAGGACTTATGTTTGTCTGTTTGCCTCATATATTCCCTGACGAAGACCCAGAGAGGTCGAAACGTGTTGGCTTTTATTATTATGAAATAAAGTACCCAGTTTTTACGTCCGCTCTCCTCCTTTTTTAAACTTTTTTGAGAGCTCAGATCTCTCCTCTTTTGTACAAACCCTGACCCATCGGCTTAACCAAGGGCCGAGCTTTCGCATAACACTTATGGCAGTAGGCCTATCAATGGAACAACTTGCCAGGCACGGCCACAAATAGGCCATCCTGGTCAGACTAAAAAGGTTATTTAACAAGGAACATTTAACTAGAAGATGTAAGAGGGTCTTTGCTGTCTGATAGGAAAGTAGCAAGAGATCACAAAAGATAAAGTTTATCCAGATAATGGATATTTCTGTCTCATAAAAATAACTTGTTTAGTGCTTCAGTTGAATAATGACCTGTTTTCATACACATGTTTCGCATGCCAGGCAGTCAATGTTTGAGTCTGATGCACAAGACATTCAATACGAGTCCACAAACAAAGCCCAGCTGAAGCATTTAGTCATAGTAGGGCGGCGTGGCTATAAAATCGTTCAATTTTGCGATAAAAGCGACAAACTTGGTAGATATGTTGATTGATATATTAGAAACAAATCTGGATATCGGGCCATCAAAAATTTAGATTTTTCAAAATGGCCACTAGCGGTTTGTTAAACCTTCCTAAATCACCCTCTAAGAGCAACAGTTTTAGTGATAGGAAGCTGAAATGTTGCATGCTGTGTGTGCATGTTCATGTCAATTGGTTAAAAGGGGGTGTGGCAACGGGAGTGGCCTATCATAAAAAGGTGCATAACTTTGATATAGATGCACAGATTTGCACAAAATGTTGTGGAAAGGTTGGTCACGACCCAAATAACATCTGAGTAAAGGTGGTTGCACACTGCACTGCGTGTTTTCGTTGCGTTTTGGAAATCCGAAAGCCGTAGGCCAGGGAGAGAGAGAGGAAAGGGAGAGAGAGCAAGGGACTCAGTGCAACAGCTGCGAAAATCGGAAAAAATCAACCCTGGTCCGAAAATAAATACGAAACGGGCGGCAGTGTACAAACGTGATTGACATAACGTGAGGTTGATTTTTTTATTCACGCATTCCGAAATTCACCCCGATATTCGGCCCGAAAGACGCAGCAGTGTGCAAAGACCTTAACTGTTCACACCATCTTCCAAAAAAGGGGTTTGTCATTAGGACCAGTGTAATACCAGTGTAGTACCAGTACGAAACCAGATGCTCCCTGTGGTCCAAACACCCAGAGGTCGTAGCGGCACGGGGCAGGGTGGAGGAAGCATGGCTTGGCTTTGCATGTGAGCCTACGGTGGAGAGACGTGGGATACTGAACGAGGCCAAACTGATTCTCTTCAGTACCTATGATAACATCAAGGGGGAGGAACTGATGGAGAGGGTGCAGAGAGTCCAGGCAGTGCATGGTGAGAGGCAGTATGGAGAAGCCTGGACGAGGACGAGGACGAGGACCAAGGAAGAGGACCAAAAGCACAATACAGCCATCAGGTTGTTCTTCTTCACCTCCTCAATTCAACTCCTCAGGGCCAAGATCTGGGATAATGTGGTTCTCTCCTCTCGAAAGCCATTTTGATTTTCCTCGGTGAGGGTCGATGGCATGCCGAATCCGGTTTAGTATCATCCGGTTGTAGACCTTTGCTGCAATACAGGTCAGGCTGATGCCTCTGCAGTTGCCTAGCAGGGCAAGGTTACAGAACTGTAGGATGATGTGGTCAAGACATCAGTTCTTTACGACCTCTGGGGGTATGCCGTCCGGCACAGCACTCTTACCCTCTCTCAGAGTGTTTTTCACCATGGCAAACTCAGTGACCGTGAAGGGATCATCCTTGATGTTGAGGTCCTGGAGGAATGATGGTATATCTTCCTCCTCTCCATCTGATGTTGTGCCCAGCAGCCCTCGGAAGTGGTTGAACCAGGTCGCTACCCTCTCCTCACTGGTGTGTCCCTCGACCTGCCCCTCCTTGGTCCTCTTCCTTGGTCCTCGTCCTCGTCCAGGCTTCTCCATACTGCCTCTCACCATGCGCTGCCTGGACTCTCTGCACCCTCTCCATCAGGTCCTCCCCCTTGATGTTTTCATAGGTACTGAAGAGAAGCTGTTTGGCCTCGTTCAGTATCCCACGTCTCTCCACAGTAGGCTCACATGCAAAGCCAAGCCATGCTTCCTCCACCCTGCCCCGTGCCGCTACGACCTCTGGGTGTTTGGACCACAGGGAGCTTCTGGTTTTGTACTGGTACTACACTGGTATTACACTGGTCCTAATGACAAACCCCTTTTTTGGAAGATGGTGTGAACAGTTACTGTTATTTGGGTCGTGACCAACCTTTCTACAACATTTTGTGCAAATCTGTGCATCTATATCAAAGTTATGCACCTTTTTATGATAGGCCACTCCCATTGCCACACCCCCTTTTAACCAATTGACATGAACATGCACACACAGCATGCAACATTTCAGCTTCCTATCACTAAAACTGTCGCTCCTAGAGGGTGATTTAGGAAGGTTTAACAAACCGCTAGTGGCCATTTTGAAAAATCAAAATTTTTGATGGCCCGATATCCAGATTTGTTTCTAATATATCAATCAACATATCTACCAAGTTTGGCGCTTTTATCGCAAAATTGAACGATTTGACATGTTTCAAGAGCTACGCCGCTCCACTATCAATAAAAGGAAACAAAACGATTTGCCAATTGTTTATATTTCACTGTGACACAATTACTATCGGAGAGTAGTGGCTCAGGGGTAGAGTTGCCGTCTTAGAACTCGGTGGGTTCCCGAAGGGTTCCCAGTTCGATCCCGGGCTCCCCCAGGGGCCTTTTCCACCGGCAAAGAACCGGTTCCGGTTCTTTCTCCCGCCTATGGGATGAACCAGAGGTGTGCTTTTTCACCTAGAACCGGAGTTGGTTCTGAACTGTAAAAGTTGGTTCGGAACCGGAACCACAAAATCCTTGTTTTTTGTGGTTCCAGAGCCAAATCCTTGGCTCTGGTTCAATCTGGTGGAAACGCAAGACGGTTCCCAAGAACGAACCAAGGTTCCCAAGAAAGTTGAACCGGCATTGGTTCTGGAACCGGTTCTTTGCCGGTGGAAAAGGCCCCCCAGAGTTAGTGTGGAAGAGTCCTTGAGCAAAACACTGAAGCCCTATAGTTGCTCCCGGTGAGCAGGTTGGTGCCTTGCATGGTTTCCTCCGCCATCGGTGTATGAATGTGTGTGTGAATGGGTGAATGTATTGTAATGCATCTCAGTAAAGCACCTTGGATAAAGGCGCTCTTTCAATGCACCATTTACCACAATGTTAACCTATTCAAACTCCAGTGTTTCCCCTTGGTTTTCCTACAAACAGCTGGCGCTGCATGTCTAAAAAGTTTGTCGGGATGCATATTTGAAGGGCGTTCCATCAACAGTGTCACATACTGTAGGTGCAGCAGATTGATGCTATTCATTGTCCTGATCAGGGACGTGCTGGCCATTGGGAAAAGTGGGACAACTCCCGAATGGCCGGTTCATTCCCGGCCGGTCCAGGCCGGCCATTAGGAAAAAAATAAAAATAAAATGTTGGCCGTTGTTCCATGTTGGGGGGCTGGGCGGCCAACAAAGTAAATCGTCGCTGTCGGGTAGAAACCTTGTATCTCCAAGTTTCAATTTTTTTTTCGCAAAGCAAAGCCGTGCTTCATCATACAAGGCTGTCGCACAAAAGTAGTGAAAACAGCAGATCTACAGGCACACAACGCCTCGCGGCACGAGGCGTTGTGTGCTTGTAGATCGGCTGTTTTCACTAGTTTAAATCACTTTTAAAATGGTTTTGGACATACAAGGTTTCCACCCGACAATGACGAAATATAACTCATGTAATTGGCCCACTGGCTTGTCACTTGTCATGATCTGAAATGGCAGATCTTGAGAGAGATCTCTCTCTATAGCGCACAATGAGGGCCTCTCCAACCCTTTTTTTCCCGGGCTGAATCAGGGGCCCAGCACGTCCCTGGTCCTGATGCAGCCTCATTGAGAGCTTACTTCAAAGATGTCAAATTATGAAGTGCTAAATCATCAGGCGGTATGTACAGTACTGTATATCAAAGGGAATTATAAATGTGCTTCGTCAGTACGAGGTCTATAATCTCTGAACTGACACTCGGATGGATGGCAGCTTGGAAAAGAGAGATGTGTTGACTTAGACCAGGGGTTTTCAAAGTGGGTGACGGCCGGGGCACCCGGGGGTGCAGTGATGCCAGTCCAGGGGTGCGGCGAGATAATTTGATAATATTTGGAATTCATCAATATCACTACATCAATATCACTTCACTATGCTTAGTAAAACAGACCTGATTTGCACTGTACTTGATGAGTTCTTTTTCCATCTATGACAACTCTCTCTTCACCAAAAATAGCAGATCTACAACTCGATTTTTTGGTGAACCTTCCCCCAGAATAGTTCAAGTGGTTAAACACCAAGTATATAAGTTATTTTCCGTCAGTTCTGATGGAAACGGAGATTTCTCCAATAGGATTCTAAAAGATTCTAAAAATGAACAGTGTAATTCAGGGGTGCCGTGGATGAAAAAGTTATTTACAGGGGTGCCCTGAGTCAAAAAAGTTTGAAAACCCCTGACTTACAGAGACAAAGACAGACGGTTGAATTAAGTATTTTCATCACATGAACCCTATGGTGTTGTGAGCTTGTAGATCCGTTATTTTCACGACCCATTTAGACCTGAGGCCGATTCTAAAAACACCTTCTGGAGTTTTGTGATAAATATTTATTCAAAAATGAAAATAAAACATGTTGCTATATACTGTACAAAGCAACACAAACCCCAAAAGGAGTTCCAGTCTTGAAATGTTTTGTTACAAAATGGGGTTCCAAGTCTAACTGGGTTAATATGGGGCCCTATTGTCATTCTACTATTTATCCCTAAACTTCTTTACCTTTTTTACTATTTTTAACACATCTTCTACCTATCCCGACCATAGCCGTGTTTACTCTGGTTAACGGTGCCCCGCCACGGCTGAGTTAACCCGACGGTGGTCGGGTTAACTGGTTACCATGGTTTACCTGTATGTTTACCTGCTCTCGCAGCCGCTCGTGAGCTAAGAAACTCCATATCCCATAATGCAACGCGGCTGCAATGTGACCCAGTTTCACTTCCTCATTCAGATCCATTGTGTCCATGCTGGAAAAACAGTCGTTTTCCCCCCTTTTTTCCCTTCCCTCTCACCACGTTGTGCAACTGGTCAATTTCAGCTATCTCTTGGTGGAACATGAATTTTACCGCATGGATTATGTTTTCCCCACGCGAAAGAACGCACGTAGTGCGGCCATGAACTGGGGTGCAGCTCGCACGGAGGCGCTCCAGAACAGGTAAATATTTGATAAGAAAGAATTGGCACTGAATAGTGTATTGTTTTGGCGACACGATGGCGAGCGTGGTGTTAAGATACTTCAAATGGATGATTTACAAGCTTACATAACGTGATGTAGATCGTCTAGTTAAACTATTTTAGTTTTTTTAAATTGTGAAAAAAAAAAATAGGGCCCTTGGTGTAGAGGGACAAATATGAGGGGACCAAGGATACACTGGTCAACTGTACTCTAGGCCTATATACAGTGGGGCAGGGGTCTTCAACGTTTTCAGGCCAAGGACTCCTTAGTTGAGAGATGAAGCAGGGACCCCCACAACCTTATCATTATATATTCCATAATATATATATATATATATATATATATATATATATATATATATATATATATATTGGATTCATGTCAATTTGTGATTTCAGATATTTAACCACTTGAACCGTCAATACTTAATAAACTTGACCTTTCACACTGTACTTGGTCTGCTCTTTTTCCCCTCTACACCAAACCTCTTTGCCAAAAATAGAAGCTTTTAGGGTTTAAGAAAAAGGAGAGATTGAGTTTCCCTTACCTTCCTCTATTAAACGCATTGACCAAAAAGGTCAAGGAGGCCACGTCGGAGACCGACCTGCGAGGTGACGGAGACGATGCAGAGGCAACAAGAGGGGAAAACATAATTTCAGTCATCGCTGTGACAAACAATGGAGAGGCAGCTTCCAGCATGGTGACACTTAGAACGCCACTAATGGAATGCTGAGAATGTGTCTCCACGGGGTGAGAACTGGAAGCCTTCCTTCGTCGGGCCTTTATTGACGTTCTGCAAAGTGACATTGCACTTTTTTTTTTGTGTGTGTGTGTGTGTGGGTCGCCTCCAACGGTGTGACACATGTGCTTTAGCCAGCGTTATCCGGCTCATGCGTCTCCCCGCCCCTCCCCCTCCCCCTCCTCATGTCCGGTCTGGTAGAGCCTTTTAAAGACGCTGTCAGCGACACGCGTCAAGCCTCTGCCCGGAGTGACGCCGGGCCTGACATTGATATTCCCGGGCTAGCTCGCGGGTCATTTTAAAGCCTGCATGCGAGCGTGGGGGAGTTGTGCAGAAAGTGCAGAGAGGTGCAGAATTGTCAGACCAGGGATGTGTCTGGGATGGGAGAGATGCCCTTGCATTGTCTCTCCCTTAGCAGACAGCAGGAGTGGCAGGATGCTTGTGTGTGTGTGTGTGTGTGTATGAAGATTCAAGAATCTTACATTAGCATTATTTATGTACCAGTAAAACTCCCTAATCGGGAGATAAGCGACCGTCACGTCGCATACACAAACTTTAGAAGGCAGTCGTAGGCAATATGAAATGGGACAGATCCATTAAGGACATGACATATACTGTTTACCGCTTTGCGTGATTTTAGGGCAAAATCTGTAGGAGCAGTGTCCAAAAATGTGTTTTGCAAGAATCGGCCTCATGGTGGCGCTAGATGAGGGCCATGTGAGAAATGAGGGGTGGAGGTTGTGGTTTGGTAGCCAAGGAGTGTGTGTGTGTGCAAAGTTTGGCATGGATAGGGGCAACGGTGGTGGAGATATATGAGTACGGCAAAAGTGTGACATGACATGACTGTCCAGAACAAATATCAAAAAGCATTGTGTATCCGCTAAAGCAATCCATAAATGGAATAGCTGTGAAAATGAATTAAAAACATGTAGCTCCATATATAAATTCAAGAGAATATACAAAAGTAATATGATACAAAAATACAGTAATATATAGAATAATAAACTGCACAAATGAATAATAAAATAAAAAAAAACAAAAAAGAATCAAATTTGATAATTACAGGCCACAACCTGAGATTGTTAATAATGTAATTATTTAAATGTCATATACATATTTTTTGCTTTGTTTATATTATTATATTATATTTTGCAATAAGTTTTGTTAAATAATTAATTAGAAGGGTAGGCATTATAAGCTTTAGCTTCAGCCTTCTCCTTTTCGGTCCAGCAGTCGTGTGCTGCTTTGTCTTTCTGTTTTGTTTTAACTGTTTCTGTTTTTATTATGTGAAATGTTTTGCTTTTCTGTTTTGTTTTTACAAATGGAATGTTGTTTTAAATGTAAACAATGACCGAAATAAACTTAAACTTAAACTTAAACTAAACTGACAGACTGACTGACAGCCGGTGGAGGTTTAGATAGTAACTGCGACCTGACGGTGATGTCAGGGGAACCACTCTAACAGAATCCCTTTAATGCCCATATGGCGATCCCTGATGACTTCACCACATCGGCCACATACCACACTAACAGAATCCATATATGGCCAAGACAGATGGACAAAACAGCCCATATCTGTGTGGCTGGTTCTATAGTTTGGGTCCCTGACTCCCTGGCCAAACGTCTAACTTCACCTTTGGGTCTTGAGCTAAAAGGTTTGGGAACCGCTGGTCTGAACGATGGCGGCAGAGAGGTTGTTCCTCTGGCACCGCTGTGTCAGGTCCTCCACCTTTGTCCTGTAGGCCGTCTCATCATTGTCTGTGATCACAACAGTGTACAGGGGGCTGGGGTTGAGTCCTATAGGCAGGGGCGTCACAAGGGAGGGGGGGGGGGGGGAGTTACTAGGGCCCAAGGTGGAGGGGCCTTAATTATTTTATACTTTAGATATTGAAAAAAAGCAGATCTACAAGTTCGCTGCACGGCACTCGGTGCGGCACTCGGTGCCGCGCTGTGAGCTTGTATATCTGCTATTTTTCAATAGTTAAAGCACAAAGTAATTGTGTTGGGGCCCGCAGTGAATCCTTGTATCCACGGCCCAGAATTTCGATGCGACACACCTGCCTATAGGTCCCTGAACTCTGTGTCAAGTCCGGAGGGTGGGCTGTGGTGTTGAATGCTGAGATTTATAGACTATAAACTGCATTCTCCCATAAGAGTTGCTCTCCTCCAAGTGGCTGAGGGCGGGGGGGAGTGTTTTCAGTGTTGGAAAAAGTACTCAAATGTTTTACTTGAGGAAAAGGTACCAAGACTGCAATCTAGAAATGCTCTGTTACAATTAAAAGTCCAAAATTAATAATTAATTTGAGTAAAAGTACAAAAGTATTGGTATTAAAATGTACAAAAAGTACCAAAAGTATACATAATGTCCCATTTTGCATGTATTCAAATCTTTTGAAAATAGCAGATTTACAAGCTCACAATGTGTGAAATCTATATAGCGCTGAAGTTGTAATATTTAGATTTTGTAAAAATTATCTAAATCTACACTACATTCAATACTTTTTTTAATGAATGTTGTGGAGTAAAAGTACAATTTGCATCCAATAAGTTTAGTGGACTAGAAGTAAAAGTATTGGAAATTGGAAATGCTCAAGTAAAGTACAAATACCTCAAAAGTGTCATGTACTGAGTGTGTCGAGTACCTTTATTGTGTAGACTTAGTGATGTCTTGGTGTTTCCTGTGTTGGCTGCTGGTTACTGTTACCTGTCTTGTCTCACCTCCCTGTGATTAGTTATTGTTCTCCACCTGTGTCCTGCTAAGGGGATTGCACACGGTACGCGGTCACCGCCTGCTAGTAATTCATTTTCAATGAGAGGCGGGCGGCTATTTCGTCCGCGCAGCGAAGTTTAGAGGCGGCGAGGCGAGCGGGCGCAGTCCCGTGAAAATCCCCGCGAGCGTGCTCGTTTGTGCATGCGTACGCGGGCGGTGAGAGATGGATTGTGTTCATCTTTGTGAAATACCGCGCAGCGTTTACTCAAAGAGCGAGTGTGTTTGTGTATCACCGCGGCGTGTTCCTCGCAGATCCAAGCGGGAGCCCCGGCGGCAACCGCTGTCCGTCTGTAGAGCGCCTTAGTCTTCAGCCAATCATGTGTTAGTCTTGTGTCTATTTAAACCCTCACTTCCTTGTGTGCCCATGTCAGATCTTAAAGTGTTGTCATGCTGTTATGTTCCAGTCCTGTTAATCTGTGTTTAAGAGAATAAATCAGTATACATTTGACCTGCTCTGCTCCTGCCTGTCTGTTCTGCTCCTGGGTCCAACAATCCTCACAACTTGACAAAAAGTGTACTTAAAGGGGTAGACCACCCGTTTTCAATATTGAAATATGTCATTAATATACCTTAGAGGAGTTGTGTGGAAATAGAAAAAAAGTTCCCCCCCTTCTGTGTTGCCTAGAACTGGAGGATTGATTTTTGGGTTTGTATTGTAAACTAGAAGAGAAAATTTCTAAGAAATTTTAAGTGTGCCTGCAGCTCGCTAAGTCTGTGCAACCTTGTGTAGCGGTTGGTGTTAGCATTAGCGTTATTTCATTTGACGCAACCCGCGTGTCTGTATGACAAACGGTTCACGAGATCAAGGGTCACTTCCTGTTTGGTGAGGGGCACTTCCTGTTTGGCGAAATAGGCCCCAATTAAGGTCATGGACGATTAATGAATTAAAGCTGCAAGCAGCGATGACCAGGCCCTCGCAGCTCTACCCACGTCACAAGGCCAGCAGCCAATCAGAAACCAAACAGGAAGTCAGCCATTTCGACTAATTAGTGGCGTTTTGGAGCATTTTTGGCCGTTATTACGGGTCGCACTTTAACGACAGTTTTTTGAGAAAAAATTGTTTTGTGAGAAAAAAAATTTGAGAAAAAAACTTTTTTGAGAAAAAGAAATTTTGAAAAAAAAATTGTGAGAAAAAAAAATCTTGAGAAAAAAAAATGTGAGAAAAAAAAATGTTGAGAAAAAAATAATTTTGAGAAAACAATTTTGAGAAAAACATTTTTTGAGAAAAAAATAATTTTGAGAAAAAAATTTTTTGAGAAAAAAAATTTGAGAAAAAAATTGAGAAAAAAAATTTTTTGAGAAAAAAAAATTTTGAGAAAAAAATTGAGAAAAAAAAAATTTGAGAAAAAAAAATTGAGAAAAAAAAATTGAGAAAAAAAAAATTGAGAAAAAAAAATTGAGAAAAAAAAAATTTTGAGAAAAAAAAATTGAGAAAAAAAAAATGTTGAGAAAAAATTTTTTTGAGAAAAAAAAATGTTGAGAAAAAAATTGAGAAAAAAAAATTTTGAGAAAAAAAAATTGAGAAAAAAAAATTGAGAAAAAAAAAATTGAGAAAAAAAAATTAGAAAAAAAAAATGTTGAGAAAAAAAAATTGAGAAAAAAAAAATGTTGAGAAAAAATTTTTTTGAGAAAAAAAAATTTGAGAAAAAAAAATTTGAGAAAAAAATGTTTTGAGAAAAAAAAAAATTTGAGAAAAAAAAATTTGAGAAAAAAAAAATTGAGAAAAAAAAAAATTGAGAAAAAAAGAAAAGGTATGACACCAGCCGCAAGTCTGTACGACAAACGGTTCATGAGTTATAGAGGCACTTCCTGTTTGGTGAAGGGCACTTCCTGTTAAAGAGGGGGTGAGGCTTAATCAATTACAGCTCATCCCTATTGGTCGGAAAAAGACCAAAGTTGTGTGAGCATTTTACATTTTAAATGACGTTGCTAGGCAAAAGTATGGCAGAGTTATGTGGCGCCAAAGTTTCTGGGTTTTTTTCGGAGTCCCCCATTCAAAGTCAATGGAGTTTTTGGGCGTTGTTTTTTGCGAATTACATCGCAATCGTAAAGCGGATCGGAAAGAAAAGTAATAGCACACCATTCCCGGCCGAGCCGCACATTTTGATGTATATATTGCGGGGGTGGCGTAAATCGTGCGGCAGTTATTACGTGCCGAAGTTTCCCCCATTCTAAGTCAATGGGGTTTTTTGGCGTCGTTTTTTGCGAATTACGTCGCAATGGTAACGCGGATCGGAAAGAAAAGTAATAGCACACCATTCCCGGCCGAGCCGCACGTTTTGATGTATATATTGCGGCGGTGGCGTAAATTGTGCGGCAGTTATTACGTGCAGAAATTCGTGGCGAAAGACTTAATTAAGTATGGCGGATTACAATAAGTGTTTTGCTATTGCATAGCAGGCACACTTAATTACAACTTGATGACATCACACATTGTACTTTACAATACAAACCCCAAAATCAATCCTCCAGTTCTAGGCAACACAGAATGGGGGTGAACTTTTTTTCTATTTCCACACAACTCCTCTAAGGTATATTAATGACACAGTTCAATATTGAAAATGGGTGGTCTTCCCCTTTAAGTACAGCACTTAGAGTAAATGTACTGTACGGTGTGGAGTGTTGTGGCTATGGCAAGGGTTTTCCCACCCTGTTGTGGATCACGGCCCACTTGAAAGTGTTCACAGCCCACCCGTTTGACCACCTAACACGACAGCTAAGTGGTGGGGGAGGGGGCAACGTTAGTGGATCTGTTTTGGTGAGGTACCACGCTAGCACACAGATTAGCTCCTTGACGCGCCTCTCAAAGCATTTGCTCCGCTTGCGCGGACGAGGGCAAAGTCCACCCATCATTTAAGCATGTTACCTCGCTTTTCTCTCGGCACCCGAACAATGATGGATGACTTTGAAGAAGGAGGGGACTACACACAAGGGGAAATGAGAGGTTAAATATGCATGCCTGCGCGCAGGCGTGCGTATAGCCTATATGAGTGCATAATGTGTCTGCGTGTTGTTTGTGTGTGCGTGTGTGTGCGCATACTTGCACGGGAAGGACCAATATGTCATCATCTCGGTATCTGTCTTTATCTCATTAAGGTCTCGCTGATGAAGGTCACATGGTCCATGAATATCTAAGCGCCCGGAGAAGCGGAGTCGACTCTTGAGGGATGACACAACTTTCTGACGATCCGTCATTGTCTCATATTATACCAGGTATGTCATATTATCCACTGTTCTTCTACTCGTGATGATGAAGTGGACGCAACGTGTAAAATCACACACACTGGTAAACAAACATGTTAGGCATTTGGTCCCATTTGTATACTCTGAGTTGAATTAACAGACGGCTCTATTTTTGTCTTTTTTCGCTTTTGCCATCTACAAGTTGATAGCCTCGGGATCCAAGAATTTCAAGAAAAAAAGCCTGGACATTTTAATTGTAAAATATATCGTCGTTGTCCAAAACCGTTGAAAACTAGTGAAAACAGCCGATCTACAAGCACACAACGCCTCGCACCGTGAGGCATTGTGTGCTTGTAGATCTGCTGTTTTCACTACTTTTGTGCGACGGCCTTGTACAGTATGATGAAGCAGGGCTTTACTTTGCGAAAGAACGTACAAATTTGAAACTTGGAGATACGAGGTTTCTGCTCGACAGTGACGATATGTAGCCGTTCAGATATCTTATTTTACATCAGTATTGTTCATGTGAACTGGTTTGTTTAGGCATTATAATTATACAATCGCTATGATTTATCACTCATTTTCCACCGCGGATCACTTCATTTACTCAAAGCGGACAGCAGCAGGAGTCAAGTCCCCCGCCGCGTCCATTCCGAGATGCAGGAGGACCCGATGAGATTTGCCGGGGGCATAGAATGTCCGCGTTATAGGTGAGACTAACAAGCTTATCTCCAGTTATGTTTTCACTATTGCGTGTAGCACCATTCTATAGCATCCCTATTCTCTTGAGCAGGTCATAGTAAGCAAACATTCTGCAAAAAAAGACAAAAAAAATCAATCTACCATCACAACGTATCGCAAGTTCGCAACACAACATGTTGTGAGCTTGTAAATCTGCTCTTTTCGGGAAAAAGATCAGATGTAAAACGTGAGCGGGCCAGGTATAGGACCCTGGGGGGAACCGGGAGAACTACATTTTATAGGTCTAAGTCAGGGGTCTTCAACGTTTTCAGGCCAAGGACCCCTTAGTTGAGAGAGATGAAGCAAGGGACCCCCACAACCTTGTCATAGATTCCATATAGTTTCATTGTTTGACAGCACGATCATCAGTGTATTTTGGATTCATGTCAATTTGTGTTTTCAGTTTTCACTTCTAATTACTTATATAAACTCACTCTGTACCTAGTCGTCTCTTTTTTCCCCTCTACACCAAACCTCTTTGCCAAAAATAGCCAATCTACAAGCTCACAACACCTCGCAGCGCAAGGCGTTGTGAGCTTGTAGATCTGCTGTTTTTGGCTAAAGTTCTCAGAATAAGGACACTAGGGTTCAAGTTTCTATCACACACAGATTCAGAGGACCCCCTGTAGTAACTCTTGAGGACCCCCTAGGGGTCACGGACCCCCTGTTGAAGACCCCTGGTCTAAGTGGTTAGGCTGGTGACAGCCAGATAAAATACAAAAAATAAAGTTTCTTTCTTCAGCAGCTATAAAGCAACAAGATACCAACTATTCTCAATTGTTCTCTTTTTCCCCCCCGCCCTCCATTCTGCCAACTTTTGACGAGCACCGCGAGGCAGACCTTCCAATCTGATATGAAATGTCAGGCAGTGCTTGTGCAAATACTGAGATTTAAATATTGTGCTTGACAGAGCTATGGTGTCTCTCCACACACAACACAACGTATTGTTGCAGTGCCAACTGGCTGCAGACTTGGCACCTCGCCGCCGCCAAGGTCACACAAGACCAGATGACCAAACCCCCCTCCCGCCCTCATTTCCCCCCAAGCATACAAGGCCTCGCGCCGCGAGGCCTTGTATGCTTGTAGATCGGCTGTTTTCACAGCCGATGTGAAACGGTTTTGTGAAACGGTTTTGGAGATACAAGGTTTCCACCCGACAACGACGATAGGACAGATGCATATCGGGTTCGATTTCATGCCTCTTACCCACCGCTGGTCAATCATTTTTTATTGCCGTGGGGATGGATTTGATAGTACACCGACTGAATTAAATATAGGCTAGTCATTATGATATGTTTGACTTTTATGTTTGATAATATATCACAATATAACAATGTAATTTAAAAACATTGAATTAACCCTGGCACCTATTTAAATTCAATTTATTTTGGGCACATTGGGCCCGATTCATCAAGCACTTTACGGCCAAATTACACCAATATTTTGATCTTACCGGCATTTCCCAAGTTATAGAAATATAAGCCAGATTTAGTCACTTTATTTTACACTATATTTACGTACGACCAGATAATCGTGTGAGTATGTAGTAGGCCTACTGTAGGGAGTGGTTCCAAAACGTTTTAGCTCAAGACCCAAAAAAGAAATGAACTTTGCTTGGGACGCAATTGCAAACTAGTGAAAATAGCAGATCTACAAGTTGTAAACTTCTTAAACATTTGTTTTCTAATTTATGGAATTTATTTAATATGTCTTTGATTTCTTCATGAAATCACAAAACTAAATTATAGAATTTTGTTTAGTTTTTGGCTTTTTTGGTAATGTTTTTTTTTATTAGATTTTTGAAATAATAACAATTAAAAACAAAACGTAGGAAACCAATCATAAAGGGGGGAGCGCTTCGCTGTTACTACGTGTCATCTTTTCGAGACCGAAACCCACCCCTTACTCTAACCCTAACCTCCGTGGGGTGAGTCGCTAACCCTCCCGACGCTCGGTTGTCGAAATGATGACACGTAGTAGTAGCGTGATTTCACCCATAAAAGGACCCATAAAAAAATGTGTCCACGACCCCCAAATGGGTCCCGAGTGACCCAGTTGCTTGGGAACCAGTGGCGTACAGGGTTTAAGTGGTGAAGCCCCAGGATGCACACTGGTCCTGAAGGGCGTGTGAGTCACTGTATCAGTCACGCCAGACAACGTCCTGGGGGGTTCCGCCATTATCTGGCCATCACACACTGCACCGCTCCCTCTTTAATGTGGAGTATCCACAGAGCATATCAAAGTCATGGTCAGAAGTGGTTTCAATGAATGGCCCCACAGTCCTCACAGGAAATACCAAGGCCATGGACAAGATGGCCACCGCCGCCACTGCCGCCAAAGAGAGCAATGATGTCACTAAACTTGTTTTGATCAGAATCACTGGTCCAGGCACATGCACACATAGACATCAAAAGGGGGCTTGAGCCCCTGCCCTTTTATTTGTCTGTAAAAGTGCCCTCTCCAGACCATGAATGCAGTTTTTACTATGGCGAAAGAAATGCAAATGCCCCCCTTTCCTTGCCATACAGTACCTGAAGGCAGCAAGAGAATTGCCTCGTTCAAACTCTCCAGAACTTGAATGCAGCATCTTATGTTGAAAGAATAAGAATTGCCCTCTCTGTGTAGAAATCCATGCTTAGTTCAGTGTGGTATCAAGCACCGAAAATAGCCGACCTCCAAGCTCACAACGGGTCGCGCTCAACAAAAGTGCCCTTTTACAAACTTCAGCTCCTGCCTCTCTAACATTCTCTGGCTCTGCACGTCCCTGCACTGGTCAACAAGAGGTTATTGTCGCCCGCCTCGCGGGAGGAATGCATGTAAAAAAAAAGGCTATAAAAAAAAACAGACGCCGCTAATCAAATGATTGAAACTCGCGAAAGCGTGAAACAACAAGACACATGAAACGTGCCTCCTCCCACAGCTAGGCGGCTGAAAAGGGGCACTTATTCCGAAAACGGCCAGGAATGTTGCAATAGCCGTTTGCTCGTTTTTTTAACGCTTTTTGTTGTGCTGTTGTGCATCCCGCGGATAATTTGTGAGGAAGGCTGTCCATAAAAATCATGGGCTGCAGGCACCGTTTTCATCGCTATTTGAGCACATGAAATATACTGCACCATAAATAATAACAGTAAAAAGAAAGATGAAGTCCAAGCTATAGTCCCTGTGTCCCTTCCTTCCCTCCCTCCCCCCTCCTCCTGTCCTTCTTTGTGTGACACCCTCCTGAAAAGGAGAGTACTTTCTGTCATGCCTGTGCACAAAAGTACCAGCCTGCAGCATTCGCTGCACTCTCACTGTCACGTTGAAATAACAAGCCAGTGCTTGCATGGGACCAGGGGTGTCGCATCAAATTCCGGGCTCTGGGTGCTTTAAAGGGATAGTCTACTTTCAAAAAAACTTTTTGTCATTGTATGGTCTAATCAGGCTTGTATGAACACCCTGGACAGTTTTTAATTTTCTTCATTCAGTATTTAGATATTTGATGTAAATGTTATCTGGTCCTCCAGGCCCAGGGCCTCTCCCCACACACACTCATTGTAACTTCAAACTCTATTTTAACCATGATACATTCATTAAAAACACCCATTATTTTTTTATGGTGACTCATACTACACTCCTAATACGTGAGCAGGCCGTGTTTTTTCAATAACCTTTTTCATTTATTTATAATAATTCTTTTGGAAAATGGAAAAAATTAAATACAATAAAAATATATAAAAAATAAATGAGAAACGTTATGGAAAAAACCCGGCCTGCTCACATATTAGGAGGGTAGTATGAGTCACCATAAAAAAATAATGGGTGTTTTTAATGAATCTATCATGGTTAAAATGGAGTTTGAAGTTACAATGAGTGTGTGTGGGGAGAGGTCCTGGGCCTGGAGGGCCGAATAACATTTACATCAAATATCCAAATACTGAATGAAGTAAATTAAAAACTGTTCATGGTGTTCATACAAGCCTGATTAGACCATACAATGACAAAAAGTTTTTTGAAAGTGGAATATCCCTTTAACTATTGAAAAAATAGCAGCTCACAGTGTGGCACCGAGTGCCGCGCTGCAAGCTTGTAGATCTGCTATTTTTGAGCGGTGGTAAACCGCTCCATAGAGTGGCTGTGCGTGTGTCTGTAGCCACTTTTTCCTCAGCGTTTTGCCATAGCAATGTGTTTTCCTCAGCGTTTTGCCATAACAATGTGTGTGTGTGTGTAGCCATATTACATCACCAATTACATCCTAGACATATTTGTAGACACTTTTCCTCAGCGTTTTGCCATAGCAATGTGTTTTCCTCAGCGTTTTGCCATAGCAATATGTGTGTGTGTGTAGCCATATTACCGTCACCAATTACATCCTAGACCTATATCCTAGTCTTTTTCCTCAGCGTTTGTGTGTGTGTGTAGCCTGTATTACATCACCAATTACCAATTGAAGACGTTATGCAAGCACGACCACCGCTCACTTCAAATTGGGGGTGTGAATTTAATTTTTTTAAATCTTGAAAATTTGTGCAAGACTTTGAATTCTACAAATCCTTCTAAGGTTTTTTGAAAAAACCTATATATGTCAGTGGTGCTCAAACCTTTTCATGTGAAGGACCCCCACATTGATATAGCCTGTATTTGTCCACAGACTCCCATCTCAAAACATTTAGTTCCAGGGACCCCCCAGAAGCAACATTTCAGCCAAAAAAATAATAAAATACATATATTCAAAGATTTGCACACATTATTCTCGACTTTTCAAAAATAGCAGATCTACGCGCTGTGAGCTTGTATATCTGCTATTATTCCATAGCTAAAGTATAAAATTATTCCAGGCCCCTCCACCTTGGGCCCTGGTAACTCAGACCCACTTTCCCCCCCCCTTGTGACGCCCCTGCTTGGTACTTTGAGAAAAATACCTTCCTCACCACACAGGGGACTGCATGTCCATATAATGCTGCCTTATCGACGTTACACAAGCTTCGGTCGACCCATTAAATTATCGCCGTCATGTAAAAGATCAGCGCGTTTCTCTTTCTGCTGCTGTGAAAACTGCAGTAGGTTGAATAAAATAGAACATGTCCTTTGATGCCAATGGCCAGGGGCGTCACAAGGGGGGGGGGGAAAGTGGGACTGAGTTACTAGGGCCCAAGGTGGAGGGGGCCTTAATTATTTTATGCTTTAGCTATTGAAAGATAGCAGATCTACTGTACAAGAGCTTGTAGACCTGCTTTTTTTGAAAAGTCATGCAAATCTTTGAATATATGTATTTTTTGAAGTGAACATTTGTAACTCAAATTTTGCTTCTGGGGGGTCCCTGGAACGAAATATTTTGAGATGGGGTCCGTGGCCAAATACATATCATTTCGGGGGTCCTTCACGTGAAAAAGTTTGAGCACCACTGACATAGAAACGTGGGTTTTTCAATAAACCTTGCACAAATTTTCAAGATTTTTCAAAAAAAGCAGATCTACAAGCTTGCAGCGCAGCACTCGGTGCCGCGCTGTGAGCTTGTATATCTGCTATTTTTCAATAGTTAAAGGACAAAATAATAATGCTAAGTAATAATGCGTTCCCAGTCTAAATGGGTTAAACCCCCTCCCCCATTCATGAGGGCCCCGCAGTGAATCCTTGTACCCATGGGGCCCAGAATTTGTTGCGACACCCCTGCCAATGGCCCTTGGGTTTCGCAACAAAAAAGGGTGGGTGGGTGGGTGGGGGGCTCAAAGAGGAGTTCTGTCGGTTCTGACTCTGCGGTTTTAAGTCCGTCCGTCTGGTTTGTGTTCGTTGTTAAGCGTTCTAAAAATGGGAAATGTTTACAGTACGGGGGCATGTTCTTTATGGGACCATATGGCTCTTGCTCGCCGTCTGTTTCCAGTCAGGGCTCTTGCGGGGGTTGATCTGCGTTCACTTTTCACCCGAGACTTGACGAATGGTCCCAATTGGCGGTGGTTTACAAGATCAAGGAGGTTCATTGGCACAGGTTTATTTCACCAAGGGAGTTCAGAGAACAGACAGAGCACATGGCGTCCATTTAGTCGCTGTACTGTCCTGGTGGCACGAGGAGCAAAATGTCACTTCAGGTGAGATGTGATGGCGGATAAGTGTGGCTAAAAGGGTCGGGCT
This sequence comes from Nannobrachium achirus, assembly GCF_963921795.1. NCBI lineage: Eukaryota > Metazoa > Chordata > Actinopteri > Myctophiformes > Myctophidae > Nannobrachium > Nannobrachium achirus. The sequence goes on from NC_137831.1 coordinate 14,108,410, forward strand.
GCGTTTATCTCCTCGTGCATCATTTTCACTTCTGTGTGTGCGCGCGTGCACTGTGAGTCTGTCAGCGCGCAATGTCAGTCTGTCAGCAGCACGAACCAGATCTTATCATTTGAAACCACTTATTAAACCCTATATACACTTAGAACAGGGGTCTTCAACGTGTTCAGGCAAAGGAGCCCTTAGTTGAGAGAGAGATGAAGCAGGGAGCCCCACAACCTGTTCATAGATACCACAGTTTCATTGTTTGACAGCACAATCATCAGTGTATTTTTGGATTCACGTCAATTTGTGTTTTCAGATATTTAACCTTGAACCGTCAATACTAAATAAACTTGACCTTTCACTCTGTACTTAGTCTGCTCTTTTTCCCCTCTACCCCAAACCTCTTTGCCGAAAATAGCTGCGAGGCGTTGTGAGCTTGTAGATCTGCTATTTTTGGCTAAAGTTCTCTGAATATGGACACTATAGGGTTCAAGTGGTCAATATAAAAAAAGGAGAAAATACGTTTCTATCACACAAAGATTTGGAGGACCCCCTGTAGTAACTCTGAGGACCCCCTAGGGGTCCTGGACCCCCTGTTGAAGACCCCTGACTTAGTGTATTGGGCAGCCTCCTACCGTCGCTCAATCCGTAAACATCTTTACGGCAAAGAAATCCGATCTACAAGCTCACAACGTTGCAAAAGTTGAAATGTAGGCCACGGATGTTCTGCAAACGCATGTTTAAACGGTGGATATACAGTGTGTCTTTCTGAACCGCAGCGACAAAGAAATGGTAACATTTCTTTGCTTTTTTTATGTCCCCCCTTCAAACATGACTAATGGGTCCAGCTGGGGAGAGTTTACATGACAAGGAAGCTCATTGTCACACGACACACCTGTTTTCTATCTTGTCCATTCCCAAGGTTACATTAATCCACATACAGTATTTGGACAGTTGGGGGAGAAGCTTATATATCTTGGTATAATGTTTCATCCTTTTTTTTGTGTGGAGGATTAAACGGAAATCCTTAACTAGGAAATGGTTTTAGCCTTCGTGATTGCAGCTTTGCATCAAAGAAGGGACAAACAAAAGAGTGACGTCTGTCCTCCATATCTTCGCTGTCAGATGGAAACCTTGTATGTGCATGATGGAAATATATTAATTACGTTAAATAAATATGGATATGGATAAATCCATAACCAAAATGAGACAGAGACGAGCCAAAGGACTATCAATAAATTGCTGTATTTGAAGAGAGTCAGACAAGGAAGACAATACAGTGAGCTACCATCCTAGTGGCAGCTTGGTAATTCTCTCTCTTCCAAGATGGAAGTTAACATGCAGTATATAAAGAGTACAGTATATGACAGTATAAGATCGTGGGACTCATTGATTCGTTCCCAGATCATAACAAGAAGACAGAGACACGTAGTGTTCGTAACTTTCCACTAGTGACATACAGTATAACTAAAACATGATTTCGTAGTCAGGGCAACCAAAGTTGCCATGACCTGTAATCCATTAGCCTGAACTCACATAGTACGACCAAAATGTGGTCTCCTATACTGTAAGTTCAGTTCATAATATAACCTTATATGGTCATATGAGCCTCATACACAAATCATACAATTATGTATCATAATTCATATCTATCAGTGCACAACCGTTCGTTTTGTATTTATCATTTTAAAAATGATTGAAAATAGCGAAAATAGCAGATCTACAAGCACACAACACCTCGCGCCACTTTTGTGCGACACCTTTGTATGGTGAAGTAGGGCTTTAATGTAAGAAAAAAAAACGTACAAATGTGAAACTTGGAGATACAATACGAGGTTTCTGCCCGACAGTGACGGTATACTTGATCTCTGCAATGCCTCGAACCACCGGAATTTTCGATTTTGGATTCATGTTTTGGCATCCAAAATAAGGCATCAGCCGAGCTGGCATCGAGGTTGAAATTCTGCTCTTTTCGCCAGTTGCGAAAAAGGTTCACTTTGGTTCAGCACAGCCATGCCCACTTTGCATGCCTCACAGCACAGTTCAGTTCACACAGTACTTAGCAACACCTGCTAGAAGATCATCATGCTAGGATGTGTCAACAATAGATAGTCAAATCAACTCCATCAACAGTGGTAAAACATCAAAAAGGACGCCCACGTTTATATTCTCCCAAAGGCAACTCATGCGTTATAGTCACTCAGTCAGCTCACTACCACTCCGCTCGCTGTTGTTTCTATTATGTTGGCCTGGAATGCAAGAACAATCCCGTAGGGGGAAAAAAACCCCTTGGTATAAATGATGACAATGTATTCTCAAGCAAGCGTGTTAATACCACGTGAAGCAATTTGATTATGGGCTTTCGAAAAAGTAGGCTGTGTAAGTGTTACTTATTATTATTCACACAACCCAGACAATTGTCTTCCTTTGTGCCACAAATACCGACACTCCTGCAAGATATTACAAGGGAAAACAACCTCATCATACAATCATAAAGATGCAAATTAAATTGTATTTTCTCCCGCGTCAGTCCTCTACGGCTAAATGAAAGGAAGTCTAAATGCAAAAGAAAAAAAGCCCCTGCTTCAGCGGAACGGTTGCAAGTTGCATGCAGCACTTTTGCACCGCGTTAATTCATCCATTTGTAACTCTGAGGGTACACAGATGCAACCAAATGGACCCTTAATGGGGCCATTTCTCCATGTGTATCCTCTCGGAGTCAAATCAACAGAGGGGTTTACTGTGTGGATTGCCTGCCTCTTGAGCACCATTCTATAGCATTTGTATAGGGGCCAGGGGCGTCACAAGGGAGGGGAAAAGTGGGACTGAGTTAGGCCCAAAGTGGAGGGGGCCTTAAATATTTGATACTTTAGCTATTGAAAAATAGCAGATATACAAGCTCACAGTGCGGCACCGAGTGCCGCGCTGCGAGCTTGTAGATCTGCTATTTTTGAATAGTCGTGAAAATGTGTGCAAAACTTTGAATATATGTATGTTTTAAGCGAACATTTGTAACTCAAATTTTGCTTCTGGGTGCATGGTCCCTGGAACTAAATATTTTGAGATGGGGGTCCGTGGCCAAATACATATAATTTTGGGGGTTCCTTCACATGAAAAGGTTTGAGCTCCACTGACATAGAAACATGGGTTTTAAAAAAAAATAAGGATTTGAAACATTCAAAGACAAATTTTCATGATTTTTCGTGAAAAATGCTCGCAGCGCAGCATTCGGTGCCGCGCTGTGAGCTTGTATATCTGCTATTTTTCAATAGTTAAAGCACAAAATGTGAGTGAATCCTTGTACCCAGGACCCAGAATTTGGTGTGACACCCCTGTGTAGGGGGGTACGGGGGAGAAAGGCTATACCTTTCGCTTACCCCCTCTCTCCCATTGCCAAAGCCATAGGTCAATAGCTCATGTGTCATTCCTTGACAGCCTCACTCTCCTGTTTCAGCAACGAGACACCTGCGCCGCGTCCCTGTGGTCATTTTGGAGACGCTAATCCCATCAACTACTCACAGCTTCCAGTCAAAGACAATTATCTCAGTCGAAAGACAGGGCCGGGGCTGGTTTTGACCATTTCAACAGCCTTTCCTTTTGAATTCTTTGAAGTTCGTAACCAGACTGCATTCGCGCAGTGAGGTCTTCCACTCCTCTATAATAACAGTACAATTGGAATAGAAATGCTTCACGCCGCCACCTCGATCAGAATATAAACTGCCTGAAAGTAATTAAATTGAATTTGAAAGGGGCTAATGTAAACCTTTTATAAGGTTCGACAGATGGCATTTTTTTTTCATGAGCACTCCTTTCCGATTGCTTTGGAAGGAAGTTATGTAATGTCATGTTTCCGCACTTGAGATAAGTTACATTTAGTTACAGTAGGGCTGTCTTCGACAAATGTCATATTAAATGGTCATAGGAATCTGTCAACTTATCGATTAGTTGATTTAATCAACAATTCTGTCAAATTGGTTTAGACCAGTCTTTTCAGGCTGGTTAGGTTCACATCACGTGCAACTAATGTTGACTTCACAATGGCTATTATTGTGTCATTGTCGGGTGGAAACATTGTATGTCGAAAACCTTATGTCGTATGTCGAAAAACTATGTTCGTTTTGCATTCATAATTTTTAAAATGAATTAAAATAGTAAAAATAGCTGATCTACAAGCACACAACGACTCGCGGTGCAAGGTGTTGTGTGCTTGTAGATCGGCTATTTTCACTAGTTTTGTGCAACAGTCTTATATGATGGGGCAGGGTTTTAATTTACGGAAAAACTTGCAAATTTGAAACTTGGAGTTACGAGGTTTCTGCCCGACAGTGACGACAGTGACTGTTGAAAGATACGTTGTCAGCCTTTAAAAGAGAGATCCGTCAACTAAAACCAAAGTGAGCAAGAACTCGTGCTTTATCCCGTTTTACGACCGCGGGGGTAGTATTACTCTGACCCAAACAGTTTCTCTACGTATAGGGACACCTTATCCCGTCAATTTATTTAGTGCTCACGGCACGGGAATCGCCAATCGGATTGATTTCATTCAGAGTGAGAAAATGTGGCTCGCGTAACCGCAGACTGCATTTGAGGAATTCCAAGGGAGCTTGGACTTGTGTCTGAGCAGAGCACATGGTGCTTGTTCAAATATTGATAGGTGGAACAGTGGGCACTGGTCGTGTGCCAGACGTTTAATTAAAACCCATTCAGGCCTAGAATTGTTGAATGTTTTAACCAGTGAAAAATAGCAGATATACAAGCTCACAGCGCGGCACCGAGTGCCGCGCTGCGAGCTTGTAGATCTGCTATTTTTGAAAAAATTGTGATTTTTTTTTTTGCAAATCTTTGAATACCGTATTTTCCGGACTATAAGGCGCACTTAAAAGCCTTTAATTTTCTCAAGAAACTATAGTCCAGTGCGCCTTATATATGGATCATTCATTGACATTGACATTCCCTTTAGCACAGCTCCACTGTTGGATGCATAACGCAACAGTAGCGTCTATTAAGTGCGCCTTATAGTCCGGTGCGCCTTATATACGAAAACAGTTTGAAAATAGACCATTCATTGACAGTGCGCCTTATAGTCCGGTGCGCCTTATAGTCAACCCCTGGTGCTTCCTGTAGCCCAAGGAACTAAGTCCCCAAATACTGTAGGTTGTCCACTGATGATGATATATACACCTTTCATCCATGAATATTTTTCACGTTTGGTGAGTTATAATCTCAGAATCACCTTCACCTTCTGTTCCTCCATGTTTGACCAAGACTGACGTCATCAACATGACAGCGTGATGTCAGAGATTAACAGGGAAGCTGCGCCGTTACTTGGGTAATATTGTTTTGGAGCCGTGCAAACCGCACTTACGTTTCACTTTGTGTTAGCCAAAAAATGTGCACGGACCAATCATGGGCCGTTCTGTTCATGACGTCAGGGATCTCCAATATGGAGATCCAAATGTATTAGCCAAAAAATACAATACAATAGCATGCATCTCCTTGTCCGGGGGCAAAGTCTGAGCAACCCCACATACTGGACTTCGCCTGAACCTCAAACCGGCGCCGGCAAAACATCACTCAAGAACAGTAACCACACTAACATGATTGTGGTCACTGTCCCAGGTCCCAGGTGGCACCCAGCCGACACCAGCCCAAAACCCAGGCAAAGTTTTAGCCAAAACATTTGCACAGACCAATCATGGGCCATTCTGTCCAAGCAGGATCTCCATGCAAGGAGATCCGAATGTACATTTTGGCTATCCATACATGGTCAGGGGAGTGTATGAGGAAGTGAAATGTCTTTTTTCTTTTTTGTTACTGTCCTAGTGTACTCTTAAAGTGCCATACATAGAGTAACAAAGTTTGACGTCATTTACACATCCTACCTGGTTCACGTTTTTTTCCCCCCATTCTGAATTCCCATAGCCAAGCCTTGCCGCAGAAACGTTTGTCTGTGTACGGACACATCGATGACCCCTGATATAAGACCATCTCCTGGATGTTCCTCTCACTCATCTCATAGCTCAGGGGTCTTCAACGTTTTCAGGCCAAGGACCCCTTAGTTGAGAGAGATATGAAGCAGGGACCCCCCAACAGATACCATAGTTTCATCGTTTGACAGCACAATCGTCAGTGTATTTTGGATTCATGTCAATTTGTGTTTTCAGATATTAAACCACTTGAACCGTCAATACTTAATAAACTTGATCTTTCACTCTGTACTTAGTCTGCTCCTTTTCCCCTCTACACTAAACCCTTTGCCTAAAATAGCTGATCTACAAACTCACAACGCCTCACAGTGCGAGGCGTTGTGAGCTTGTAGATCTGCTATTTTTGGCTAAAGTTCAGTTCTCAGAATAAAGACTTCAGGTTCACGTGGTTAATATTAAAAAGGACCCCCTGTAGTAACTCTGAGGACCCCCCTAGGGTCCCGGACCCCCTGTTGAAGACCTCCTGTCATAGCTCCGTCTTTCATGTACCTCCTAATTGGGACCACGGTCTTCAGATTTCTTGCTGCAGCCTCCAAAACCTCACACTGTACGTGAACCGTGGTGAACCCTAAACACTATCGAACTTGTGAACCTTGCCATCATCAACAGAGGATAAACATAAATACCCTCGGGCCAAACATATGGGAAACCGCGTTCTCACTACAAAGCAAAACGACCATACGCTGGGGGGGGCGGGGCGGGTTGCTGAGCGAGGATGAAGGCCAACATGATTTGTCTGTTTGTGAGCATCCGCTATGGAATGCAGCTGTAGTGTTAAACACTGATTTAAAGGAGGACCGTATACCGCGGCGCTCTGGCATGTTTAGTCCATTGGCTACAACTCACTGTGTGTTTTGACATTACTCCTGACCATTTTTACAACGCATTCCATCGTTTGTTTGCTTGTCGACGAAGCCATTAGGATCCCATTCATTTACATGGTAGGGAGAATCCTACTTGAAAATAGGTCATCCAAAACACAGTGAGCGTTGAAAGATATGTTGTTTTTTTAGGCTGGTGCAGAGCCCTCTATTAGAGCAGTGGTTCTCAACCTGTGGGTCGGGACCCCCAGGGGGGTCCCCGAAATATTTTGGGGAGGTCCCCAGATGATTAACTTAATGTGCAACATTGTCTTCTCACTCAACAGTAAACAAACCAACAAGTTTAAGTGTATAGAGGGTATCTGCACATTTCTAAAGTGACAATTTAAGGCCTTTTTAATAACTTTAAAATGACAAATTAAACATTGGCCAAATTGTCAAATATTAGAGGCAGAACTACAATGCTCACAACGCCTCCGTTTAGAGGTGTTGCGAGCATGTAGATCTGCTATTTTCACAATAGAACCGTGTTATACAAAATGTAATGCCTCAACTCATAGTGCTCGTCAGGGGGGGGGGGCAGTTAAATATGATTATTTTGGGGTTGCGGCCTGAAAAGGTTGAGAACCACTGTATTAGAGTCGTGCCAATTCCGCTCACTTCATGGGGCCAGGTCTTGGCAAACATCTATTGGCAAATAGTGACAAAGCGCGAACCGGAAGTTTACAAAATGCATTGGAGTCTATGAGAGGAAAAGTGACATTTCGCGTTACATGAACCACGTGACCAGTTCTGTTCTGACCCCGCATTGGCAGAACTCTCTAATACAAGGCTCTGGGCTGGTGAAGTCAAGCGGACGATATAACCCGGAGAAAAGATCGACGACTTCGTAAACCAAACATTGTTGTTCTATGCAACGTTGACTCATTCCATATTAATCGGTATGGAGGGAAATGTAACCAAGTGTGAAATCTCATATCGAAGCCATTAACGGGGAAACGGTCTACTCTACATGTTTACGTGTGATGTATGATGCATGCATGCACAATGGCGCTGGTATGTTCCTTCAAGGCACAATCTCAGGGGAAATTGTTCACCTGCTTCAACAACCTTGGTCAAGTTGAGCATAACTAATAATTATGGCTGGCATTAAGTCGTGTCTTTAGGCCTTTGGTGGCAAAATGTGCATTTTTTGCAGCGCATAATCGTTTGTATATTAAACATACTGGAGCATGAATATGCTAGAGGAAAAATACAGAATAAATTCCCCATAAATTGGTAACAGGGGGATGTCACCGAATGTTGGCTCCCCATAAATCGCCCCCTCCTGTGCTGTGCACCACTGTTTATTCTGCAGAGAAAAACAGTCACCTCACACAGAGATTTTCCATAGCGGCCTTATTTATACTGGTGTGACAGGCTATACCTGAGCTATCTGGGGCAGGGTAAACTTTGTTGGGCCTTCCGTTTACTCCTCTGGCTCCAATAATCATCACAAGTACGATATAACCTCCTGCGACTGAGAAGCTATTTATATCGTTGTTGTCCGATGAAAACCTTGTATGTCCAAAACCGTTCGTTTTGCACTTAAACTAGTGAAAACAGCAGCCGACCTACAAGCACACAACGCCTCGCACCGTGAGGCGTTGTGTGCTTGTAGATCTGCTGTTTTCACTACTTTCGTGTGATGGCCTTGTATGATGAAGCACGGCTTTACTTTGCGAAAGAACGTACACATTTGAAAGATACGAGGTTTCTGCCCGACAGTGACGATATGCTTTTTAGCACTGGGGGTACAAACAGGGTATTCTTTCCCCGGGAATGGCTGCTTTTTTTATTTCATTTTCTATTTGTGCTGTTGATTTCTTTATGGTTGCATTTGTTTTCTTTGGGGTGTTTTTTTCTTTTCTTTTCTTCCCCCTCTCGCATTTTACTGAGTTTATTGCCTCACAATTATAACGCTGGCTGATGATAGTGCGGATGCAATATTAACATTATGCTAATGACTTGTTAAAATAGGATTTCTCTTTTTTTAGGTTAAACTATCCCTCAAGGCCCAGTGTGTGTGTGTGTGTGTGTGTAGGTGCGTGCGTGCGCACGTGTGTGTGTGTGTGTGTGTGTGTGTGTGTGTGTGTGTGTGTGTGTGTGTGTGTGTGTGTGTGTGTGTGTGTGTGTGTGTGTGTGTGTGTGTGTGTGTGTGTGTGTGCGCGTGCGTGCATGTGTGTGTGCACATGCATGCATATCGTCGTTGTCGGGTGGAAACCTCGTATCTCCAAGTTTTAAATGTGTACGTTCTTCCGCAAAGCCCTGCTTCATCACACAAGGCCGTCGCACAAAAGTAGTGAAAACAGCAGATCTACAAGCACACAACGCCTCGCACTGTGTGCTTGTAGATCGGCTGTTTTCACTAGTTTAAATTATTTTTAAAATGACAAATGCAAAACCAACGGTTTTGGACATAGAAGGTTTTCACCCGACAACGACGATATGTGTATGTTTGCGTGTGTGCGTGCGTGTTTTGTTAGAATGAATGCATTGCAAACTTATGCCAACGATCTTTCCCCCCTCTCTGCCTTGTTAATCCTCTGAAGCAGGATATCATTAGCTGGTTGTGGGCAGACATCTCTGTAGATGCCAAAACCCACAGAAATCCATGAAAATAATTACTAATGACTATAAATAAAAGAGGGCGGATGTCAAATTTACACTAAACTCATGCAGTTGCTCAATGGGCGGTGTGAGCCATCTTTATACCAGACCTGAGTCCAGTGGTCTAAAATAACTAAGTACATTTACTTAAAGGGGAAGACCACCCATTTTCAATATTGAACTTTGTCATTAATATACTTTAGAGGAGTTGTGTGGAAATAGAAAAAATCCCCCCCCCCCCCCCCCCCCCCATCTTCTGTGTTGCCTAGAACTGAAGGATTGATTTTGGGGTTTGTATTGCAAAGTACAATGTGATGACATCACACCGTTGTACTTTACAATACAAACCCCAAAATCAATCCTCCAGTTCTAGGGAGGATTATTTCCACACAACTACTCTAAGGTATATTAATGACATATTTCAATATTGAAAATGGGTGGTCTTCCCCTTTAAGTAGTGTATTATACAATTTTGAGGTATTTGTACTTTATTTGTAACCTGACTGCGCCAGATGGTGGCAGCAGTGCGTATGCCTGCATACTGCTCTGCTTTTACCATCTGGGATTGCTCGGGGAGAGTTGATAACACTCGTAAAGTCCCGGGCCGGACGAATCAGCGGCAGCTACGGGCGGGCTCTGAGCGGCTCTGTGCCAATAGAGTCACCACTTTAACCCTAGTCAACCACTTTAACCCTATACGTAGCGAGCATTGGGAGCTTGTAGATCTGCTATTTTCAAAAGATTTGTTTACATTTGAAAACTTAGTACTTTTACTTTGGTGCTTTAAGTACATTGTGATGCCCAATACCTTCATACTTTTACTCAAGTAGCCTACATTTTGAATCCCAAAATATACGTGTAACATTTTTATTTCTACATTGACAACTTTTTCCACCACTGATTGACGCTGCCATGCCATTTTACCATGTCAGCAGGGACGTGCTGGCCATTGGGAAACTTTTTCCCAGGCTGAATCAGGGGCTCAGCACGTCCCTGCATGTCAGCTTTACATCAGCCTCCTCACACAGAAATACGCTCAGGAAACAATCACAAGGCAACCGGCCCCATTTGATTAGCAAATAGGTTCCAGGGACGTGCTGGGCATTGGAAAAGTGGGACAACTCCCGAACGGCCGGTTCATTCCTGGCCGGTCCAGACCGACCATTAGGGAAAAAAATTAAAATAAAATGTTGGCCTTCGTTCCATTTTGGGAGCTGGGCGGCCAACAAAGTAAATCGTCACTGTCCGGCAGAAAGCTTGTATCTCCAAGTTTCAAATGTATACATTTTTTCGCAACGCAAAGCCCTGCCTCATCATACAAGGCCGTTGCACAAAAGTAGTGAAAACAGCCGATCTACAAGGTGCGAGGCGTTGTGTGCGTGTAGATCTGCTGTTTATCATTTTTAAAATGATAAATACAAAACAAACGGTTTTGGACATACAAGGTTTCCACCCGACAACGACAAAATATAACTCATGTACAATAATTGGCCCACTGGCTTGTCACTTGTCATGATCTGAAATGGCAAATCTTTGAGTAGCAGCAGCGCTATAGAGAGAGATATCTCTATAGCGCGCAATGAGGGCCTCTCCAACTATTTTTCCCAGGCTGAATCAGGGGCCCAGCATGTCCCTGATAGGCTCTGATGTCATTCACACAGAACCCGCACAGTCAAAGAAGTTAGAGCAGCACATGCTGTATGAGGGGTACAGGAGAGAGAGAGAGAGAGAGAGCGAGGGGGGGGACTTGGGAGGGAGGGAGAGACGTATTAACATGTATTCACAGACGGGAAAATCTCAATAGTCTGGCGTCCCATTAGTCCGATTTGGGGTTAGGTGTAGGGTTAGGGCGAGGGTTAGGTTTAGGCATCGTTTTACTGAGGTTAGGTTTAGGGTTAAGGTTAGGTCATTTTAGAGGTATTAAAAAGTCCTTAAATTGTCAATTTATGTGCATATACCCCACTTTATGTTGGTTTGTTTACTGAGAAAACAATATTGCGCATTAAGTTAATCATCTGGGGACCCCCCAAAATAATTTGGGGACCCCCCCTGGGGGCCCCGACCCACAGGTTGAGAACCACTGCGGTACAGCTTGCACACGAGTGCACAGCAGAACCGGTGTACGTGGAAGGCGGCTGAGAGAGAAAGCGAGGGGGTGGGGTGGGGGGTCTGCGTGCATGGCTGCATGCTTGTAAGAGACAGACACCAGAGAAAAGAGAGAGAAGCAGCAGAGAAAGCATATTCTGAGAGGGAGAGTTATTCTGAGAGAAGACCACGTAAGAGAGAGGGGGGGAGCGGAGGGGGAGTTGGCTGCGTTTATTGGTCTCAGATGTCTGGAGGTAATTGTGTGGAGGGATTGCGCTGCAGACATCTGGCCCGCAGAGTGCTTAATGCTCACCACGCACGCACACACACACACACACACACGCATGCACCAACACACGCAAACACGCAGGTATTTTAAGAACTTCCCCATAATCTCTTTGGATGCGTGGCTTATAGAAATCTAACCTGGGTTAATTTAAAATCATTCCATGGCTGGCCTATTTTGTCGAAGTCTCCGCCACGCACGCCACGCAGGTTAGAGAGTCTCGGAGTCCTTCCAGAATCTCCTGGAAAGTTAACTTCTTAATTCCGCAATTCCCTTGTTTGTGGTCCTCTGACTCCTCTCTCAAAATAACTTTCAATCTCAGAAATCCTCTGTCTGACTCTCTCTTTCCTCCTGTGTCTGTCTCTATAAGACGCCTCAGGGCAACATTCGACCTAGGTCGCGTCAAATCTTGGCCATCTGGCCAGTGATGTATATCAGACCATTTACCCATATATGGAGATCCATGTACTGTATAAAGTATATCCCTGTCTGAACGAGCCACACAGATATGGGCTGTCTTCCTCCATATATGGGTATTCCCATATGAAGTCCTGTTAGATATGGGCTTAATATTGATGACATCAGATATCTCCATATATGGGCATAAAAGGGATTTTGTTAGAGCGGTTTCCATGACATCACAACATACAATATCTTTTATGCCCATACATGGAGATCCCTATCTGAACCAGCCACACAGATATGGGCCATGTCTTGGCCATCTGGCCAGTGATATATATATAGATGACATCAGGGATCTTCATATATGGGCATAAAAGGGATTCTGGGGAATACCCATATATGGACTTTTACATAGGTGATGTCACCTGTGATATCACCTGTGATGTCACAGTGATGTGTCACGGGAACCACAGTGTCAGGCATGACCTTCAGAGATACACGGATACGCCGGACATCACAGTGACATCAGACATGATGTCAGAGTGGCAAACCCATAGACCGTAAAAATGTGTACACGTCTACACACGGACAAGCTGTGACGTTTCTCATAGTAAACTTGTGACCTACAGTATGTTCGCAACAACGCACTTCCCAAAACGTAATTCTACAATCCCCTCATTTGACTCCTACGTATGAGGTTGGTAATTGCAATAGACCAGGGGTCTTCAGCGTTTTCAGGCCAAGGACCCCTTAGTTGAGAGAGAGATGAAGCAGGGACCCCCACAACCTTTCCATAGATTCCATATAGTTTAATCGTTTGACAGCACGATCATCAGTGTGTTTTGAATTCATGTCCATTTGTGTTTTCAGATATTTAACCAACCGTCATTGCCTAGGCCTAATAAACCTGACCTGTCACTCTGTACTTAGTCTGCTCTTTTTCCCCTCTACACCAAAGCTCTTTGCCAAAAATAGCCGATCTACAAAATTTTGCCAAAATGGCTTGCAATACTGTTCTGCTGGCATTTACTCTCGTTTTGGGCTTCCCTGACACTGAGCTTAAAATTAACAAAGTGTAAAAATGGCCAATATGTGTTGTTTTTTTTCTTTTACTTATTACTGTGGGAGAGTGCAATCATTCAATGCAACAAAGGTGAACACCAAAAGAACAGTATTGCAGGCCTGCCAGGACATTTTGACATTTTTTGGAGGGCCGTTTGGCTATGTTGCTCATTCCACGAATGCCAGATCCTTACAAGCTGTACGTCGTTGTAAAGGTGACAAATCCACAATAACAATGATATTAAACACAATACCATTTGGCATTATTAAAGGGGAGACATAATGGACCGAATTTTGGCACATTTTGGGTCAGCGCTACCCACGCGTTTGGCTGTGCATGGTGCTCATTCCACAAATGCCCGATGCTTACAAACTGTACCTCGTTGTAAAGGTGACGAATCAACAATAAAAATGATATAAAACACCATACAAATTGGTATTATTAAAGGGGATATACAATGGACCGAAGTCAAGTGTCCTTTCTTTTTGTGCTTAGTATGGCTGCTGTCCTATTGTAGCCCAGTAGAATATTGCCTGTGAGACACCAGACAACATAAGCTAAGTGCTGTGTTGTTCCCTCATATTTCATCAACCTCAAACGGGCCACAAACCATGTTGACCGGCGCTGCCTCCTATCCTGGTTTGTCAGTGCAATGAACGTTGGCTACCGCGGAACATTTCAGCTTAAAGCTGCAGCCAACTCACTTCTATTGCTTCATACAGGTACAGCACATGTACTGCCCACTGGCACTGTTGGAATCCGCTTATCGTGACAGTACACTGTGAACTAACTGAATGCAATCATCACACAATGAATAATTTCATGAATAAATTAAAGCTAATTTAAGAAATTCCATAAATTAGTGGCAAAATGCCTAAGAAGTAGTGAAAATAGACGTTCTACGAGCTTGCAGTTATGAGGAGACATCAAATTTCTCTTTTGTGTCCCAAGCTAAAAGGTTTGGGAACCACTGATATAAATGACATCTCTATATAGTGCAGAGATTACTGAGATACTGCAGCTTTCTTGTAACCACTTGCACCCACAGTATACGTAATTGACCGGGTCCCCAAGGGTTCTGTAAAAGGCAGAGGGAGTTATTTTTTTCCCTCTACACAAGGGGTCTTCAACGTTTTCAGGCCAAGGACCCCTTAGCTGAGAGAGAGATGAAGCAGGGACCCCCCACAACCTGTTCATAGATTCCATATAGTTTCATTGTTTGGCAGCACAATCATCAGTTTATTTTGGATTCATGTCAATTTGTGTTTTCAGATACTTAACCACTTGAACCGTCAATACTTAATAAACTTGACCTTTCGCTCTGTACTTAGTCTGCTCTTTTTCCCCTCTACACCAAAGCTCTTTGCCGAAAATAGCCGATCTACAAGCTCCCAACGCCTCGCTGCGCGAAGCGTTGTGAGCTTGTAGATCTATTTTTGTCTAAAGTTCTCAGAATATGGACACTATAGGGTTCAAGTGGTTAATATAAATAAAATAAAAAACTTTCTATCACTCAAATATTTGGAGGGGTCCTGGACCCCCTGTTGAAGACCCCTGCTCTACACCAAATCTCTTCACTGAAAAAAGCTCACAGCGTGACTTCTTGTGATGTTGTATGTCTGCCGAATATTCTGACGTGCCAGAATAGATAGGCCTAGGCTGTACAGTATGTGGTTAACACGCATATACAGCCCCAATTTGTTAACATCATGCTTTTACGAGCTTTTTAACCCATTTAGGCCTAGGATTATTGAATGCTTTAACTATTGAAAAATAGCATATATACAAGCTCACAGCGCGGCACCGAGTGCCACGCTGCGAGCTTGTAGATCTGCTATTTTTGAAAAAGTCGTGAAAATGTGTGCAAATCTTTGAATATATGCATTTTTAGAGCAAACGTTTGTAACTCAAATTTTGCTTCTGGGTGGTCCTTGGAAATATAATATTTTGAGATGAATATTTTTTGCTGACATAGAAACATAGGTGTTTTCAAAAAACCTTAGAAGGATTCAAAAGACACTTATAGAATCGGGTCAAAATTCAAATTGTCATGATTTTTCAAAAATAGCAGATCTACAAGCTCGCAGCGCGGCACTCGGTGCCGCGCTGTGAGCTTGTATATCTGCTATTTTTCAGTAGTTAAAGCATAAAATGTACCCGTTCTGAATGGGTTTTAACAAGGTGATGGAACAGATGTCACAATTTTCCTTTCAGAACGTTCATGTGAGTTTAGTAAACGCAGCAGAGCAGTCTTGCCTGCAGCCTAATATCAGGAGGGCATTTCCCCCTTGGATATGTGATGAAAGATGTTTGGTTAGCCCTGCGGGAAACCCTGGGTTTTGCATCCAGACAATCACATACCGCAGGCAAAGTTCTGAAGTCAAGAAACCCAAGTTCCCCCAAGACTCCCTGCCAAAAAAAAATTCAAGTCACGTAAATAGATATCCTTTCTGTAATTTTCCAAAATGACACGTAATTTTGTTCTTATGTCTAAATTGCACAGACTCTCGGAGGGTCGGGTGGAGGTAATCGAAAGTAATTTCTCCAATTTGTGATTCTCTGCAACAAAATCACCTCAAAATGTCAACTTTAGCAGCTGTCAGGGCCACACCATTTCAGTTTAACCCTTTTACTGCTTCAGACATTCCCGTTTGCCCCAATTTACGACGGCGGCGCGTTGCCAATACGAACGGCCGTTCTTTTACCTTGTCTGATGACTGTAAGCTGATGAGAGGTCGCACAGGTGTGTACAGTAAAAAAAAAACATCTCCCGTAATGCTGCTTTCAAATCTCCACCACACGTAAACATCAATGATGTCCAATTCACTTCCTGGCTGTTCTCTGTGGACCTGATCTAGATTATGCATTTCTATGCTCTGAACAATGGAAAGAGGGGAGGGCCATTTCACATCCATTCCTTGCATAAGGCTTCCCCCTGCCGCCCGCTTGGCTAAAGTAGCCTACACACATAATAGGTCCAATGAAAAAAAAAATGTTTGGAAATAATCAATAGATCTTTTTCTATAACATCGCAAAGGTAAGCTGCTTTTTTCTGGCACCAGCCCCAATAAATAAATAATAAATCTGGCAGTAAAACTGTTAACCACTTATACCTTATATACTTCATTGACCGGCGTGCCCCAGGGGTCTATACTTGGTGCGGTCCTTTTTTTTCCAGCTCTTTGCTGAAATAGCTGATCTGCAAGCAGCCTTGTGACGTATTGTCATCGACTCATCATGTAGCTATGCCAGGAAACACTAGAACATTACTTCAAAATAAAACGGCAGAAAAGGACATTACAGAAGTAAGGAAACTTTGCAAAATAACAGTAACACAACTCAAAACAAGTAAAACCCAACTGCTACTAAAGCCCAAACCACACCCGGAAGATTATGAAAGTCTGACATTACTCATTACTACGGTATGTGGCTACGTTCGCGGTTAAGGTTAGGGTTAGAGATGGGGTTAGTAATGGGGAGAATCAGACGAACGCAACTACTTGCAACCATTATCCCCATGGCAGTTGCATTGGTGCGGTTGATCTTAAAACTGTTTTTCTTTTTGCCAGGAGTTGCATGGTGAATCATTGATGTGGTTTGGGCTTTAGAACAAACACAACAAAGAAACCAACACAGAAAGTGAGACACGCATCCTGACACTCTCCAAATCCATCCCAAAATGAGACATGGCAAGTCCAAGGGAGTCTCTCTGACTTTTTGAAGAATGCACTTTAGGCCTCTGAGGAGGAAGACTTAAAGTAATGAAATATTAAAAGACTGAGCCAGTGAGTTGCGGCGCGGAAAGTCCGTCCTGTGAGTGTTAATGATGCGCTGAAGGCACAGTATTGCGTCGTTGTCGGATGGAAACCTTGTATTTCCAAAACCGTTCGCTTTGCATTCATCATTTTGAAAATGATTTAAAATAGTGAAAATAGCAGATCTACAAGCACGCCACGCCTCACGGTGCGAGGCGTGGTGTGCTTGTAGATCTGCTATTTTCACTCGTTTTGTGCAACGGTCTTATATGATGAGGCAGGGCTTTCATTTACAAAAAAGCGTGCTAATTTGAAACTTGGAGTTACGAGGTTTCTGCTCGACAGTGACGATTTGGAGGTTCTCTCTGCGTGTTCCCTCTCGTTATCAATCTAACTTCCGCTCCATTTTCTACCTCTACATCTTCCTCAATATTCCTCTTTCATTTATACTCTTAGTCATTAATTCTCATTCACAAACTGTACAGTACGCACATGTACATCACACACACGCACGTGCGCGGCCGTGCGCGCACACACACACACACATACACACACTATTTTATCGAGCTCCCTGCAGAGGAGCTGTTACGGAGTGGGTATTGTAGGGCAAAATGTCCCCGAGGAAACTATTGGCCTCCCCTGGAAATTTGTGCAAACACACACACGCACACACACACACACACACACACACACACACACACACACACACACACACACACACACACACACACACACACACACACACACGCACACACTCAGGAAGAGAGTCAGAAAAGAGAATTAAACATGAAATGTGTTCTATCTTATCTTTTCACATCATGAGCCGCAGATAAGATTAACTCCGTTCGAAAGAGAGAAGCGGCTTATAGACAAAATCTAAATGTAAAAAACTAATCTTGGCTTTAAATCAGCCAAGAAACTACTTCTGTCCAGTTCAATTCAGCGGAAGATCGAGGTGACTAATACAGACCTCACCATAGATCTATCCAAGCGTGGACTTTTAAATGTGAGCTTGCCAGAACTAGTTGGTAAACACAGACTAAGAAGAGTGCACATGTCCTTGAAACTAAAAGGAGATTATGAGAATTGATTCAAAAAGCCGAAGATCTGTTGTTGTTTGCTCGTAGACTCTTCGACATTCCAAAGGCTGCGTGGGGAAGAAGTGGAAAAGTCAATGATCGAATGCTGCAGATATTTCTCACGCCATAGCATACAGTCCTTTCCTCTTTCTTTCAGAAGCTGTAATTGTGCTCATAGCACTGGTGGTATGTCATTTCTTAGAGCGATGGTTACTAGGAATCCAAATGCATTGCTATAATTAGAAGCCATTACTCTGTTCGTCATAGTGTAGACCAGGGTTTTATTCAGACATTCTCATGTCATGGACCGCCAACTAGACGTATGCTATGGACCTCAATTTCAGTAGTCCTATATAGCAATTATGAAAATGTGTTTTGTTTTCAATTATGGGGCTCTTTGATTGTCTTAAGTACCACCTCTCCTTAAAAGCCTGTCCATACTGTCTCCGACCACCGAACCTTTCATCAGAAAGTTCTAGTTCAACTACGAAATGACTCGCATCTTCTGAAAAGCATTATTCTGAATTAGAGTTCGGAAAGCTGCACACCGGAAAGTCGGAACTCTCCGACGAAAAGTTTGGTGGTCAGAGACAGTCTGGACAGGCCTTTATGTTAAAGTTATACCATGTAACTTTTTTTATAAAACAAATCTTAAAATGGTCCTAACTGTTAAATCGCTAAAGTTTTAGAACCCCCACTCCGTTATTTTCAGCTTCAAAAGCCTTCTCTTTATATGTTTTCTATGAGCCGTGAGGGGGGGGAATTTCCCGGCAAAATGACGTCATCATACTACCGGCCAATCACAGCGAGGGTTATACACTGCCGGCCAATCACAGCGCATCTTGGAGTGGGGTCGCTAGGGCGGCCATATTTGTAGTCTCCCGTGTGTCACGGTGATCAAGCATGGGTGAAGGAGTGTATCTCCGGAATGGCTGAACGCACAGCAACCAGGGACCCCTCAAAAGATAGATCTCGGCGAGGTGGAGGCAGGCGCGGGGGTGTGAGAACCGAAAAACGGCCGAAAGACGCGGACGCGACCGAGGTTTGCTATAGAGCTACTGACCACAAGTTGAGCAACTTACACAGTATAGCTTTAAAGTGATCCCTGACTAATACGACAAATATGTCTTAATACATTATAATTGTACTCTATAACTACAATGTAAAATTAAAAACACCTTAAATATTTTATTTCTTCTAGAAATAGCTAATCTTTCACTCAGTAGGGGAAATGCCTGTCGCAAGTTGATGATGTCATAAATGTCATGTGTCATTTTTATGGCATGCATGTGCAAAAAAACAAAAACACAAACACATTTGAAATATTGATTTGATGCTCATATTAACCATAGGAAGTATTAAGTTTTGTTTTTATTTTCACATGCATGCCATAAATTCCAAAGGGATAGATCACACTTGACATTTATGACATCATCAACTTGCGACGGGCATTTCCCCTATTGAGTGAAAGATTAGCTATTTCTAGAATAAATAAAATAATTGAGGTGTTTTTAATTTTACATTGTAGTTATAGAGGACAATTATAATGTATTAAGGCATATTTGTCGTATTAGTCAGGGATCACTTTAAGGCATAAGAGCTGGTACTTGAGACAATCACAATACAGCTCATATTGTCTAAGCAGATTCATAGTGGTGATATTGAAATTGCACCTTTTTTTTAAAGAATTTCAAGAGAATTGAACTAGTGTGACATGAAACTACTAACCCCTTTTGAGGTCCCTGGACCACGCTTTGAAAACATCAAAGGTAGACTGGTGGTATGAAACCGTGTCCAGTAATGCTATAGTGTAATACACCTCGAGAATCCCTAATAATGGATTAATTGATTTATTGATTTATTGATTTATTTGTTCTGTACCTTGTCAGATACTCAGGAGCTTTCTGTGCATTGTTCACGTTGATGCACGCCTATCCATATTCATGAGCTTCAGTTGTAGTCTTGCACCTGCCATGTTGGGGACAGGTGTTTCAATTTGTCTGATAACTCTGATTGGAGTAGAACTAATTAATTGGTTTGCAACACCTGTTGGTCCCTAGTCTGGAGGGATTTGCATTGAAACCTGGTCTGCAGGGGCGTTGCCCTGTGATTTTTTTCACAAATCAACAGCCAATGAAGAAAAGGAGGCGTCGCCCACAGTAGTGGGTGCTCAGTGTAAAACAAGACCGTAGGAAACCCCTACCGGGAAGTGGGAACGTTCCTGCAGGGTCGCTACAATACAAAATAAACCCAATCTACTTTGAATCACCCAGTTCAAATAACAATCCAATCCTTAAACATACATTTATATGCCTACATGTTAGAAATAGCAATATTATTATAAAGGGTCAAGGATTTCAATGAATGTGAATTGTGTAATGGTCTGACTCTAGTGCATTTGACTGACCCACCACCGATTACATTATCATGTTTCATTGATCTTTTTGTTGTTGTTGTCCAAGTCCAGTGCAACGTGCATGCATGTATGCAGCCAAAATGGTGATTTCAAATAGGCCTAAACATACAACTCACCTTAATGTGTCAGCCAGCCATATGCTAATGCTACCGACAGAAAGCATTAAGTACCGAACTCGTTAGCATAATAAACTGCCGTCTGTGATTGTCGAGCAGTTTAATCTGAGTTACCAGAATAAGCAGCAATCAAACAATGGAAAGATATGCCGTACGTTTTAATAGCCTTCATGAAAACACCACCAAAACGCATAAATCAGGCATTCATAGGGTGAGGATATGACTTACTGGTTTAGTTGTTTTACAGCTAGTAGTATAGCCTACTACTAATAATGTAATATTAAACACGAAATCCAATAGTAGCATATGGCCCCAACAATCATAATATTCTGTTACTTTATTTCTTACAGAGGTAAAGTTAGTTAGACTTGAATATAAAAGTAATCAAATCAGTAGGCTTACATCTCTGTAACATAATGGCCCAGCACTTCCACAGAAATTGTATTACTACCCAGCCTGTACAAACGGCATCCATGGCTAATTTTAGAAATGTAAATGAAAATCCCAAACAGCAGAGCTGTCTATGTATGCATTTGCTCAATCATTAAACATAATAATTCTATAGGCCCTACTTGATGTAGATGGGATTATATTTGAACAAAACATAAATAGGTCTGTCAAGGAATATTTGCAAGAGCAGTTCCTTATTATATGCTCATACATTATACAAATAACCTGAAATCTACATTTGTCATAATATCCAGCGGCAGACTGATATTGAACATTTATAGTAATACTCACAGCACAGGTGATACATTAAGCTAGGTAAAACATTCTACATATAGTGCATATCCAAATAAATGTCCAGGCAAGTGTCATAACAGGCTTTATTTGTACACCCAGAGGTTGCATTTTGACCAGAAGGCAAGTGTGTCCAACACCAAATCTGCATTTCATTTCTACATGAATGTTCTCCCTAAGACGCTGATGCTGTGAGTGCACTGGTATTGATGCAAACAGGATGGAATACAGCTCTCCATGGCACTTCCTAAAAGGAACTTCTGTCCCTGGCTGTCGCAGGCCCTGTGGGAGAAGAGAAAAAACAAACATCACAACACTGAAACAACAATAATGATTGAGCTAATTATGAACCCTTTACAATTAGAAATAAGCCTTTACAATTAGAAATAAGCCTTTACAATTAGAAATAAGCCAATGTTTTCAAACAGTCCCTTTACTTAAAACAAATGGGAAACTGTGTCTGACAGCATTCTTGTTACTGCTATTAAAATATCAATGTAAATTGGCACCCTTTGTTTGGCTATATACCCTTAAATTTACACAAGGGCAAAACATCTATTCTTTATAAAGTACCTGGAATGCCAGGCACACACCTAGACCACTTAGCACCACATCATCTAATTCTAAGGCTTACTCTGTGTAGCTATTGAGTATCAGGAATCATGGTGTCAGGTCTACTATATTGTGTTGCAAATTAATGTCCTCTGACTGATGGTCCCTTTTAAAACGAGCTGTAGATCAACCATTTTCAAACAGCCTATAGGTATAACATAGGGCTAACGTGTTCTATGTATGTTTTATAATATTATGTATTAATGGATGCATCTAAAGTTTTCAAATAATATAGTGGAATAAAATTACAATATTTGGATCCGGGATGGAGTAGAAATAAAAATATGGCTACAAAACCTACAGTACAGTGAGTAAATGTACTTACTTTACACCATTGATGTCCAGCCATACCACGCCAACAAGAACTGTTTATCATCACATTCAACTGCCATAAGTGGTTGAAAGATAGGACCTATATAGTTATTATAGTGGCCCATGTGGGAATGATGCTTTACTGTTAGTGATCGGTTGAATGTGATTAAAGCAGTTCTTGTTTGCATGATATGGTCGGACAATGGTGTAAAGTAGCTACATTTACTCCAGTACTGTACTTTGCAGACATTATAGCCTAATAAATATTACATTGAGCACTGTAGCCCTACTTTATACATAGTCTGGATTTACACGGCGCGATGCAACACTATCGTGAGCTTGTAGTCTATTTTCAAACATTTTGGACTTACTTTTGATGCTTTTAAGTAGATTTTGATGGCAATACTTTCCGGAGGATTTCTACATTGCAGTATTGATACATTTTGGGCCCTTTTTTACACCACTGCCAGACAGATAATAACATTGATTTGCTTACCAATACGTTGTATGGTATCCTTTAGCTTCGATGTAGCTGCTGGATGCTAGTGAATCCTCAATCCGGTGAAACAAAAACAAAGTAAAATTTCTCGTCCATTCCAATTAGGTAGCGACCGCTTCAATGCAAAAAACAAGTCATGAGTACACGGCTGGGAGTCAATAAACACAGTGGCAGCGTTCTGTGTTAAAACAAAACGTGCATCCTTCACGACACGTCTATATGCTACAGAGTGAGCGAAAGTTTATCTACAAACTGTTTACACGGACCCTCGCCTCGGGAACACAGGATTTTATTTTGGCAAATCCGGTATGGGCGGGTTTGCTCCAAGCTGGCCGAGACATGATTGGAGGCTCAGATAGAGAGCGGGGCCAACTTCCTTTGGCCAGAAAAATAGACGTTTCTTACCAGGCGCTTTATTTTTTTTCCGATCGCCAAAATAAAAGCCTGGTTCACGAGGCTAGTTGGTCCCCAACATGGCAGATGATGTAGGACAACATCCGAAACTCATGAATAGGTACATTGTGTGCGCATGGACGAATCCCTTGTGCCAATTGAGTGAGAGTAACTCCGTTAACACATGTAGTGCTACGGTATCCTACGCCCTAGAATGCTGACAGTTCACAAAAGGCATACGCCCATTCTGAAATATTGAATGTAGTCGTTCCTTTTTGTACGCTAGCTCCGTCAGAGTTACGAGGGGACTGTAGAAATGGAGTTGGCCTTCCCGAGCAGTCGTGACTGTAAAGTAAAGAAAACATGGAGGCAGACAAATGCTGCCGCCCACCCCCCGTAACCTCCTGTTCTGCCCGGAGGTACGCAGCATGAATAAGTCTTCAAATGGATTACACACAGCGGACCTGTGAACACGTTTCTACTTTGAGGGGAATAGAAAAAAAAAGAAAGAAAACTACCAAATACACGTTCAATTTGTTAAGAAAAAAAAACAATTTAGGGCGAGAGGCATTTTCATAAGCTCTATAATACTTCCTCGTATGACAGATATAAAAAAATAGAGGATCTACAAGCTCACAACGGGTCACACAGTGAAGCTCACAACGTGTCGTGAGCTTGTAGATCAGCTATGTTTATTTTAGTGAGCCAACATGCACAATATCAGCACCCTGATTCTGTTTGACCGGATTTAATTCAGTCTTACCAGAAGCCGGGATAAAACCTATCCCCACCATGATGAGAATGAGAGGCCCCCAGCAAATCAAGCCCTGGCACCCACCGCGAATAAGTCGTTAAATGGATTATACCAGGGGTCTTCAATGTTTTCAGGCCAAGGACCTCGAGAGAGAGATGAAGCAGGGAGCCCCACAACCTGTTAGATTCCACATAGTTTCATCTTTTGACAGCACAATCATCATGTGTATTTTGGATTCATGACGATTTGTGTTTTCAGATATTTAACCACTTAAACCGTCAATACTTAATAAACTTGACCTTTCACTCTGTACTTGGTCTGCTCTTTTCCCCCTCTACACCAAACCTCTTTGCCGAAAATAGCCGATGTACAAGCTCACAACGCCTCGCTATTTTTGGCAAAAGTTCTCCGAATATGGACACTGGGGTTCAAGTTGTTAATATAAAAAGCATTGGAAGATTTGGAGGACCCCCTGTAGTAACTCTGAGGTCCTCCTAGGGGTCCCGGACCCTGTTGTAGACCCCTGGATTATACAAAGAGAAAAAAAGGAAGAAAAAATAAAAACATACCAAAATAATCAAAATGATAGGCTATATTCTTTCTTTGATCCGAGGCCCATTTTAGCAGGGGACACACATGATCTGTCAGTGCTGATCAAATCCTGTCCGCCGGTCGCTACTTCCTGGCAATGCGTTCTAATTTCCAGCCAAAGACATCAGAGGTTTTGCTCGATCCCTTACGGCCGGCTGCTCACGGTCAAGTGCCCCAGGGGTCCCAGGTAATTAGATGCCAAAGACATCACAAGTTTGACCGCAAAGGCAAACTTGTGATGTCTTTGGCGTCTAATTAATGTATCAACGCCGTGGGATTTCTAAAGAAGTGAATTGACTTACCGCACATGTCTAAACATGACCCTGGAGGGCATTCATGCCGTCGGCCAGCAATCGAGGGACGCCTGGGAGCTTGACGAGTTGGGAATGAGAATGTGTTTGTTTTGGCCTCAGCTTTAAAGGAATAGTTGGGTCCCCACCCGGAATCAATGGGGGTAATGTATTGTAATCAAATTATTGTCTTAGGAATGCTACAAAAAACTAAAAATATTATTGAACCCAAGTCTCCATTGTGTAATAATCAATAGGAAAAAAAAAGTAATTTTGGGGGTGAACTACTCCTTTAAGTTATAGGCAAAATGGTTATGTACTGTCTATAACACTGTTTCCCAAACATTTGTGAGTCACAGAACAATTTCTATGTAAATTTCTAAGTAAAAATCATAATTTCTTTTCCTACATTTAAAAAAATGTATATTACATTTTTAGTAATTAAAAAAAAAGTATATACTTTTAAAACATACAAACAAACAAATTCCATAGATTAAAAAATATATATAATTAAGATGTAATGAAAATAGCCGATCTACCACAATCCATTTTAAGCATGGATAAAACTCTCCACTAAATCTTTTAATACATTTTTTCTTGAATTTTATCCGGGTGCAAAATAACCAAAAAACACCATGGGGAAACAGCAACCTTGGACAGTTCACATGCAGAACGGCTGAGTGGAAAGATGAGACCGGACGAGTTTTCAACCAAAGCCCTCCCCACGCGGCACGGGAAACCCCAGTGGAACCGCCATTACGTTCACCGGGGCAGATCCTGATAACGCATTTATTACGTTCATGAATAAATAAAGGCCACGGTTTTGTGATAAACTAATTAGCGCCCGACATGCCCGGATGATAATCTATATATAGGCCTACACTTCTCAATTTTCTTGCCCTATGCCTTTTCTCATCCCCCTGTTTTTTTCTTCGTCCCCCTTTCATGATCAAACAAGCGTTAAATTGATTGCTAGGACTAATCAGAATCGGTAATGGGATGATTTACCCCCCGTGTCTGACAACCGCACGGAACTCGACTCGGCGACAACATCGCTGGGACAAGATGGGAGCCTGACAACGAAGAGGACACGCGGGTCAGAGCAGGCACGTACACACATAGACATCAAAGGGGGCTTGAGCCCCTGCCCTTTTATCTGTCTGTAAAAAGCGCCCTCTCAAGACCATGAATGCATTTTTTTTACTATGGTGAAATAAATGAAATTGGACCCTTTTCCATGCCATACCTGAAGGCAGCATTCAAGAGAATTGCCTTGTCCAAACTCTCCTGAACTTGAATGCTGCATTTTATGTTGAAAGAATTGCCCACTCTGTGTAGAAATCCATGCCGTACGCCACATATCCAGTACTGACTTAATTGCGACCTTCAGGTCGCAGTTACTATCAAAACCTCGACCAGCTGTCCGTCTGTCAGTCTGTCAGTCCGTCAGTCAGTCTGTCACACGTCACACTTTTGCCTTGCTCATATCTCCGCAAACGTTGCCCCGATCCATGCCAAATTTTGCACACACACTCCTTGCCTGCCAAACCACAACCTTCAACCATCAATTCTCACATGCCCCTCTTCTAGCGCCACCATGAGGACGATTCTTGCAAAAAAAAAAATTGGACATTGCTCCTACAATTTTTGCCCTAAAATCACGCAAATCGGTACACAGTATGTCTACACTCATCTCATCAACATGGATCTGTCCCATATAGCGCCACCATCAGGCCGATTTTTTCATACACATTTTTGGACACTGCTCCTACACATTTTGGCCTAAAATCACGCTGCGACCGCTTATCTCCCGATTAGGGAGTCTTACTGGTTAGGCTTAGTTCAGTGTGTTATAAAGCACTGAAAATAGCCGACCTCCAAGTTCAGGTCTGCTATTTTCGATATTTTCACCAAAAGGTCCTTTTAGGAAATTTCAGCCCCTGCCTCTCTTAAACATTCTCTGCACGTCCCTGGGTCAGAGAGCGGTGAGGTTATTCCGACGGTGCACAGCGGCGCGGTGCGAGTCAGGTCTGTGAAGGAGCAGTTGAAGGAGTGTTAGAACAGCACGACGAGACCAGAGTCGTCTGGCTGTAGGCGGAAAAATGTCCCAGCTCACGTCGGGGAGGAGTGGGTGTCAATGACCTTCCCAGCACGCGCTTTCCATTAAACATCCTGTCCTGCGAGTGACACAGCAGTGATCTGCGACCGCCAGGAGGTGGAACTGTATACACCGCCGCAAGCGCACGCACGCGCTCACACACACGCTCACACACGCTGACACACATGCTCACACATCCAGACCTCAAGCCAGGGCTGGTTCTGCCAATGTGTCGAGACACTGCTACATGGCCACCGGCTCTTCTATCCTTCAGGGATGACCGGGGCCAAGAACTGTCATCCATACTTTGTACTTTCCGTGTACAGCACTCACGGACCGAAAGCAGATGATGTATACCAGTGGTTCTCAACCTTTTCAGGCCGCGATCCCCTAAAATAATCATATTTGAACTGGGGACCACCCCGTCCTGACGAGCATCAAGAGATTGAGGAATTACTTGTTATATCTACATGCCCACAACGCCACGCGTTGCGAGGCGTTGTCTCTCTTATTGCGCCCGTCAGGTCGCAGTTACTATCAAAACCTCCACAAGCTGTCAGTCAGTCAGTCAGTCAGTCAGTGAGTCAGTCAGTCCGTCCGTCCGTCCATCCGTCCGTCCGTCCGTCTCGTCACGTCACAGTTTTTACCTACTCATATCTCCGCCACCGTTGCCCAGATCCATGCCAAACATGGCACACACACTCCTTGGCTGCCAAACCACAACATCCACCCTTCATTTCTCACATGGCACTCTTCTAGTGCCACCATGAGGCAGATTCTTGCTAAACACATTTTTGGACACCGCTCCTACAGATTTTGCCCTAAGATCATGCAAAGCGGTACACAGTATCTCTAAAGTCATGTCATCAACATGGATCTGTCCCATTTAGTGCCACCATCAGGCAGATTTTTTCAAACACATTTTTGGACATTGCTCCATGCAAAGCGGTACACAGTATCTCTACAGTCATGTCATCAACATGGATCTGTCCCATTTCCCATATTCCCTCCTGATTGGCTACCTTCTAAAGTTTGAGTATGCGACCTGACGGTCGCTTATCTCCTGATTTAGGGAGTCTTACTGGTACAGATTGTCTGTTTCCAGTCTGCGATACCGTCGTACAGTGAATAACAAATTGGGCTTCACTGACTTTGTGTGTGTACGTACGTCGTGTATGAAAGTACATGTCTGTGTGCATTTGTACAGTATGTGTGTGTGTGTGTGTGTGTGTGTGTGTGTGTGTGTGTGTGTGTGTGTGTGTGTGTGTGTGTGTGTGTGTGTGTGTGTGTGTGTGTGTGTGTGTGTGTGTGTGTGCCCCGTACTCATGTCCCTTTTTAGCTTCAGCAAGAGACAGCGACTTGAGGACCATTACTGATATAGCCTGTGACAGCTCTGTAACAACACAAGGTCATTATATCCCGGATACAGTCTTAATGATAGCGACACGTTGGGTGGACTGAGGAGGATTGGTGGGCAATAATGAGCTCATTTAGACAGTTATTTCACTGAAAGTTTCTCCTCTTTTCTTTGCTCCTCTTGGTGGAAAATGAGCCGTTTGACGCGTTTTGACGCCTGGTGTTAATTTACTTGAAGTTCTGTCCAATGATCTTGATTTTAGCCGGCCTTCTTTGTGATCAACATTTCTTTTTCGTACTTCTTTTCTCCCCCAATATAGTCATTACCCCCATGTTGTGTACAGTCCCTGTCACTGCCAAACCCTAATGTTTGTTCTTGGAGAGGGTGTAGACAACTGTTTTCCCAAATAGTGGTTCGGTACCCGAGAAAATATCCCTTTCGGTCGCAGTTTAGTATGTGGAAGGGCACATGCTGACTCTGTCTGGACGTCTGGTCGTATACACTTCTTCACGGTCTATGGGTTTGCCGCTCTGACATCATGCTCTGACATCACTGTGATGTCAGGGGAACCACTCTAACAGAATGGGTTTGCTGCTCTGACATCACGCTCTGGCTTCACTGTGATGTCACACTAACAGTATCCCTTTTATGCCCATATATGGAGTTCCCTGATGTCATCAATATTAAGCCCATATCTAACAGGACTTCATATGGGATTGCCCATATGAGGCCACATCGGCCGCATACCACACTAACAGAATCCATATAATATATGGATTCTGCGGGCTGTCTTGAATCCATATTATGGCCAAGACAGATGGCCAAGACAGCCCATATCTGTGTGGCTTGTTCTACAGACAGGGATCTCCATGTATGGGCATACAGATGTCATACATAGACATCATAGGACTTTCACATATAACAAATAACTGGGTAAGCATGTTTGGGCTCTCACAGCATAACTCCATATACATGGATCTCCATATATGGGTACCAGGGGTCTCCATATATATGGGTCCGATATACATCACTGGCCAGATGGCCAAGACAGGGCTTGTCGCCCTGAGGCGTCTTACTAGTTTATTTAATTATTATTATTTCAATAAAAATACATATTATGTTCTTTTTTTTTTGTCATTTAAGATGACATTCCATTCCAAAATTCCATTTAAAAAAATCCAATAATTAGAGGGAAAAACTTTTAAAATAATAGATCTACAAGCTCACAACTTCCTTCTATGCACGAGGAGTCCAAGTTGCTTCTTTTCACCTGACAAGGGGGAGCTTCCCCGGCTGGACGTAGCGCGTGGAAGGAACACGTTATTTTAACCAGTTCCTTTCCCCTCCATCAGGCTGGCCAGGGGGAGGCAGTATAGAGACCAGGATTACTGCATGTTTTTTGTGAGGGTACTACCTACCCTAGGAGACACGGGGAGAACATGCAAACTCTACACCGAAAGGCCCTTTTCCCAACCTATTTTTCTAGTGCAGTAACAAACTCCCCCCACCACTCAATTTCAAATATCACCCCCAAGTTGACCTTTGTGGTCAAAAACAAAGTCAGTGAGCCATAGTCGGATCCATAGTCGGAACTGGTATAAAAGTGAACTTTTTTTCAGCGGCTAGGCTTGTCTAGATCAGGGGTGGCAAACTTTCTGACATTAAGTGCCATATTTTCAATTTCCTGATAGTCAGTGTACCATATCATATCATTTTTGATTGTTCATGTACTGTACAACAACCTTTACTTTTCTTTTTTTCACCCGGTTTTAGCCTAGCTGCTTAGACATAGGCCTATTTTAGCCCCAAAAAAATGCTCAGTGGGATGTAGAGAACTATGACTGTTTATTTTGGACTACTCAGGTCTATGGGTTCCTTTTTGGCATTTAAAAGAATCGAAACAGAGTTATTATTATCCCCCATTTAAAATGATTTATGACTACTTTGGTTTGACTGCATGTGTGCAACATGCCAGCCAGCTGTGTCAGGAATCAGACATGGCGATAAAAAAAAAGTGACGAAAACTCAATCTGCATTCGCCGCGCATACAGACGATCCGTCAAGCCAAATACATCCATCATCAGTGACTGACAGGAAGGTATCTCCTATAAATAAACTTTTTCGATGCATGAGCGGCAGTAACATTTCTCCCCATAATGACACCTTCGCTTCGTCATCCATCATCTTGTCTGCTTGCATTGACATCACCAAAGACTATAAGCTTTGCTTGATCATAATTTTCTTCTTTGAAGCCACCATTGTATGAGACATCCATGTTAGACAAAAGTATCATTATAAAGGCGTTCTCTTCACATCACTCTTTGGAACAAACGCTGCTCCATCAACTCCACGACCTTACATGTCGAGAAGACATAGATTTAGATTATGTCTCTGATACCACCCACGTCTCTCTCTCTCTCCCCCCTCTCTCTCTCTTACCGTGTGTGCGTGCACACAGGGGCGTCACAAGGGGAGAAAAGTGGGACTGAGTCACTAGGGCTCAAGGTGGAGGGGCCTTTATAATTTTATACTTTAGCTATTGAAAAATAGCAGATATAGGCCTACAAGCTCACCGCGTGCCACTGCGAGCTTGTAGATCTGCTATTTTTGAAGCGGTGAAAGCCGCTTCCAAGGAGTGGCTTTGTGTGTCCCGTACATGCAGAATTGAGGATTGGTCAAGCTTCACATGACATTCATTCATTCAGAGTTCATAAAAATATAGAACTAAAGCACATAGAAAGTATAGATCTAGAACATAGAACGTATACATCTAGAACACAGATTTCATAGCTCTAGAACACATAGAATAAAAATTCACCGCTTCACTTCGAACCGAGGTTTGATTTTTTGAAAAGTTTTGAGAATGTGTGCAAATCTTTGAATATACTGTATGTATTTTTTAAGCGAACATTTGTAACTCAAATTTTGCCTCTGGAGGGTCCCTGGAACTAAATATTTTGAGATGGGGGTCCCTGGCCAAATACATATCATTTTGGGGGTCCTTCACGTGAAGAATTTTAAGCACCACTGACATAGAAACACAAGTTTTCAAAAAACCTTAGAAGGATTTGAAATATTCAATAGGTTCACGATTTTTCAAAAATAGCCGCTCTGTGAGCTTGTATATCTGCTATTTTTCGAAGCACAAAATAATGTGTAATAATGCGTTCCCAGTCTAAATGAGTTAAACCCCCTCCCCCTATGAAGAACATTCATGGGGGGCCCTCAGCGAATCCTTGTACCCAGGGCCCAGAATTTGGTGCGACACCCCTGCGTACACACACACACACACACACACACACACACACACACACATGGCTCTATTCCCAGGACAGCCATAGAGCAGATTGTGTGAATTACATGTTAACGGTCCATGACCCGACTTCAGAAGACAGCTCCATGATGATGATGATGATGATGATGAGCCAGTTCACCGCTGTCATCATTATCACTGAGTTAACGTGAGACTAGTGCATGGTACCCAGACACCCAGACATGCAGCAGCCATACCCTGGGTCCTGGGGGGAAAATAAAAGTTACTTTTAAATATAAATCCATGAATGTCTCCTTGTCTATCTGTGCTGGTTATTATGTTTTTAAATTACAGTAAAATAACTAGAAATGCAACATTTTACAAAGTGGTCACTTTAACAAGGTATTATAATTATATTCTCCACACTTTTATTCTCCCCATCTTGACAACATGGTATACTCCCAGGTTCCGCAGGTCAGCTACACAGGTTCAATGCATTATTGTTAATTGTGGCACGTTACTAAAATGCCAAGTTTAGCTGCACTTGAACAACCGTTCCAGGCTGCCATATCCAGCCCAAGAAACCATAGAAAAAAAATAAAATGTACTTCTTAAAATAAATATATCATGCCTGTTGCTAAGGTATTGCACACGCGCCTTCGCACGCGTGCAAGACACCAGTCATCTTAGCTTTTTCTGAACTGACGCCACTGCGATGACATATCCCCTTCAGCATTGCATCCATTATAATCCTTATCACTGCATCCGCTATTGATCAAAACGATCCAGGACTTGTATTCTTATACTAGCAAGACGCCTCAGGGCGACATGCGACCTAGGTTGCGCCAATTCTTGGCCATCTGGCCAGTGATGTATATCGGACCAGTTACCCATATATGGAGACCCCTCGTACCCATATATGGAGATCCATGTAGGCCTACTGTATATGGAGATATGCTGTGAGAGCCCAAATATGCTTACTCAGTTACTCATTATGTGAACGTCCTATGATGTCTATTACATCTGACATCATACCCTTTTATGCCCATACATGGAGATACCTGTCTGTAGAACCATGCCGTTAGTGTGGTATGTGGCCGATGTGGCCTCCATATATGGGCATTCCCATATGAAGTCCTGTTAGATATGAGCTTAATATTGATGACATCAGGGAACTCCATATATGGGCATAAAAGGGATTCTGTTAGTGTGACATCACAGTGAAGCCAGAGTGTGATGTCAGAGCGGCAAACCCATTCTGTTAAGAGTGGTTCCCCTGACATCACAGTGACGTCAGAGCATAATGTCAGAGCGACAAACCCATAGAACCACAATGGCAGGTGTTATAGACATACAGTACATACATACATATACATACATACACACATACATACATACATACATACATACATACATACATACATACATACATACATACGGACAAGCTGTGACCGTTATACTAATCTGCGACCTACGGTCGCAAAAATAACTATAACATAGTGTAAATAAGTCCTAGATTGCAGCTATATTAGACACTCAAAAACAGATACTTTTTCTTTTCTTTTTTCATTTTGCAGTGCAGTCTAATGTAGCTTACTTAATGGCAATTGTGCAGTTTTCACAGGGCTATATTCTAAGTGTATGTGCTGTACAGTAGTGGCTATATATCCAAGGCTATCACACGTTCATCTGGTGGAAAACTCCAGCTGGGGTTAATGTGCCGGAAGAGAATCCCCGATCACAGAGCTTCAAAATGCCACATTAAAAAGATGAGGATGAGCATATCTGACTCCGGCTGCATTCCGATCGAACGGCTCAGAATACACTATTTCTGACTTTTTTTTTTCTTTCTCCTTGAATAACCACC
Source organism: Nannobrachium achirus (assembly GCF_963921795.1). Classification (NCBI taxonomy): domain Eukaryota; kingdom Metazoa; phylum Chordata; class Actinopteri; order Myctophiformes; family Myctophidae; genus Nannobrachium; species Nannobrachium achirus. Next base: position 14,141,818 of record NC_137831.1, read on the forward strand.
GGAACTCCCGAGTGGTGATTCAAATTGAATGGGTCTCTATTGAGCCATAATCTCATTAGATCTTGTTAAAACCCATTTAGGCCTGAACACATTATTACGCAATAATTTATGCTTTAAATATTAAAAAAATAGCAGATATACAAGCTCACAGCGCGGCGCTGTGAGCTTGTAGATCTGCTATTTTTGAAAAATCGTGAAAATTTGAATTTTGACCCGATTATATAAGTGTCTTTTGAATCCTTCGAAGGTTTTTTTTTTAAAAACCCATGTTTCTATGTCAGCAATCTGGCCAGCCATCGTCACAGAAAAGGTACTTTTCACTTAACTGGAGCTCAGTTAGTCTGTTCTTGAGAGACTACTATGCCAGTGGTTCTCAAACCTTTTCATGTGAAGGACCCCCAAACTGATATTTATTTGGCCACGGACCCCCATTTCAAAATATTTAGTTCCAGGGACCCCCCAGAAGCAAAATTTGAGTTACAAACGTTCGCTTTGAAAATATATATATTCAAAGATTTGCACACATTTTCACGACTTTTTCAAAAATAGCAGATCTACAAGCTCGCAGCGCGGCACTCGGTGCCGCGCTGTGAGCTTGTATATTTGCTATTTTTCACTGGTTAAAGCATTCAATAATTGTAGGCCTAAATGGGTTAAGAAGTGAAGACCCCCGCCCACCCTCTGCCTGGTGTCTCTCAGACCGTGGAGGCAATGAGCTAGATTGTCCATCAGACAATAGCGGACGCCGGACGGGACTTCTGGGAGGCGGCAGAGAAAGCCCACTGCGGGCACTTCAAACAGCCGCTTGAGATGGATCTTGTGAAAGACTAAGGCTAATCCCTCTCATGTGGCGAGGGGTCTCGCGTGCCTGGACCAGCGCCACTCTTCAGTGTAACCACTTGAAGCGTTATAAGCGTCTGCTGCGTCCCTAATCTGGGGTTCAGCAAAAAAGAAAAAAAAAAAAAAAGAAGATCTACAAGCTCACAAGCATCATTTTGCAACATATAATTAGAGTGGAACATTCCCATTGAAATGAATCGGTGGCCTGAAATACACCCTTGTGTGGCTGAGCTACCAGTTTTAACTTTTGTTTTCTCTCTTGATAAAGTTGATTGTTTAGTCTGATATATTATTGTCATGTTGCCCTAGGCCTATGTAAGAGGTAAAAGTGACACAAACTGACCGAACTAAAGCAGGCGAATTTAAAGTAGATTTCAATTCCCGTTTAATGTTTAATATCACAAATTGGGCATGGTTTTGTGCTGTGCAGGCCTGCAGTCATGGGGGGGGGGGGGAGTGGGACTGAAGGCTCTAACAGAGTCCAGGGTGAAGTGCTATTCACTTCACCTCGTTGTAGTTTCCTAGCTATCACCTAGGCTTTGTTATGTATTTTTAGGTGATAGCTAGAAAACTACACCACGGTGAATTGAATAGCTCTACACCCTGGACTCTGATAGAGGCTTCAGTTACTAGGTCCCAAGGTGGAGGGGCCTTAATTAGCTATTGAAAAATAGCAGATATACAATCTCACAGTGCGGCACCGAGTGCAGCGCTGATCTTGTAGATCTGCTATTTTTGAAAAGTCGTGAAAATTTGAGCAAATCTTTGAATTATGTATTTTTAAGCAAACATTTGTAACTAAAATTTTGCTTCTGGGGGGTCCCTGGAAATACACATTTGAGATGGGGGTCGATGGCCAAATACAAATCATTTTGGTCGTCCTTGACATAAAAACGTTTGAGCACCACTGACATAGAAACATACGTTTTTCAAAAAAACCTTTTTCACAATTGTTCAGAAATAGCAGATCTACAAACTCACACTCGGTGCGCGCTGTGAGCTTGTAGATCTGCTATTTTACAATAGTTAACGCACCCCCCCCATGAAGAACATTCATGGGGGGCCCGCAGTGAGTGAATCCTTGTACCCAGGGCCCATAATTCGTTGTGACACCGCTGGTGCTATGTGGAAATATGCAGAGAATACCTGAGCATTAGACCTTTTTTTGTTTTTAACTAGATATGACCAGATATCCATGTATAGAGCTGAAGATATGAGGATGCCTTGAGGGCAGTTAAAGTAATCCTATATCTGCACAGCGAGCAGCGCAGCTGGTCTCATTATCCTGACACAAAGGGAGAGTGGGTCTCGCCACTGTGTTTGAGCTTTTTATCTGCAGATTTGGCACAAAGCCGGCCACAGGGCACTGCTCCCTATACCGCTACCTGTTGTTAGTTCTTGCTTAATCTATCAGCAGATCTACAAGCTCAAAGAACGTGTCGCACTGCGTCGCATAGATCAGATATTGCCGGCGGTACATTTATTCCTACTGGTGCCATGCATGTCGCGCACTGCAAATAGCTGATCTGCAAGCTCATAGTGCACACATGTCAAACTCAAGGCCCAGGGGCCAAATCAGGCCCATGAATGAATTATCTTCGGCCCGCGGGATGATATTTAAATACTATTAGAACTGGCCTACTGGTATATTACACATGCGATGCCTGGGATTTGAACCAAGGTCTCCTGCATGAAAGTCCAACATCTTAACCATCTGACCAAAGGGAAATCCCTATGGATTGGGGGAAATATTAGACTTTTGAGGCCATCAGGCTGAGGCATTGAGTCACTCTGCTACACACACACCACCATAATACTATACAAGTCCCACAACGCACTGCTAGTGCATTGGCACTTATCGAGGGCCTGTTTAAGATTTTGGCCCACTTTGTATTTGAGTTTGACATCCCTGTCATAGTGCGTCACAGTGCACCGTGACATGCCACGGGCCATTTGCGGTGAGCAACACAGGCATAAGGTATGGTCATGTCGAGTTGCCAGACGTGTCACTTTCTCATGTAGTAATAATACAAATAATTATAAATAATTTAGTCCCCACTCATTATTATTTTTGTATTTTTTTTTTTCAGTTAGTATCTGCACCAACACCTCATGTCAGTCAGTCCCTCACGCCTCATGTCCCTTTTATGCCCATATATGGAGATCCCTGATCATCAATATTAAGCCCATATCAGGGAATGCAATTTAAACTTTCAATTCAAAGGAGCTTTATTGGCATGAGAAATACGTTTACATTGCCAAAGCAAGTTTCAAAACATAATAAAAACAGTTGAACATGGGGAACATACTATACAGTTGGAGGGGGTACAGCATTGTGTAAACAGAGCTATACTGTATGTCACATTTTGTCGTTATGTATATACAGGGTATATGAAGCTTTTTGGAACAAATATATCAGAATTTATTTTTTCTCAATACAATTTCAGTAGCAGCTCTGTTTGTACTGTATGTGCAGTAGGTCCGGATGCCGTTCAATGGTTTGTAGACCTTAGGGTGGTTGTATTCCATTCTCGATTGTTCCTTTATCGTGCTGTCAAACAATGAAACTATATCTACTGTATGAAACGATTGTGGCGGTCCCTGCTTCATCTCTCTCTCAGCTAAGGGGTCCTTGGCCTGAAAACGTTGAAGAACCCTGTTTTATTGACAAGATCTGTAGGTGGCACACTGGACTAACACAAAATTCTCTCTACTTTTTACTCAAGTCGAGAAAGAAATGCCTGAAGAGTCACATAGCGTGTAGCCTCGGAAACCCAGGCTTCTTTTGGTGATCGGAAGAAAAAGAAGCCTGGGCGATCGCGTTATGATCACTGTTGTAGGAAGTGTAGAATTTCCCTAACCAATCAGAGTGCAGAGAACGTCGCACCGAATGTGTTGACGTCATGACGCAGCAGCGTTCTCTGCGCTGAGCAGAGGAGCAGAGGGGGGTGGGGGGAGGAGAACACATGCTATTGGCTGGAGACTCCCAGAGAGCTACTCAGGGTCCGCCCATTTACATACAGATAGTGTCCGCGTTGGCTCAGAGTGCGTAGCGTGAAGATGAACTCATGATCACGCTATGGACCCGAGCTACCCTTAAGGTCTTTGCACACTGCTGCGTTTTTCGGGCCGAATATCGGAGTGAAGGAGTGCGTGAATAAAAAAATCAATCTCACGTTATGTCAATCACGTTTGCACACTGCCGCCCGTTTCGTATTTATTTTCGGACCAGGGTTGATTTTTTTCGATTTTCGAGTCCCTTGCTCTCTCTCCCTTTCCTCTCTCTCTCCCTAGCCTGCGGCTTTCGGATTTCCAAAACGCAACGAAAACACGCAGTGCAGTGTGCAACCACCTTAACTCTGACTTTAGTTTGGTAATGTAGTTCTTCTATGTTTGTCACCGTCTAACGTGTAAAGACTTTGTGAGTAACCAGCTGTAAGAGAACTATAGTTTGAACAGAACTTCCTAGTCAAGTACATTTCAGGGCAAAAGGCAACAACAGTGGTGGTATTTTAGTGAATAATGTGGTCTCTTTTAATATAATATCTCCCTTGTCTAAATTCATCTCTAGCGAGGCCTCGTTCCTTCAATGAGTCTGCATTTTCTACTTTTATGCACTATGCTTATTTTGTTTGTTCGCTATCTATTTATTAACCTTTTTTTTAGGGGACTGTCACTGTGTGTGCGCGCGCGTGTGTGGGCATGTTTGTGTGTGTGTGTGTGTGTGAGTCCTCTTTCCCTGTGGGTGATTCGTCTCCAAAAGGGCAGCTGCCATCGCTGTCATATGAGCCACACCTGCGAAAAATTAAGCCAACCATCACAGCTGACACTCGCTACACAAGGCTGCCCTGAGAGCCTGTTTTTCAATAACGCTATGCTCCATTGCCACAGCCCCTGTCAAACACACCTTTGATAAAACATAGCCCTTAATCTTGTGTTTTGGGAGAAAAAAATGTTTTGCTCCCATCCCATTACTGATGCAGACAGAGAGATAGGATCTTTTCTTTGATTTTGAGGAAGCCTGTTTTTTCTTGTTTTCCTCATTTGAACGACATATGGCTTCGGGCTGTGCGGTCTAGAATAATAGTGCGTGCGTGCGTGCGTGCGTCTGTACAGCAGGGGTCTTCAATGTTTACTGGCAAACTTAGCTGAGAGAGATTCATAGACTTGTTTTGACAGCACTTGTCATCAGTCTACGTTGTTGGATTTGTGTTTTTATTTAGTAAATTTGACCTTTCACGCTGTACTTGGTCTGCTCTTTGTTTTTACCTCTACACCATACCTATTTGCCGAAAATAGGTATGGCTGCGAGGCGTTGAGAGCTTGTAGATCTGCTATTTTTGGCTAAAGTTCTCCTCAGAATAGGGATGCGAGGGTCCAAGTTGTTAATTTAAAAGTATGATCTTATCACAAAGATTTGGTAGTCCCCTGTAGTAACCCTGTCCCTGAGGACCCACTAGGGGTCCCGGACCCCCTGTTGAAGACCCCTAGTATATACAGTGCTGTATCCACTGAACTATTAGACCGCAACCCGTGTAATTTGGTCAAAGGGGACATTATTACTCGCCATTAAAGATGACTAACCGTTTCTCTTCAGGAGCTGCAGTGAGTGCCAGAGCAGGGAGACGGCATGCACGCTCCAGGCTGTGCGCGATTCGCTCAGTAACAGTTCCTTGTTCAAAGCTCACTCTACTCTGGAGGCCATGCGAAGGGAAGGGGTCCTTCTTGGATTGTGACGTTGACATTGTTCTGCGAGAGCGAGAGCAGGGGTGTCGCACCAAATCCTGGGCCCTGGGTACAAGGGTTCACTGCGGGCCCCCCATGAATGTTCTTCATAGGGGGAAGGGGGTTTAACCCATTTAGACATTATTTTGCCTTATTGGTGCTTTAACTACTGAAAAATAGCAGATATACAAGCTCACATGCCGAGTGCCGCGCTGTGAGCTCGTAGATCTGCTATTTTTGAAAAAAAAAAAGTTTCTATGTCAGTGGTGCTCAAACCTTTTCATGTGAAGGACCCCCAAAATTATATGTATTTGGGCACGGACCCCCATCTCAAAATATTTAGTTCCAGACTTCCAGGGACCCCGCCCCCCCCCCCCCAGAAGCAAAATTTGAGTTACAAATGTTCGCTTAAAAAATACATATTTACAAAGATTTGCACACATTTTCACTACTTTTCTAATTGAAGATCTACAAGCTCGCAGCGCGGCACTCGGTGCTGCACTGTGAGCTTGTACTGTATATCTGCTATTTTTTAATAGCTAAAGCATAAAAGAATTAAGGCCCCTCCACCTTGGGCCCCTAGTAACTCAGTCCCACTTCCTCCCCCCCTTGTGACACCCCTGGTGAGAGATAGAGAGAGAGAGAGAGAGAGAGAAAGAACAGAGAAAGCGTATCCAAAAATACATCCAGTATGCCTCGCAGTCAAACAAATGAAATGAAAGGGAGACAGCGGCAAAGGTCACGCACTCATTTCCAGGGGCGTCACAAGGGGTAGGAAAGTGGGACTGAGTTACCAGGGCCCAAGGTGGAGGGGCCCTAATAACTTTATCTATTGAAAAATAGCAGATATACAAGCTCACAGTGCGGCACCGAGTGCCGCGCTGCGAGCTCGTAGATCTGCTATTTTTGAAAATGCGTGAAAATGTGTGAAAATCGTTGAATTTATGTATTTTTTAAGCGAAGATTTCTAACTAAAATTTTGCTTCTGGGGGGTCCCTGGAACTAAATATTTTGAGATGGGGGTCCGTGGCCAAATACATATCATCTTGGGGGTCCTTGACATAGGTTTCTTGCACACATTTTCACGATTTTTCAAAAATAGCAGATATACAAGCTCGCAGCGCGGCACTCGGTGCCGCGCTGTGAGCTTGTATATCTGCTATTTTTCAATAGTTAACATTCATGGGGGGCCCGCAGTGAATCCTTGTACCCAGGGCCCATAATTTGGTGTGACGCCCCTGCTCATTTCTGTACTCAGGCGGCACTCCCTCAAAACACGACCCCATCACACAGCATCTGATAATGCAGGCTGCAAAGCCTGGCTTTATTCTTAGACGACGTGCCAGGGTTGCGTGCCGGAAATAGCCGACCCACAAGCTCACAGCGCGTCGCTCCGGTGGCGTGTCGTGAGCTTGTAGATCGGCTGTTTTCAAGTGTGACGCTCGCACGCAGCTATAAGCTTAAAGATTCTAGAAAACCCAAAAGGAACATCACCCCGAGGGTGGGAGTTCAAACTCACGGCTATGCTCTTTCACTCTGACTGACACCTTACTGCTCGGGGGAACATACCATAGATTCCTAGATAATCTGCGCATGGATTTGGCACCAAGGAAGAGACGCCGTCCAACCAGCACTATCGAATGAGAGGCGTGCTGGGACTCGGAGAGACACAAAGGAACTGCTGTCACGGTCACGTTTGCCATTTGTGACTTGTGCGGCTTAAAAGGTTTTGCGACATGAATCCGGGCACCTTTGTGAGAGATGTCATTTGGTGATCTTCTTGCATGTAGCTTTCCCGGTTCTAAGGCCGGCTTTACACTGCCACTGAAATCTAGCCTGAATCAGATCTGAGTCACATCAAAAGTGGAATCCGATTTTTTTTAAATAGTCTAAATCTAGACAGGTCACATGCATGAAATCCGATTTTGAAAAACCACATCCAGAGGTGGTTTCAAATCCAATCCATATCGGGTCTGAGGACATCTGACTCAGTCTGAAAGCAGCAACCACATCCACCCCATTGAGTTATATGCAGGTCACATGCAAGTCACATCAAACTGGCCAAGCGTCACTTGCTGCGCAACCCGAGCACGGAGCGCCGACGTCATTACAGAGCGCGATTATTTACTATTTGATTACAGCGCATATTACAGCGCGCTGAGCACATGAGAAAAACAAGAGAGGAGAGGGAAAACACGTGAGCTAAACAGATACAACCAGAGAGAAGAGCGAAACACAAGAGTGAAGAAAAGGAGAGAAAAAGTTTTTGTTGTTGTCGCTTGTCCGTTATGTCGCATTTCCTGAACACGTGATCAACTAGCGTCAACGTTGTGACGTTACCACGGTAACCAAAGCAGTTATGTAGACGCAGGGCAGCTTTGGGCTGACGCTGTTAAAATCAGTCAGAACGCACAGATCAGATCTGTGTCACTTGCAAATGCAGTGTGAAAAGTCGGGCCAAAAGATCAGATTTGAGAACCAAATCGGATTTGGTCTGGATTTGACTGCAGTCTAAATCCGGCCTAAAAGGCACTGTGTCATTTGAACGCCTGTTAAATCGAAGGCCGGACTCAATATTGATTGATTGATTGATTGATTGATTAAAGATTGATTGATATTGATTAAAGATTGATTGATATTGATTAAATATTTACATCTCTATTGAACATTGTGCAGAAGGATTCACACACCTGGTCCTTGTAGCCGGCTCACGGCAGAATAATCTCAATAATAGTCTTTAAAAGTCCAGTAAGTAAGACTCCCTAATCGGGAGATAAGCGACCGTCAGGTAGCATGTATCCACAAATTGGCCTGTAAGTGGCATTGGTTCCTGCGTGTAGGGGGAAAAGCAACCTCATGGTGGCGCTGGAAGAGGGGCATTCGAGAAATCAGGGGTGGAGGTTGTGGTTTGCTAGCCAAGGAGTGTGTGTGCAAAGTTTGGCATGGATAGGGGCAACGGTGCCAGAGATAAGAGTATAGGGCCAAAAGTGTGATGTGATGTGACGTGACGTGATGGACAGACAGAGGGACTGACTGACGGAGGGACTGAGTGACGGACAGCTGGTGCAGGTTTTCATAGAAAAAAGACAAAGAATTGGAGGCACACACTGTAGCCAAAGTGCCAATATTTATTTTATGACGCAGAGTTGGGAAAGTATAGGGTTCTAGTGAGACCTGTCCCTGTGATGAGGGCAATCGGGATCAGGTGTTGTCTCACATTCCTGGGCAATTAGGGAGGAGTTATATCTCATGAATAATTAAGCAATATTACACGAGAGGGTGTGCATTATCACGGTTATTCGCACGCCAGCCTTGCTACAGGAACGAGCCGAAGGCGAGTTCCGTAGGCAGGGCTGAAGTGCAAATAACCGTGATAATGCACACCCTCTTCTGTAATATTGTGATTATACAACTATTTCCCTTAAAAAACATGTCAAGATCATGTCATTGTAATTAAGATATTCCATAGGAATTTGTACATTTTCTTCTTTGTTTGATTAGACAGTGCAGTAGTGCTCATTAACTGCACTGGTAGAGAGCCATTTTAACCAATCAGGTTGAACATAACATGCATACACACATACATACCGTTGTTTCCTGTTGAGATTGGCACATTTCCTGTGGCAAGCTTTCCAAATCACACATGTCACACGTGTCTTCTTATTTTTTCACTCTCAAAAAGCGCCTGCAATGTTGTGCATTCGAAATTACATTGCAGTGCACATCATGGGGTGATCACTGCTTGCCACCTGTGAATTGTTTCATTTTTATTTGTGTTTATTTTCTGTTTATTCCGTTGCTGAGTGCAGGTCAGCAGACAAAGTGATGTGAGTGAGATGAAAAAACCTGAGTGAAATGTGTCAATCTCAACAGGAAACAACGGTAACATACACATACATACATACATACATACATACATACATACATACATACATACATACATGCATACATACATGCATACATACATACATACATACATACATACACACACAGATAGAGACAGAGACTGAGAGTGTGTGTGCACCTGTGCTTGTATGTGCACTAGTGTGTGTCAAGAGATACGAACAGGGAGAGAGAGAGAGAGAGAGACGGCAGAGGTATGAGTGAGTGAGCAAACCCAAGGTTGACAAGTGAAAGACAGGGAGATAGACGTGGAGATAGACCTTAGGAAAAAAAGAGACATTCACCCTGGGAGGGAGCGAAGGAGCATGAAACAGAGAGACACAGAGAAAGAAAGAGAGAGAGAGAGAGAGAGAGAGAGAGAGAGAGAGAGAGAGAGAGAGAGAGAGAGAGAGAGAGAGTAAAAGAGGGAGAGAAGCAAGCAAGGGGCAAGGCAATGCAGTTGTGTAAAGTAACTAAGTACTTTTACTTAAAGGACAACTTTAGTTTTTTACAACAAGGGTTCATATTTTAGATTGTCATTAAAGAATATAAAAGATGAGTGTTAAATTGATTTCATTTACTTCTTCCTATTGTTTTAGAGATTCTTATTTCAGTGGTTGGGGGCATGCGTACAAGTGGCTAAGCTAAATATGCCATTTTACACAGAATAAGCCCATTCCCAAGATACAACGCAACCTTTCATGGTTGGATGTGACTTATGGGGGCTAGTAGTGTAGTGAAAACGTTAGTTACTAGTTACTTTGCAGACATAAATTATAATATTATAAAACATATACATAAACCCTATTTCATACCTAGGATATTTGAAAATAGCCCGTTATATGCTATATTCAAACATTTTGTACTTTTACTTTTGGTACTTTAAGTACATGTTGATGCCAATACTTTCCTAGTTTTACTCAAATACATTTTGAATTATGGACTTTTACGTTTAACGGAGTACATCTACAGTGCAGTATTGATACTTTTACTTTTGCATGTGAGTGCTTTTTCCACCACTGAGGCAATGCAGCTTTCGCCAAGATGACAGCAAGCTCATATCCTGCGGAGGTGAGGAGGCTTAAGGTGTGTGTGTGTGTGTGTGTGTGTGTGTGTGTGTGTGTGTGTGTGTGTGTGTGTGTGTGTGTGTGTGTGTGTGTGTGTGTGTGTGTGTGTGTGTGTGTGTGTGTGTGTGTGTGTGTGTGTGTGTGTGTGTGTGTGTGTGTGTGTGTGTGTGTGTGTGTGTGTGTGTGTGAGTGCGTGTGTGCGTGTGCGTGTGACAGTTGTCCAGAGCCGTGCGGCTTAGCTCACATAGTGGATAACAAGGCGAGGTTAAAGGAGCAGGGCCCTAGCTTCCACTAGCTCCTGTATGGGCAGGTGTGTCGCACCAAATTCGGGGCCCTGGGTACAAGGATTCACTGTGGGGCCCCTGTGCTTTAACTATTGAAAAATAGCAGACATACAAGCTCACAGCGCGGCACCGAGTGCCGCGCTGCTAGCTTGTAGATCTGCTATTTTTGAAAAATCATGAAAACCTTTGAATATTTCAAATCCTTCTAAGGTTTTTTTTTTAAAACCTATGTTTCGATGTCAGTGGTGCTCAAACCTTTTCATGTGCAGGACCCCCAAAATGGTATGTATTTGGCCACAGACCCCCATCTCAAAAAAATTGTTCCAGGGACCACCCAGAAGCAAAATTTGAGTTACAAATGTTCGCTTAAAAAATACCTATATTCAAAGATTTGCACACATTTTCACGATTTTCAAAAATAGCAGATCTACAAGCTCGCAGCGCGGCACTCTGTGCCGCGCTGTGAGCTTGTATATCTGCTATTTTTCAATAGCTAAAATAATTAAGGCCCGTCCAACACCTTGGGCCCTAGTAACTCAGTCCCACTTTCCTACCCCTTGTGACGCCCCTGTGTATGGGTGGATGACTGCTGCAGAGTCAACATAACTTCTGCCCTCATCACCGTCTTTGCTCACACCCAGTATAGGCTGCATTTATGTCATGACCCCCTCCCCCAAAAACAACAAGAAGAAAAGAGAGGGAAAAAACAAGGGCTAAAGGGGATTTAGTCATGCGTCAATGTGTTGAGTGTGTTGAACAAGAGGTGGGTGTCAAGTGTGCGTGTGTGCGTGCGTGTGCGTGCGTGCGTGCGTGGATGCTAGGGCATTAACCAAAAAGTCGACTTCATTACACAAGTCGACTGTGCAAAGATGGAAAAGAAAAGATATCGTCACTGTCGGGCAGAAACCTTGTATCTCCAAGTTTCTTTTTTTTCCTCGTAAAGTAAAGCCCTGCTTCATCATATAAGACTGTCGCACAAGACTAGTGAAAATAGCTGATCTACATTGTGTGCTTGTAGATCGGCTATTTTCACTAGCTTAAATCATTTTTTTAAATGATAAATCAAAACAAACGTTTTTTTTGGGACATACATGGTTTCCCACACACACACACACACGCACACACGCACACACGCACGCACACACACACGCACACACGCACACACGCACACACACACACACACACACACACACACACAACTTCATTACACAAGTCGACTCCCACCAGGGAAAGTCGAAAGTTGAAATAAATAAATAAAATGTCTCCACTCTGTCACATTGACAGGATGGACAGACAGTGACTGCAGTCAGAAGTCGTAACAGTATAGCTACCAACTTTCTCTCTATTAACATCAAAACAAAAGCCTTATTAATGGAGAAAGGATCGCTTTAGGCTATTCTACGAAGTCCAGCAGTAAGTAATTTTTGTCCGTCATTCACACCCCCAACACGGGCATGTAGATCGGCTATTTTCACTAGTCTTGTGTGACAGTCTTATATGATGAAGCAGGGCTTTACTTTACGAGAAAAGAAGAAGAAACTTGGAGATACAAGGTTTCTGCCCGACAGTGACGATATCTTTTCTTTCCCATCTTTGGATCATACTTACAGCACATGTGATGACGTCATCAAACATAAAGTCATCAAATTCAATTCAACCTTTTTACTGGGTCGAGTCGACTTGCAAAAATCACAAGTCGTTAATGCCCTGGTGTGTGCATGTGTGTGTGTGTGTGTTCAACATTCTGTCCTTTCACACCACACTGTTGATTTGTTGAAGAGCCGACTGTCAAAAGGTTTTCACCTTTGGCTCAGGTGATATACTATGTATTGCTGCTGGTCCTGATATAGGGTGGAGGTACTGTATATCTTGACGCCATGGCAGGTGTTATATCTTGTTCCATCTTTGGATCATGCTTACAGTGCACACACATATGTGCGCGTGCGCACACGCACGCACGCACGCACGCACGCACGCACACACACACACACACACACACACTCAATGTATGATGTAGTGCTGGCCTGGTCCTGATATAGAGTGGATGTACAGATACTGTATATCTGGCTTGACGGCCGTGGCAGGTCTTATATCGTTGTTGTCGGGTGGAAACCTTTTGTGTCCAAAACCGTTTGTTTTGTATTTATCATTTAAAAAAAAATGATTTAAGCTAGTGAAAATAGCCGATCTACAAGCACACAACGCCTCACGTCGCGAGGCGTTGTGTGCTTGTAGATCGGCTATTTTCACTAGTCTTGTGCGACAGTCTTATATGATGAAGCAGGGGTTTACTTTACGAGAAAGAAAAAAAAGAAACTTGGAGATACAAGGTTTCTGCCCGACAGTGACGGTATCTTTTCTTTCCCATCTTTGGATCATACTTACAGCACATGTACACACTCCCTCTCAAAGACAGATGTACGGATAGGGTCGTGAGAACTGCCAGTGTACAGTATGAGCGCCAGGGACGTGCTGGCCATTGGGAAAAGCGAGACACCTCCCGAACGGCTGGTTCATTCTCGGCCGGTCCAGGCCGGCCATTAGGAAAAAATGTAAATTCAAATGTCAGCCTTTGTTCCATTTTGGGGGCTGGGTGGCCAACAAAGTAAATCGTCACTGTCGGGCAGAAACCTCATATCACCAAGTTTCAAATTTATACATTTTTTCGCAAAGCAAAGTCCTGCTTCATCATATAAGGCCGTTGCACAAAAGTAGTGAAAACAGCAGATCTACAAGCACACAACGCCTCGCGGTGCGAGGCGTTGTGTGCTTGTAGATCAGACCACTGGCTTGTCACTTGTCATGATCTGAAATGGCAGATCTTTGAGTAGCAGCAGCGCTATATAGAGAGATCTCTCTCTATAGCACGCAAAGAGGGCCTCTCCAACTCTTTTTCCCAAGCTGAATCAGGGGCCCAGCACGTCCCTGATGAGCGCTACCATGCAGAATGCATGACGACTCGCCCACTCACCGCAGTCATCTCTATCACTAACAGCTCTGGTATATAATGTGTAACGTGTGACTGTCTGTCTGTATGTCTGTCTGCGTGTGCAGTGGTGGAAAAAGTGCTCACATTACTTGCTTAAGTAAAAGTATCAATACTGCAATATAGAAATGCTCTGTTACAAGTAAAGGTCCGGAATTCAAAATGTACTTGAGTAAAAGTATGAAAGTGTTGGCCTCAAAATGTACTAATTTGGTATACTAAAGTATACCAAAAGTAAAAGTACAAATGTTTGAAAATAGCAGTTCAAGCTCACACACAACGCGTCGCATAGTATGTTGTAGATCATCTATTTTCAAATAGCCAAGGTATAAAATAGGGCTAAAGTGGTTTGTGTATGTTTTATAATATTATAATTTATATCTCCAAAGTAGCTAAAGTTTTCAAATAGTGCAGTAAAAGTATTATATTTACCTCTGAGATGTAGTGCAGGTGTCTTCAATGTTTTCAGGCCAAGGACCCCTTAGTTGAGAGAGAGATGAAGCAGGAACCCCCATAACCTTTTCATAGATTCCATATAGTTTAATCGTTTGATAGCACAATCATCAGTGTATTTGGGATTCATGTCAATGTGTGTTTTCAGATATTTAACCACTTGAACTAATACACTATACTTAATAAACTTGACCTTTCACTCTGTACTTGGTCTGCTCTTTTTTCCCCTCTACTCCAAACCTCTTTGTCGAAAACAGCCTACCCCCTAGGGGCCCCGGACCCCCTGTTGAAGACCCTTGATGTAGTGGACTAAAACTAAAAGTAAATGTATTGGAAAACTGAAGTAAATATAGTAATATCAAAAAAGAAAGTACAGTACTTAAGTAAATGTATTTCATTACTTTCCACCACTGTCTGCATGTCTGTCTGTGTGTTTCTGTGTCGTGGAGGAGAGTGTGATCTCCCCATCAGGAACTTATTAGACTCTGAATATGAGCTTTGCAGTGGGAGGTGGTTCAAGGAGACACACGTTGCATCCAATCTGTGTCTATAGCGGGAGACTCTTTGAGGGAGGGCCAAGCTCACTGGAGGTTACACATAACACCTAACACGCATTCCGCGTGCACGGGAGTCCCAGCTTGTCTAGCCCTTTGATACCTTCAGGCCAATAGCGGCCCAGTGCGCACGGATGCACAAAGCTGGCGGCAAGACACGTGCGCGCGTGTCTGTGCTTTTCATCATTCGCCTTTGTTATCGTTTGTCCACTTTGTCTGTTTAACCGCAGTTCCGCGCGTGTTTGTGAATGCATACACAAACTCTGTGGGTGTGTGTGTGTGTGTGTGTATTGCTAGCATTGGTATACTTGTGAGGGCCAAATGTCCCCACGAGCAGAATGTCCCCATTATGCAGAATGTTTTCCTCTTTTGAAAATAGCAGATCTAAAAGCTCACAATGCAGGACGCTATTCCAGTCGTTCTCAACCTTTTCAGGCCGCGACCCCCCAAAAGAATCCAATTTGAACTGGGGACTGCTCACGCCGCCTCGCGTTGCAAGGCGTTGTGAGCATGTAGATTGGCTATTTTCAAACTTTTTGCCTCTAATATTTGACAATTTCGCCAATGTGCAATTTGGCCCCTCTATACACTTAAACTTTGTTGGTTTGTTTACTGTTGAGTGAGAAAACAATGTTGCACAATGTTAATCATCTTTGGACCCCCCCCCCAAAAAAACAAATAATGTAGGGACCCTACTGGGGGTCCCGACCCACAGGTTTATAACCACTGCCCACGAGTATAGAAGAATTTGAGAAGTAGAGACTGTGTGGACCATTTCCCTCGTACTCACGAGAAATACATTTAACAACAAGCTCACAACACATCGCAGCGAGACGCGTTGTGAGCTTGTCGCCATTGTTTGGCCTTGGGGTTGATTGTTTGGCCTTGGGGTTAAACAGTTTTTAAAGGTAGGGTAAATGATTTCACTTACGTTTCAGTTTCAATTTTCATGTAGGTGACAAGCGGGGGCCTTCCTCCAATCATGATCAAGTGGGGGCGGGCCTTGGTAAATGGAAGGCCCCACTCGACCATGATTGGAGGAAAGTCTCACTCTATCCTGATTGGAGGGAAAACTTGTCACCCAACAGTTTTTGATACTGCTTTTTTTTTCAACTATGTCCAACTATGGACCAAACACTCCTATCAGAACATAACATTTTATTATTATTTGAATTAAATGAAATCACCTACCCTACCTTTAAATGGCATTCATACACTGTCCTAAAATGTTGTCGTCCTCACAAATATAGCAATACAAACGTGCACACGTGCAGGTTTTAGTGCTTTCATACGCACATGTGTACGGTATCAATGTGCGTGGAACTCGGGCTGAGAGGAGTGGAGCTTCGTATAAATGAAACCGGCTCCCTACCTCCAGCTGCCCTTGTGCGTGTTTGTATGTTTTGCGTGCGCGTGCGTGTCTGTTTGTGTCACAGCTCCAGCTTTGTTTAGACCACACACGGATAGAAAGATAGTAAGGTGAGGAACACGTGGTAAGAAGCTGGAAAGTTTCCGCTCGGAGGGTTAGGGCCAGTGGTGCAAAGTAACTATAAGTACATTTACTTAAGTACTGTACTTAAAGGAGAAGACCACCCATTTTCAATATTGAACTATGTCATTAATATACCTTAGAGGAGTTTGTGGAATAAAAAAAAAGTGCCCCCTCTCCTGTGTTGCCTAGAACTGGAGGATTGATTTTGGGGTTTGTATTGTACAGTACAATGTGTGATGTCATCAAGTTGTGATTTGCAATACAAACCCCAAAATCAATCCTCCAGTTCTAGGCAACACAAAAGAGGGGGAACTTTTTTTTTTATTTCCACACAACTCCTCTAAGGTATATTAATGACATAGTTCAATATTGAAAAAGGGTGGTCTTCCCCTTTAAGTAAACATTTGAGTACTTTTTCCACAACTGGCTAGGGCTGTACAGTATGACATGATCTTGGCTCAAACCTCACGACAAAAAGTGGGGAAAGGATGACGCGCACATAACTATAAAGGTGATTTTATTTCAACAAAAATAGACAGAAACTGTACTGTAGCAGTTTATCAGTAGCGTAATGCTGGGTGAAAATGCAGTGTATACGTGCGCAGAGAGGAGCTCGGAAACAAAACAAACCAAAGCAACCCAAAACCAAACAATGTTTCCTGTGTAGGAAGTGAGAGAAAGACTAGCCTCGGCCTTGACTCCAACGGCAGAGGCCTCGTCCCCTATAGGGTTAGGGTTAACCCTAACCCTCCCACACAGGAACAGAGAACAATAGAATCGAACCAAACCAACAAAACAAACAACCAATGGGATGGGTCATCACTATAGTATAGGAATGGATTATTTATGGATAGTTTAGGTCAGGGGTCTTCAACGTTTTCAGGCCAAGGTGCCTTTAGTTGAGAGAGAGATGAAGCAGGGACCCCCTCAACTTTCTTCATAGATTTCATATAGTTTCATTGTTTGACAGCACAATCATCAGTGTATTTTGGATTCATGTCAATTTGTGTTATCAGATACCACTTGAACCGTCAATACTTAACTCTTATACTGCTTTGGACGTTCCTGTTCGCCCCAATTCTCAAGAGACCTCCGCGCCAATACGGCGCTCGTTCGCGTTCGTTCGTTCGTTCGTTTACCTTGTTGAAGCTGATGAGGGGTCGCGCCGCCGTGTACTGTAAACACATTTTCCGCGGTGATGGTGTAAAAAATCCATTATGCGTTAACATCAACGGAGACCAATTCACTTCCTTGTTGATTTCTCTGGCTGTGAGGCTCTGTGGCCAGTGACTGGTCTGAATGCACGTAACAGGCAAATTCACATTCATTCCTGCATGACGCCGCCCTCTGCTGCCTGGCAGACCAAAGTGCACTATTGCACAATCAAAAAATAAAAAAAAATAATAAATAAATAAATGTCTGTCTATCTACTATAACGTCGCAAAGGTAAGCAGCTTTTTGATGGCACCAGACCCAATATATAAATAAATAATCTGGCAGTAGGAGAGTTAATAAACTTGAACTTTCATTCTGTACTCAGTCTGCTTTTTTTTCCCCCTCTACACCAAACTTCTTTGCCGAAAATAGCCGATATAAGGCGTTGTGAGCTTGTAGATCTGCTATTTTCAGCTAAAGTTCTCAGAATATAGACGTTAGAGTTCAAGTGGTTAATGTAAAAAAGGAGGAAAAAAATTTCACACAAAGATTTGGAGGACCCCCTGTAGTAACTCTGAGGACCCCCTAGGGGTCCCGGACCCCTGTTGAAGACCCCTGGTTGCTGGTTTAGGCATGTAGAAGTTAGAGTTTACCACATTAATCCTGGCAAAATAAATGTTGTACATTATTTATGTTCATTCTTTTATCTTTATTTTCATTGTTTATCTTTATTGTATTTTAAATATTTAGTACCTGATCTCCAAGCTCACATTGTGTCAGCCTGTAGATAGGCTATTTGTTTTAATAGCCTAAAAGAGTATTTTAGCTATTTCTTTTACAAAGTATAAAGGTCTAAAGCCGGTATGGTTAATGGCTGTGTGCGTGTGCATGTGCGTGCGAAATAAGCGTGAACACTTACCATCATCAATATTCCTTGGGCTGCCCAGCAGGGATTGGCTCCCATTACAGGTACGCACAGTAGTAAATTACAGAGGTAAGAGCGGCCCTGATTACATCTGGGACCCCCGGGACGTAATCGCTAAACAAAACCTTTTTTTCCGCTGTGAGAGGTGCACGTGCGTTGTGTGTGCCCGCGTGGATAACATCCAGCTCATGCAGTGGCATACGCACTCACGCTGTTACAGCGCATGCTGCATATAAGTTCTGCTAATTAGGTGTTGTTGTATTTTTTCTGATATTGCGCAGCACACTGTGAATGGAGAAGCTATGCTGCATTTAAACGTTCCTTGAAGAACGTATCACAGTGTTTACTTTGTGGCCACGACAAACAAAGCGGGCCTACTGGGTGAAACAGCGACTTAATTGTTTTGACTTCCAACGTCAAGAAGGAACGCGCGGGGGGGAGGCCCACGGCGATAAATAGTACACTTATTAATTCTTCTCTCGTACATTTAAAGTTTGTTGCACTGAAGACACTCCAGAATACAAAAGAGGTCTCTCTACACTCCCTTGAGTTAGTGTTTGGTTTAACGTTTAGCGACAGGTTTTAGGCATACGTTTGGGGTTGAGGTTAGGCTTGTGAGTCGACGAGGATGAGGACTTCGCCCAGGCCGGCCTTGGGGGGCAAAGATGATTATACTGTATAATATATCGTCGTTGTCTGGTGAAAACCTTGTATGCCCAAAACGGTTGGTTTTGCATTTATCATTTTTAAAATGATTTAAACTAGTGAAAACAGCCGATCTACAAGCACACAACGCCTCGCACTGCGAGGCGTTGTGTGCTTGTAGATCTGCTGTTTTCACTACTTTTGTGCGACGGCCTTGCATGATGAAGCAGGGCTTTACTTTGCGAAAGAAAATACAAATTTGAAACTTGGAGATACGAGGTTTCCACCCGACAACGACGATATATTTGTCATTAGTGGCATTAATCAACCTAAATGTAACTGTACCTGTAGGGTAGGAACCCTCACAAAAAAACATGCAGTAATCCTGGTCTCTATACTGCCTCCCCCTGGCCAGCCGGGGCACCTGATGGAGGGGAAAGGAACTGGTTGGAATAGCGAGTTTCTTCCACGCGCTATGTCCAGCCGGGGAAACTCATGCTGTTCTACTCACATGCATAGAAGGAAGCATGGGGTCAGTCCGTTGCTCTCCCCAGGTTGGCAGAGGGAGTGTAGCGCCCAGGATTACATTAGACAATATTGACACTGGGTGAAATAAATGGGTTACAAAATCCTGGGATAAAGAAAAAAAACATATTATTGAACTAATCTAATCAATCAGCAGAAGGACTGTTGGCTGTGTATTGTGACATCATACGAACATTAATCTTCATCAAGAGATTACGCTGTCACTTTACGTGTGAAGGGTAGCGCGGGACACTGTCACAGCCAAGTCACGTGATCGCAACCTTAAAAGAGAACCGACAGCATGTATTAACAACGATGGCATGCAGATTATGTCTGTGTAACAAACAATGCATAGTCATGCACATCCAAATACCGTGTAAAGCAGGTGCTCGACCGGTGTAAGACAGCAATAAAAGCATGAAAGAAGGAATCCATTGGCACATATCCACAAGTGAATGTGCCAACATGTTGCACTTAACAGAGCTACTACTGTGGGCGAACCTTCTGTCTTTTTTTGTTATTTATGTCGGTCTACCCAATACGTCTTATATGGCCTATACCAGGGGTCTTCAACATTTTCAGGCCAAGGACCCCTTAGTTGAGAGAGAGATGAAGCGGGGACGCCCACAACCTGTTCATAGATTCCACATAGTTTCATTGTTTGACAGTACAATCATCAGTGTATTTTGGATTCATGTCAAATTGTGTTTTTAGATATTTAACCACTTGAACCGTCAATACTTAATAAACTTGACCTTTCACTCTGTACTTAGTCTGCTCGTTTTCCCCTCTACACCAAAGCTCTTTGCCAAAGATAGCCGATCTACAAGCTCACAACGCCTCGTAGCGTGAGGCGTTGTGAGCTTGTAGATCTGCAGTTTTTGGATAAAGTTCTCAGAATATGGACGCTAGGGTTCAAGTGGTTAATATAAAAAAAGAGAGAGATTTGGTGGACCCCCTGTTGTAACTATGGGGACCCCAGAGGGGTCCCAGACCCCCTGTTGAAGAACCCTGGCCTATATTTAAAGGAGTAGTTCACCACTTTTCAACCTGTCTTCATATAATAGGTCCTCACTAATGTTCATAATAAAATAGCAACATTTTTTTCTATTCAGTCTGGGTCTCATATGAGAGCTGTCAAATCCTTCCTACCGGTGACATCATTGTTTGACAAAAAAAAAAATAATAATAATATTTTTGAAAAAAAAATAGATTTGTATTATCACGAGAACAATGGCCTCCACTTTAACATTGCAACTTTTTCAGGAATAGAAAGCCTGCAGTTTCTATTAGCTTGCATTTCCCATTGATGATGTCAACGGTAGGAAGGATTTGACCCACCCACAGCTCTCCTATGAGACCCAAACTGAGTTGAATTTTTTTTTTATATTTTATCATGAACATTAGTGAGGACCTATTATATGGAGATAGGTTGAAAAGTGGTGGAGTGCCCTTTAAGTTATTCAAAGGCATGCTAGTGTTACTGTATAAACCAGTTGGTAATACATGCACTCAATAAACAATAAAAAATAGCAACGTGGCGGGACATGTGACTCTCTAAGAATAGTGCAAGATAAGCTGCTATAGCATTATTCGGTCACCTCATTCTCACTTATCACAGGTTGACAATCAGGCCGATTTCACACTATTATGTTGCATTGAAAGAGACTGTACAGTATAGGCTTATATAACTTGTATTACTTAAGTAGGTCTAGTTCACTTCAGGCATGTGCCTTTGTTTAACACACAATTCAATTCAATTGAATTCCAAGGTCTTTATTGGCATGAGAAGACATACATTTACATTGCCAAAGCAGAAGTGTACACAATACAATACAATACAATCGGAACAAAATATGTTCAAGTGAAAAGAGTGTAACCTTGCATCAAGGTTTGCAGGCAGAACAGGTGGTTGGGTTCCATTTGATATTCTTCTCCTATCACAGCAGCTCACGAATCTTGCTGCTGTGTTTGCACATTTGTTTTACTTCACCCAGCAGGATATGGTAGTTTTTCATCATTGGTCATGTTTTCAAACTCTCCTTGGGTGGTTATGATCTGTGGGAAGTATGTGTCTCTGATGTCTTGGTACAGTGGCCAGGCGGACACACACACACACACACACACACACACACACACACACACACACACACACACACACACGCGCGCGCACACGCACACGCACACGCACACACACACACCAACCAGCATTGTGCGCCAAGGTTCTCTCCGCGCACGCACGCACTCACCCATGCTCGCACGCATGCACGCACGCACAAGGAGGTCCCAATTTGGAAGCCAATTAACAATTTTGCGGATCCCTGACAACATGAGTTAGGCCAGGACAGGTCACACACAACACACACACACACACACACACACACACACACACACACACACACACACACACACACACACACACACACACATGCTGTAGCTCTCTAGCTCTCTTGGTGTAATTGTTTTATCAATGAAGGTTATATTATTTTTAGCCTAATGCCGCATCACCAACAATGGCCGTCATTCTGGCCAGTGAAGCTGAAAATAATGTCTGTCCCCTTCGGTTCTTCCCCTGATGTCTTTCTCTCCAGTGGTGGAAAAAGTACTCAAATGTAGGCCTACTCGAGTAAAAGTAGGGAATTTATGGCATCAAAATGTACTTAAAGTACCAAGGGGGGGGTCCCCAAATTATTTTGGAGGGTCCCCAGATAATTAACTTGATGTGCAACATTGTTTTCTCTCTCAACATTAAACAAACCAACATAAAGTTTAGGTGTGTATCTACACATTTTTATTCTAAAGTGAACATTTAAGGGATCGACTTTTAATTCTGCACCTCTAAAATGACAAATTAAACATTGGCCAAATTGTCAAATATTGGAGGCAGACATTGTGAAAATAGACGATTTACATGCTCACAACGCCTTGTGTTTACTGTCAATATTCCAGGATGACCTCCCACTTGGGTAATGACGCCCCCTGGCGATCATTCAGAGAAACTACTTCAGCTCCCGTACTAACGTAGGTAGGAAGGGCCTGTCACTCAAACCGGAGTGACCCGCCTCCAGGCTATATAAGCCCCCGGAGGCGGAAGTAACATCCTCTTTTCACTCTCTGCGATATCACATTCAGATAAGTTGAAACTCAGCCTTTGTATTTTATTCTTCGCGCATTAGCCTAAAGCGGTGGCATTGGAGTCGCCCACCGGCGAGTGTAGAATTATACCCGTACTTAAGAATAATTATTCTTGTCCCGTCCTAAACCGACGGTTTTCTTTTCTATAACAAAGAAATTTACCGCTTGTTCAGGCTTCTGCCCGAACCAAGCGTGGCCTAGCTTTAGCCGTTAGCTTGTTAGCTCGTCAGCTTCCTTTGTTAACGTTAGCTACACTGCTTCGCTATGAACCCTCTTGCTTTCTGCCGAGGGAATGTATGTTTGTTCTGCTGTTAGCTTGTTAAGGCCTCTGCCTGAACCAAGCGTGGCCTAGCATTAGCCGTTAGCTCGTTGCTCGACAGCTTCCTTGTTAACGTTAGCTACATGTTTCGCTATGGTCCCTCTTGCTTTTCTGCCGAGGGAATGTATGTTTCTGCCTGAACCAAGTTTGGCCTAGCTTTAGCCGTTAGCTCGTTGCTCGACAGCTTCCTTGTTAACGTTAACTACACTGCTTCGCTATGGTACATCGGTTCCACCTGGCTAGGGCAGGCCTCGGAGCCTGCGCTCCACCAGGAGGGCTTAACGCTCTGGATCCTACAGCCCAGGCTGTCCGCCCCAGGCGGCCCGCACCGATAGTCAAGGTGCGGCGCTGCCGTCCGGGGCACCGCTTGTTCAGCAGCGCGCCTTGGTCAAGATGGCGCCAAGCGACGTGAGACACCGCCTGCCGTGCAGCCGACCGCAGCTAGCTCCACTGTCACTGGAGCTGGCGGGTCTGGCGGAGTTACCGCGAGGAAGGTGACTAAGAAGTCTAACAATATCCCTCCGGTGACCATTTCTCATACGGGCGCGGTGCCTAAAGAGTAGCTTTGTGATGTGACCGTCGGGGACGTCCCCTTCGACGTGAACTTTAACAAAGCAGTCCGATCCTTCAGGCGCGAATCGGACCTGAGCTCCAGTCAGAGCTAGGGTTCGTACTCAGGATACTCTGAGGACGAGAAGGAGGAGGACATGGCGGAGGAGGATGGCTCTCGCCCTGTCTTTACAGTGAAAGGTAAGGCCCCTGCGGCGCCAGCACTTCAACTGCCCCTCCACCCGCCAGTCAGGCGGGTGGAGCGGGTGGAGCGATGGCAGAGGACGTTGTTTTTCTGCAACGGAGATGTTGGATTCACTAAAGCGCTACAATCCTCATGGAAGTTACACAAGCACAATCTTTTCTGGGTTCTGTCAGACCCCAGTATAGAGTGGTGGGCACGACGTTTATTTTCTGTACCCCGCGTCGGGGAAATGAAAATGTGAATGTCAATGTATATGCCTCCTGTGTCCCAGATAGATCTGTTGAAAGAACAAAGTCTGTTTCTGTCCAACTCTATTGCACTAGCACAGATGACTCCATCTTGCATGACTCCTGTAAAAGTGTTGAAAGTCCTGTCAGGACTTTTTAATCAATCACGGGTTTTATCAGCAACCAGTATTGTTAATGTCAAACATTTATATGGTTCCTCTTACACGCGAGGGGAATATCCCTCGCGTGAACAATGCAATGAATTTAACGATGAGTCACTAATTCTGTCGGCCTACTATGAGCCCTCGTCACGGGACAAGCATGAAGGCCATAGCGCAGGTATTAAACGTAAAAGTTCCTCCCCTGTCAGGGGAGAATGCTTTAGTTGCGGACATTGTAGAGGGGTTTGTGTTGGGGCAGGGGTCCGTGGTGTCACCCGGTTCCCCTCCCCCCAAACGAGGACGTTTATTTTCCCCGCGTCGGGGAAATTAAAATGAGAATGTCAATGAATATGCCTCTTGTGTCCCAGATAAATCTGTTGAAAGAACAAAGTCTGTTTCTGTCCAACTCTATTGCGCAGACGACTCCATCTTGCATGCCTCCTGTAAAATTGATGTAGTCCTGTCAGGACTCCTTTGTCAATCACAGGTTTTTTGTCAGCAACCAGTAATGTTATGTCAAACATTTAGATGGTTCCCTTTACACGCGAGGAGAATATCCCTCGCGTGGTTAATGCAATGAATTAACAATGAGTCACAAAATTCTGCCGGCCTACTAATGAGCCCTCGTCAAGGGTCAAACATAAAGGCCTTCCCCGCGTCGGGGAAATGAAAATGAGAATGTCAATGTATATGCCGCTTGTGTCCCAGATAAATCTGTTGAAAGAACGAGTCTGTTTCTGTCCAACTCTATTGCACAGACGACTCCATCTTGCATGCCTCCTGTAAAATTGATGTAGTCCTGTCAGGATTCTGTAGTCAATCACAGGTTTTTATCAGCAACCAGTAATGTTATGTCAAACATTTAGATGGTTCCCCTTACACGCGAGGAGAATATCCATCGCGTGGTCAATGCAATGAATTAACAATGAGTCACAAAATTCTGCCGGCCTACTAATGAGCCCTCGTCAAGGGACTAACATAAAGGCCTTAGGACAGGGGCTAGGATAAATGCATGCCTCCTGTAGTAATGATGGAGTCCTGTCAGGACTCGTTAATCAATCACAGGTTTTTATCAGCAACCAGTAATGTTAATGTCAAACAATTATGTGGTTCCTCATGCGCGCGAGTGGGATATCCCTCGCGTCGACAATATGACTCCTTTATGCATGCCTCCTGTAAGAATGATGGAGTCCCGTCAGGACTCTTTAATCAGTCACAGGTTGTATCAGCAACCAGTAATGTTAACGTCAAACAATTATGTGGTTCCTCATGCGCGCGAGTGGATTTTCCCTCGCGTGAGCGATGCTATGAATTTAACCTTGAGTCAGAAATTCTGTCGGCCTACTATGAGCCCGGGTCAAGGGACAAGCATAAAGGCCTTAGAGCAGGTATTAAACGTAAAAGTTCCTCTCCTGTCAGGGGAGAATGCTTTAGTTGTGGGCGAGTCTGTTTATCAGACGAATCGCTTTGCTCTTCCTGTTGCTCTATCGAGCGAAAACCGAACGCTTCCGGTTTCACCGGATACGGATTCGCTAGCTCCCCGCTTCCGGTCCGGCCGCAAAAAAGCTCCGCTAGTCAAGCGGTACAATCAGAAGGTGTTCCCGCCTTGCGGCCTATTGAACCCCTGCGCTCCGCATCCGGGTGTTCCGGATACGGATACGCAGGTTCCCCACTTCCGGTCCCGCCGCAAAATAGCTCCGCTAGTCAAGCGGTACAACCAGAAGGTGTTTCCGCCATGCGGCCTATTGAACCCTTGCGCTCCGCATCCGGTCGTTCCGGATACGGATACGCAGGTTCCCCACTTCCGGTCCGGCCGCCAAAAAGCTCCGCCGTCACGGAAGCACAGTGGTGGGGTTTCTCTCGCTCAAAACACGCTAGCACGCTGCGCGCGCCAGTGGAAGTTATGCAACCCGAGCCATTGGGTATTTCGAACGATAACCAGGGGTTACAGGTTACAGTTCGCAGACATACCCCCGCTTTCGAGCAGGGTTATTCATACCAGGGCGCGTGGTTTAAAAGCAAATCTTTTGAGAGAAGAGATCAGCTCCTTGCTAAGCAAGGGTGCTATAGTGGAGCTGGACAGGACCCAATCCCGCATGGGATTTTGGAGCCGTTATTTCCTGGTGCCCAAAAAGGGGGGGGGGCTACGTCCCATCCTGGACCTAAAGGCACTAAACGTGTACCTGAAGAAATACGTTTTCAGGATGCTAACTGTACCCACCATGTTACGGTCGGTCAGGCAAGGGGATTTCCACTGTTCAGTGGATCTGAAGGATGCTTATCAGCACGTCCAGATTTATCCCCCACACAGGAAATTCCTACGGTTCGCCTTCGAGGGTCGCCTGTACGAGTACACAGTACTCCCTTTCGGTCTGTCACTGAGCCCGAGGGTTTTCGTGAAAGTGACCGAAGCAGCCATCGCCCCGCTGAGACAGCAGGGCGTCAGGTTGGCGACGTTCATCGACGATTGGATGATTTCAGCGAGCTCCGCCCACGAAGTGGCGCGTCACACACAAGTGGTTTTGGCTCACCTGAAGGCCTTAGGTTTCATAGTCAACCACGGCAAGAGCATGCTGACTCCAGCAAGTCGTATTACATTCATTGGGGTCCTTCTGGACTCATCCGACATGTCGGCCCGTCTCTCAGAGGAGAGGGTGGACAGGTTTCGGGAATGTCTCGACTCCTTTCAAGTGGGCCAGGAGGTCACTTACAGGAGTTGCATGGTACTGACGGGAATGATGGCTTCCGCAGTACATCTGTTGCGTTTGGGCAGGTTTCATATGAGACCTTTTCAAAGATGGATGTTATCCCTCGGGATCCCGCCCTCCTTGAAGTACAAGAAGGTTACGGTTTCCCCTTCCTGCGCGATCGCCCTGTCTCCGTGGCTGGTGGAGGGGTTCCTCACCAGCGGAGTCTCGATTGGCGAGGTGGTTTTCCGCAAGTCGATCACGACAGACGCCAGTCTCAGTGGATGGGGAGCCACTTTCGAGGGGCGCACAGCGCAGGGGCTTTGGCCTCTGGAGATGAGGGGTCGTCACATCAACTATTTGGAGTTGATGGCTATACTCCTGGCGCTCAAGCATTTCGAGCCTTGGATTTTGCATTGTCACGTCCTGGTCAGGACAGACAATACGACGGCCATGTTTTATGTCAACAAACAGGGGGGCCTGTCGTCGTTGCCACTGGACCGTCTGGCTCGAGAATTGACGGTTTGGTGCTTGTCGCGCCTCAAGTCGATCAGGGCCTTACACGTCCCAGGTCTCCTCAACAGCGGAGCAGATCTCCTGTCCAGGGGAGGTTCTCGCTACGAGGATTGGTCTCTCCACCCCAGGGTGGCGAACCAGATTTTTCGCAAGTTCGGTCAGCCAGTGGCGGACCTGTTTGCGTCAGCGGAGAATACGAAGTGTCCGTGGTTCTTCGCGGTGAAGGGCAGTCCTCCCTTGGGGTTGGACGCCTTAGCGCACACGTGGCCGAGAGGTCTACTGTACGCGTTTCCCCCCTTCGACTTAATCCGACCCACTCTGGAGAGAGTCAGGAGGTTCGGTCTGGAGATGCTCCTGGTGGCTCCCTACAAGGGCACGTGGAGGTCGGCGATCGCCCCTCTCCTTTGCGAACCGGGTTGGCAGCTGCCTCAGTGCAGGGATCTGTTGAGTCAGGCCAGGGGGGAGATCTTCCACCAAGACCTGCAGGTCCTAGACCTGTGGGTTTGGCACGTGAAAGGTTAAACCTGCTGGCGGCTGGTTTTTCTTCTGAAGTGGTTGCTACCATTCAGAGTGCTAAGGCGCCTTCTACGAGGGCGTCTTATGATGGAAGGTGGAATGCCTTTGAGGACTGGTGTGAGTCGCGTGTTCCACCGGTGGTGGCCCATGTGGCGTCAGCCCAGGAAATTCTGGAATTTATGCAGGACCGCTTGAGAAGTGGTCTTGCATTTTCTACCCTTAGGGGGTATTTGGCGGCTGTTAATGCCTGTCACCTGGGGGTGGCGGGCAAGGCACCTTCTAAAGTCCCGGAGGTCATCAAGTTCATGCAAGGAGTTGAACGTTTGAGGCCGGTGACTAGGTCTTTGTTCCCAGTTTGGGATCTGCAGGTGGTTCTAGGGGGCCTATGTCGGGCTCCCTTTGAGCCGCTTGTAGGGATGCCTTTGAAACTTTTGAGTTTCTAGACGGCTCTTTTGCTGGCTTTGGCCACGGCTAAAAGAGTTGGTGACCTGCAAGCTCTCTCGGTGTCTGCGGAGTGCATGCAGTTTATGAACAATGATCTCAAGGTGTTGCTCAAGCCTCATCTTAAGTTTGTTCCTAAGAACATGGTGGTTCCTAAGGAGCCTGTTGTTCTTCTGGCTTTTCATCCTCCTCCGTTTGTCTCGGTGGAGGATGAACGGCTGAATTGCCTTTGTCCTGTCAGGGCATTGAAGGCCTACTGTGACAGGACTGCCGGTTCTAGAGCTTCTTCTCAGCTCTTCGTGGAAATGGGCAATGTTCTTGTCAGAAAGCCGGTGTCTAGACCCACTCTTTCGAGGTGGATTGTGGATGCTATTAGGCTGGCTTACTCTAGTGCGGGTGTGGAAGTGCCGGCGGCACTTAAAGCCCATAGCACTAGAGGTGTGGCTACTTCGTGGGCACTGGCAAAGGGAGTCTCCGTTCAGGAGATTTGTGTTTCGGCGAATTGGTCTTCGCCTTCTACCTTTGCAGCCTACTATCACCTGGATATCGAATCCTCTTCGCTAGCGCATTCGGTTCTGGGTGCAGTTGCCTCCTCTACGTCATAGAGGAGTCGGATCTTCCCCTCCCACAGGTGGGCATGTAGCCACCTGGGGTATTTTGGGGGGGAACCTGTGTTTTCCTTATATAGTGTGTCTTACTTATAAGGCGGACTTGTCCTTTTCATTTAGTTGAATGAGGCGGACTTCGGTCTATCAGGGTCTCTCCTTATTTTCTCATGCCTTCACACCCAGGTCCGGTGGGCCTGGGACCTTCTGGGTGATGGGTCACGCCCGTTTGGGCTGTGCTCACCCGTATGTGGGGTGTGTGGGGGTATGAGAGTAGGTTGTGGCTTAGAGGGGAGTTTAAGAATCCCAAGTGGGAGGTCATCCTGGAATATTGACAGTAAACGGTAGGTTCCGTACGGAACCATTGTTTACTTAGATATGGAAGGATGACCTCCCACGTAATGCCCCTCTGTTTCACTGAATGTGGCAGAGAGTGGTATTAAGAGGATGTTACTTCCGCCTCCGGGGGCTTATATAGCCTGGAGGCGGGTCACTCCGGTTTGAGTGACAGGCCCTTCCTACCTACGTTAGTACGGGAGCTGAAGTAGTTTCTCTGAATGATCGCCAGGGGGCGTCATTACCCAAGTGGGAGGTCATCCTTCCATATCTAAGTAAACAATGGTTCCGTACGGAACCTACCGTTGCGAGGCATTGTGAGCATGTAGATCTGCTATTTTTACAATAGAACCATGTTATACAAAATGTAATGCCTCAACTCTTAGTGCTCATCAGGGTGGGGGGGGGGGGTCCCCAGTTAAAATGTGATAATTTTGGGGGGCGCAGCCTGAAAAGGTTGAGAAGTACCACTGTGTTAGACAATGCACGGTATGCCATAATAAGTGACCGGGCAGCCATTTGTGCATCGGCGCCTGCTCGTCTCGAAGAGCCACCCTGCGAGATAGAGATAGTTGCACACAAATTAGCTCATGTCTCGTGCAACCGTCAGCATTCTGCATGATTAATCTCAATGAGGAAGGCCTTTCCCGAAAAGATAGTCATCATTTCACAGCCGGAAATCAGTTTTTTCCTCCAGTAAAAAAAAAAAAAAAAAAAAAAAGAACTGTAGTTACTGAGCCGGAACTTTGAGGAAACACTTTCAGGCCAGTGGACAAAAAATGGCAAAGTCAAGCCCTGTCATATACGAATATTTTCTTTGTGTGAAGCGGGATTGTGCGATATTGTGGGATCTCTTTTTGCCCGGGTCCGGGGAGATTTGGAGCTGACTTTCAGTGGAAATGAAAGGCTCTGAAAACCCCACATAAGACCCGCGGTGGTTTTAACTGCGCCCACAGTGGGACAGCCCCAAAGTCCTCGCAGAGTTAGCAGCCCCGGGCTGGGGAGACTGGGGGAAAGTCCAGACATTCAGAAGATGACCTATGAGTCACCTCTGATTCATGTCGAGTTTGATGCCGATGTCTATGGGGACAGGACTGCTGCTTTGTGCGAGATGACTTCAAATCAGTTTAAATCATCCACCCTAAAGTGTGGAAAGTTGAAGAGGTTTGAAAGCTTTGAAATATCCCGCGTCCCCTGATCTAACATTTTGAATGGATCAAACATCGATTTTGAACCTAAACCCATCCCGTTTTAATTAATTCACTCACATTAAAGGAGTAGTTCTCATCAAAATGACTTTTTTTTCCCGATTGATTACTCACGCCATGGAGCCTTGAGTTCAAAAATATGTACTGTAATATGTACCGCATTCCTCCGGAAAAAAAAATGATTATAGTAAATTTACCCCATTGATTCTGGATGGGGGCCCAAATGCATTTGGTTCCCCATCCGGAATCAATGGGGGTACACTTATTGTCATTTTGGGAATGAACTACCGGTACTCCTTTAACAACACAATGAGAGTGGACATAATAGGTAATGTGGTATGTTCGTCTTTTACTCTAACCAGGACCAGGATTACTGCATGTTTTTTTGTGAGCGTACCTACCCTAGGGGACACGGGGAGAACATGCAAACTCCACACAGAAAGGCCCTTTCGCCAACCCCACCTAGGGTGTGGGCACTGATGACGCGGAGGAGAGAACATGCCAACAGCGCCCACAGCGTCCCCCGGCAGGAATAGAACCCAAGACCGTCTAGCTGTGAGAAGACAGCGCTTATGCCCCCTTGTTTTTGTTTTTGGCTGTTGAAAAAAAAAAGAAGAAAGAAAAAGGTTTTAAGTGGCATTGCGCAATATTTTTCTTAGACATAAAGGGCTCTATTTTGATTGTTTTAAGTACCAGCTCTTATGCCTTAACTTAAAGGCCTGTCCATACTGTCCCCGACCACCAAACTTTTCATCTGAGAGTTCTGACTTTCCGACGTGCAGCTTTCCGAACTTTAATTCTG
Organism: Nannobrachium achirus; assembly: GCF_963921795.1. Classification (NCBI taxonomy): domain Eukaryota; kingdom Metazoa; phylum Chordata; class Actinopteri; order Myctophiformes; family Myctophidae; genus Nannobrachium; species Nannobrachium achirus. The sequence continues at coordinate 14,173,058 of NC_137831.1, forward strand.
GGTAATGCTTTTCAGAAGATGCGAGTGAATTCATTTTGTCGTTGAACCGGATCTTTCCGACAAAATGTTCGGTGGTCGGAGACAGTATGGACAGGCCTTTAAATTAAGGCCTAAGAGCTGGTACTTTAAGACAATCAAAAATAGAGCCCAACGTCTAGTTTCAGGGTATTATTGAGACATAATGAACAATTTGTCAATACCGGATATATCTACTAAACCTTAACAACCTGAACCCTATAGCGTTCCCAATTCTGCACATGTCATAGTAGGTGAACATTTGGCAAACATAGGCAAACGTTTGCCAACAAATAGCCATTTACAAGCTCACAGTGCATCGCAATGTGACCCCAGTCATCAAATTATACAGGGTTTAAGGTTCGGAACACTGACGGCAGTTATGTGACTCATTTACTATGACCTCACATTGACATCACGTCACACACAATTTACCAATTAGAATCAGAGCAAGAGGCACCACTATGCAGGGGTGTCGCATCAAATTCTGGGCCCTGGGTAGGTACAAGGATTCACTGCGGGGCCCCTGTGCTTTAACTAGTGAAAAATAGCAGATCTACAAGCTCACAGCGCGGCACCAAGTGCCGCGCTGCGAGCTTGTAGATCTGCTATTTTTGAAAAATCATGAAAATCTTTGAATATTTCAAATCCTTCTGAGGTTTTTTTTTGAAAAACCTATGTTTCTATGTCAGTGGAGCTCAGACCTTTTCATGTGAAGGACCCCCAAAATGGTATGTATTTGGCCACGGAACCTCATCTCAAAATATTGAGTTCCAGGGACCCCCCAGAAGCAAAATTTAAGTTACAAATGTTCGCTTAAAAAAAATACATATATTCAAAGATTTGCACACATTTTCACGACTTTTCAAAAATAGCAGATCTACAAGCTCGCAGCGCGGCACTCGGTGCCGCGCTGTGAGCTTGTATATCTGGTATTTTTCAATAGCTAAAGTATAAAATAATTAAGGCCCCTCCACCACCTTGGGCCCTGGTAACTCAGTCCCACTTTCCTACCCCTTGTGACGCCCCTGCCACTATGCGTCCATATCGAATTATGTCAGTGGGTTGGAATCAGAGGAGAAAAGCAGGGAAAGGGAAAATAACACACTTCTCATGTTGTGGAAATTCTATATAACGGAGTATCTAATCAAAAGCTAAACAAAATAATAACGCAAAAATAATGAATGGAAGAGAATGACCTGTTATTTCCTTGCAAAACAACAATATGGCGTGACTTGGCGATCATTATTTTTTTAAACAAAAAAATAAAATAAAAAAGATAAAAGAATAACTGCAACTGGAATAAATATCTGCACACATTAAAACAAGCTCCCAATATTTATGTCACCTTTTCGCAAAGTTTTGGTCAATGGACCCTGGATTTTTTTTTTCCCTTTTTTTTTTTTGATGATTACTTTCATGGCGTCAAAAAAACTGTCAAAGAAATCCATCTCTGATAGAATATTCTCCATTTCCATTCCTGCTCGGCCTGCCTACTACAATTGGCTACTTACTGTGTATTGTATATGCATACTGTATTATAGTCACTATACCTACTTCTCTTTGGTGCAAATTACATTAGCATTTTCAGCGTTGATGCTTTCTGGGTTAATAGGTTTGTCAAAGTTGCCAGTCAAAGTTGTGTATAGTCACCTCTCTCTCTCCCTCTGTCCGTCCGTCCGTCCGTCGGTCCGTCCGTCCGTCCGTCCGTCGGTCCGTCCGTCCGTCCGTCCGTCCGTCCGTCCGTCCGTCCACCACATTCTTGTTCTGTGAACGCAATATCTTAGGAAGTGCCTTGAGGACATTTGTTTTTCAAATGATGGTGGTCAAAGGTCAAAGGTGAAGGTCACTGTGACCATGTGTCGGGCCCATTCTCATGATGACTCCTTCAACAATACTGCCACTCAAGTGTGGAATTCCTTGTCTGTTTCCCTTAAGACATGTATTGTAGGGCCCCTTCAAGGCTGCCCTGAGAACTCACCTTTCAGGAGGCCAGAGGCATATAGGTAGTCATCACTTTCTACCATAAGACAGGCGAGAAGTGAGACTCCCCCACTTACCTACCCCCCCCCCCCCCCCCCCTCCCCCTTTTCCCCTGCGCTGAACATATAGTGTTTTATTTTATTTTTTTATTAAATGCAATGAATATTGTACAAAAGAGGAGAGATCCGAGCACTCAAAAAAGTAAAAAAAAAAGGAGGAGAGCGGGCGTAAAAACTGGGTACTTTATTTCATAATAATAATAATTTGGGCTTTTATTATTATGAAATAAAGTACCCTGTTTTTACGCCCGCTCTCCTCCTTTTTTAAACTTTTTTGAGTGCTCGGCAGGGACGTGCTGGGCCCCTGATTCAGCCCGGGAAAAAGAGTTGGAGAGGCCCTCATTTTCTCTTTTTTTTTTGTTATATTTTGTCGTTGTCGGGTGGAAACCTTATATGTCCAAAACCGTTGGTTTTGTATTTATCATTTTAAAAATGATTTAAACTAGTGAAAACAGCCGATCTACAAGCACACAACGCCTCGCACCACGAGGCGTTGTGTGCTTGTAGATCTGCTGTTTTCACTACTTTTATGCGACGGCCTTGTGTGATGAAGCAGGGCTTTGCTTTGCGAAAAATTTATAAATTTGAAACTTGGAGATACAAGGTTTCTGCCCAACAGTGACGATTTACTTTGTTGGCCGCCCAGCCCCCAAAATGGAACGAAGGCCGACATTTTATTTTTATTATTTTTTTCCTAATGGCCGGCCTGGACCGGCCGGGAATGAACCGGCCGTTCGGGAGTTGTCCCGCTTTTCCCAATGGCCAGCACGTCCCTGGTGCTCGGATCTCTCCTCTTTTGTTCAAGTTTTATGCCACTGATCCTAGAAGCACCCACTACACGTTTTTAACTTTTGCTGCTACCTCCTTTGAGCACCTAGTTTTCTCTTGTTCATCGCAATGAATATTGTTTTGTTACTATTGCCATGTCTGTAAATGGAGTACCAAGGACTTCCAAGTTCCAACGTAAACAAGACTGTAAAATGCCTTATTGGGATGTTCCTGTTGGGAAGGATGTCTAACTAGGTGGTTTTCAAAGTGGGTGACGGGGCACCCTGGGGTGCCGTGACGGCAGTCCAGGGGTGCTGCGAGATAATTTGATAATATTTGGGATTTATTTGGACACTTGAAAAAATATTTAGTATCGTTTTAAACTTGAAGTACAAAGTTATTTTCAGTCAGTTCTATCCAAAATGGCTATTATCTCAACGTTTTCCTCGCAACATAATACAACATAAAATATCGTCACTGTCGGGCAGAAACCTTGTATCTCCAAGTTTCAAATGTGTACGTCTTTTGGTAAAACAAAGCCCTGCTTCATCATACAAGACTGTCGCACAAAACTAGTAAAAACAGCCGATCTACAAGCACACAACGCCTCGCATCGCGAGTCGTTGTGTGCTTGTAGATCTGCTGTTTTCACTAGTTTAGTACATTTTATAGATAAATGATAAATGATATGATAAATAAAAAACAGCGGTTTTGGATATACAAGGTTTCCACCCAACAATGATGATATGCTATGCTGGGAGTGAAAATTATAATGCAGGGGTGCCTCGGATTAAAAAAATATTTATGGGGTGCCCTGAGACAAAAAAGTTTGGGAACCCCTGGTCTAACTGTACAGGTGCTGTGCTGCATTTTAAATGTGAGTACTGTACTTGTGTTGTTAATCTTTGTGACTAATACAATATTCAATCAATCAGTCAATGCAATATCTCAGGAACGCCTTGAACATAAACATCTGTTACAAACTACACCTTGGACTGAAGATGAACTGATCGAAAGAAATGTGTTGGTCAAAGACAAACTGCTTACTCTTTCCCAAAAAATAAACAAAATGTATTCAGTTAAAGTCTTCGCGACAAAGCAGTATTTCTTAGTTAGGCCTTAACATTGGCACTGCTTAAAATGCATTTTAATGAGGCCAGACTGGCCCTGTCAAGTAGCATCCATGAATCATTCCCAGTATGTCCACTCTCATAGAGATGTTAATGTGAGTGAATTAATTAAAATGGGGATGGGTTAGGTTCAAAATCAATGTTTGATTTATTAAAAGAAATGGAAGAGCAGGGGACCGGGATTATTTCAAAGCTTTCAAACCTCTTCAACTTTCCAAAATGTCACACACTTTAAGCGAATTATTTAAACCAGGGGTCTTCATCGTTTTCAGGCCAAGGACCCCTTAGTTGAGAGAGAGATGAAGCAGGGACCCCATAACATTTACATAGATTCCATGTAGTTTCATCGTTTGACAACACAATCATCAGTGTATTTTGGATTCATGTCAATTTGTGTTTTCAGATATTTAACCACTTGAGCCGTCATTACCTAATAAACTTGACCTTTCACTCTGTACTTAGTCTGCTCTTTTTCCCCTCTCACCAAACCTATTTGCCGAAAATAGCCGATCTGCGAGGCGTTGTGAGCTTGTAGATCTTCTATTTTTGTCTCTAGTTCTCAGAATATGGACACTAGGTTTCAAGTTGTTAATATAAAAAGGATTGGAAGATTTGGAGGACCTCCTATAGTAACTCTGAGGACCCCCTAGGGATCTGGGACCCCCTGTTGAAGACACCTGAGTTAAACTGAATTGAAGTTAGCTCGCACAAAGCAGCAGTCCTGTCCCAAAGACTGCACCAAACTTCACCTGAATCAGGGTTGACGCATAGCATCCAGTGTCATACTCACAAAAAGACTGGTGAGCCGATTGATAGCTCAGCATCAACGTTATTTATATATTTGTTATGCATGCACAAGAATGAACGCCATTGTGGAGTTTTGTGAGAAAAAAAGAAAATAGAAAAAGGGTCAATATGTCCACGTGCCAGCTGTCCATGTTGTTGTCACCTTTCTTTCTAGGGCAAGTTTTCAAAATCTGGCATATTCTATTCTTCAAGTCCTAAATGTGTCTCACATTGGCTGCTGTAGTTGGTCCACACTGCAGTCAGCAGTATCTAAACCTCTCACCCCTGGAATATACTGTAACACGTGCATAATTTAACATGTTTAAATTATACATTTATACATTTACTGTATTGTCACAGACAATACTAAAGTCTGATAGGCTGGTGGTGGGTGTGTTATTGTCAGATAAACGCATGGCTACAGCATCATAGCAACAACAATATCAATCTTGTTGAGGAGAACAAACATTTTGATATTTTCACTATGGCTCGCGGAAGTAGTAAGTAAAAATGTATACATTTTGTTTTGTGCCTTGTGACTGACCCACCAAGCCAAAACCAATTTAAGCCCCTTAGTAAATGATCAATAATACAAATCTTCCTCAGTCCCTGAAACGGAAATGGTGTAAACCACAATGAATGGATATAACACACTGGATTCACAATATGCAATGGATGACATCGATATACCGCAGGGGTCTTCAACAGGGGGTCCGGGACCCATAGGGGGTCCTCACAGTTACTACAGGGGGTCCTCCAAATTGTTGTGTGACAGATGGCGTGTTCTCCTTTTTTTATATGAACCGCTTGAACCCTAGTGTCCATATTTGGAGAACTTAAGCCAAAAATAGCAGATCTACAAACTCACAATGCCTCGCGTCGCGTTGCGAGGCATTGTGAGCTTGTAGATCGGCTATTTTCGGCGAAGCGGTTTGGTGTAGAGGGGAAAAAGAACAGACTGAAAGAGTGAAAGGTCAAGTTTATTAAGTATTGACGGTTCAAGTGGTTAAATATCTGAAAACACAAATTGACATGAATCCTAACTACACTGATGATTGTGCTGTCAAACTAATAAACTATATGGAATCTATGAGAAGGTTCTGGGGGTCCCTGCTTCATCTCTCTCTCAACTAAGGGGTCCTTGGCCCGAAAACGTCGAAGACCCCTGATATACCGGATGCTGTCAGTTTCTGCCATGTAAACCCCTTACAAGGGATGCCTTAACACCCAAGGGGCCAAACTCGTTCAGTAACGAGTTAAGGCCACTAGGGGTCACCCTGCCAAAAGGAGTTGTCTCGTTCCTGAACGAGACAACAAGGGGTTAACTGTACAGCTCTACGTGCATGCTGCGTGCCCTGTGAATGACCCTAGTCCATACGTCACCCCGTAGCTCAGAGAGAGAGAGAAAATGGCACAACCTGGCTACATTGATTTCCATTCTAGGCTGAAACATAATAAGGGCTTTATCTATGAATGAGGTGAAAAGAACTCCAGGGAAGCAGAGATCTGATTGTTTTCACGGCGTCACTTTACCGCGATGGTCGGTCGCGGTTTGGATATTAGTTTCGCGAGCGTTTGTAAACAAATGGATTTTCTTCCTCAATCGTCAGTGGACACTTACGTGCACACGCACAAAGCTTCCGAGGCTCTTCAAAATAAAGCGTGAGTGAACGGCGGCAGCAGCAACCACAGATATAAAAAGCTAGATACCTCCTCCGCCGCTGCAGTTCATTAGCGCGACTGGTCAAACACCTCTGGCGGAAGTGCATAACTGTGGAACTGCGGAAGGCACTCTGCCCCCTCCAATGGGAAAGAGGGAGTCCTGCCAGTCCTACATCTGATTGGACTACCGAGCTTCCCATTCTGTGACGCACAAGGAAGCGTCCTTCAGAATTCCCAAGAGCCCCGCCTCAGAATTCTGGAGGCTTGCGTAGAGTTATTGGGAGGCTTGCCAGGAGTCTTGGACCAGCACCCCCCAGCCGGAAGAGGCGTCTACCTTTCTATGTCTGTGGCAGCAACAGCTAGAAATGTTAGAAACCTTGGCTTCCCATGTGTTAACATGGCCTATATTAGCAGCTGGCAAATTCTCCGGTGTTGCTGTTGCAACATCTAGCCCAAGCTGCTCTGCAGCTCCTTTGACTGGCTGCCAGGGTCACTGTAAGTCATTTCAGTGGGAAACAAAAGCCCACAATTTGTATATACAAAGCCACAGGCTAAAGAAGTTAGCTATAGGATCACAGTGGGTGTTACAGGATTATGTCGAAAGTGATAATCTGTGACTAATCAGATGACATTCTAACAGCATTCTAAATGGGTTGTCACTCTAGAACCCTAGAGGCTTTGTGTCACATGCATTATGATGCCATGTCTAAGTCGACACACTTGCTCTGGCTTTTGGAGCTCAGGACAGGCAATAGCTGAACTTAAAGGAGTAGTTCACCCCCAAAATGGCATTTTAACCGCATATTAATATTTGACCCGAGAAGCATTTTTTTTTTTTTTTTTTTTTTCAAGTAAAACACATTTTGTTGTATGAGTGAATCAATTTCGCATGCATCCACTGGGCCAAGCAAAGCGCTCTGATCGGCTACTTCTCCCTTTGCGTTTGTTGTCTCTTCTTGATTTGTGCATCGCTATGATCGGTATGCCTGAAACTGAAGGTTCTGTGGTGCAAAAACTAAGTGCGATTTTGTCTTTATTGGATAACAATACATTTACCCCCATTGATTCCAGTTGAGGACCCAAATGCATTTGATCCCCTGGAATCAATGGGGGTGATTTTACCATAATATTTTTTTTGTCTTAGGAATGCAATAAAAATATTATTGAACTCAAGTCTCCGTGGTGTGAGTAATCAATAGAAAAAAAAGTCATTTTGGGGGTGAACTACTCCTTTAACTCGTAACCTCATCTAGGGTAGCATCACCATTATGTATGTCTGAAGTCGCTTGAAGTTCTAACGAGTTCCTGGCTATATGGTTAACTTTTAATGAGACATGACTTATTATAGCTTTGGCTGGAAAGTAAATAAGAGCCCGGGGCAGCGTGGTTTCATCTAAACACAGCCTTAAAGATGGTACAAAGCTAGCCACGGAGTTCTAATACATTGCGTATGCATGTATGTATATTTATGCATTTGTATTTATTCATGCATGAATTCAGATGCTTTTATACTTGCATTGTGTATCTTGTTTACCAAGCAATTTTACCAACTACACCAGGGCCGGATCTAACCTTTAGTAGTAGGTGGGGCAGCAAGAAATGATAGGGGGGCACGTCCAGCCCACGCCGTGAGGCGTGGGCGGAAAATAATGGGGGGATCAAACCCCCTAAAACACCCGAAATGCATAAAAAACAAAGCATTTTGGCACACTTATACCTATAACACGCATTACAAACAACAGGTCTTACACCTATCTCTCTCATGTCTCTATATATTCTAGTAGAGATGGACTGATTCTTGGCCGGTACCGATCCACCGGTTTTATGAAGGTCTGACCTGCCAAAACCGATTTTCCGATACCGATTTCTTTAGCTATGAACTAGAAAATAGGGTTGCTCCAATACCCTTTTTTCAGGCCAAGTAGGCCTACAAGACATACTTCAATTTGAGTACCAATAAGCTAGAAGAACACTAATGCCAAATCAATCACAAAAGTACAATATCCAAAATCACAGACCATATCCAGTCTAATATGATATGGATATAATATTGATGCCAGCTGATCATTCACTGTAAGGCCTAAAGTTAAAAATACATACTACTGTATATTGTATAATTGCTGTGCCATTGCTTCTGTCTGTGTCACTGTTAGAGCTGCATGATTAAGGCAAAACCTTTATTTTAAAATGATTGGTATACATATTGAGATCATTTATTTCAAATATTATTAATAATATTATTATTGAATAAATATTTTTTAACAAGCAAAACGATTGTCTTAAAAGCTAAAATAAATAAGGTTGCATTCATTGTCTTCAAGGTGAGAAATTTACCTTGTGTCAAAGTAGTCTGACTCTAGTCTATTCCTTCCTTTCAAATATTTAAGGGCAAAATATTACCTCATGACCCTGGCTGTTCCTGTTGTTTTGGGTTGTAAAACCTCTGTAAGGGACTTAAAATGTTACATAATACATTTCTGTTGCTTAATGTACTTTGTGAAACTATCGGAGGATACTATAACGACCTTTAACAGGCTTCACCTGGACATGCATTAATTAATCCAGCGCGTGGACAGACACACATGACACCACGCAAAGTGAACTGACTTTTTTTTTTCCAACAACAGAGAAACGGGAGGTGGTTTTCCTTTGAAACTGGACATTTATAGGATGGCTTTTTCTGTCGCTTGCAACAGCTTTTGCAATGCTGTTGCTTTCTGTTAAATGAAAGTGAAAGTAAACTCCTTCTGCATGGACCGCCTGGACTGGAGGCAGGAAAGCCTTGCGATGCTTTTTTTTTTTCTCCTTCTTCTTTGAGACTACATTGACACAGGATTATGGAATATATCCTTACATTGCAAAGGTAATCAGCATCATCTGTATTCTGTTGTAGGCTGCCACTAAGTAGACTGGCTGCTATTTGCCAAATGTTTAAATTAGTCCAGAGCATCATGCTGTGCACCGGAATTTATGTCAGTGACCGTCCGGTCACCGATGCGGCCGGTTTGATATCATACCGGCCGATTTTTGATTTTTGCATGCCATCATGTTTGGTGGGGCAGACAGGGCATTTAGGGGGGCATTGCCCCCCCTTGCCTATGCCTAGATCCGGCCCCGAACTACACTACAGTATGTAGTGGATAATATGGGATGTTTCATTTGTCACACTTTGAACATTAATTAGAGGTTTTGACCCAGTGTTCTTTATTCAGTTGTTGCATAAACAATTATATGCACTCACAATGCTGACTCTACTGAATACTGTACCTCAGGGACGTGCTGGGCCCCTGATGCAGCCCGGGAAAAAGAGTTGTAGAGGCCCTCATTGCAGCGCTATAGAGAGAGATCTCTCTCTATAGCGCTGCTGCTACTCAAAGATTTGCCATTTCAGATCATGACAAGTGTAGGGCTGTCTTCGACACAGGATTTATGAAGTCGATTCGAGTTGCGGGGGTTAATCCGACGCGTCGACGAATCGTTTTATAGTCTACTTTGTGTAAAAAAAAAAAGAAAAAAAAGTGTTGCTTTAAACCACGTCAACATAATAGAATAATACATTAAGAGATGAATTGAATACACAGTGTTTTCGGTGATATCGGTGCGCGAGCACAAATGTTATCTGCATAGCAGTGTACAACCATAGAGTTATAACACACCGTTAAAACAAATAAAACATCTCCGCTGTTTCAACTCTGCCCCGTCTCTCTGCACTGTCTGCAGCGTGCAGTAGAGATGAGACATTCGCGAACGATTCCGCTCTCTTGAACGGCTCTTTTAAATGAACGATGGGATCCAGTCCGCAGTCGCGGGACACAGAGCACTGACAGAGTAATGAGTCAGTGTCGAGAACGGATTCATTTCAGAAACTGATCATAAACAGGTGGAGGCACAGCTCCCGCTTGAGCCAGCAGTTTGGACATGTCATGGACGCAAACACAGCAAAACACAATCATTCATCATGGATTACAACACTGGAACAATTCAGAAGCACTTTAATTAGAAAATGTAACTTGTAGCCTACACTTGTGTATGTTAATTTGACTTTAGAAGATTGTTTACTACTTCGTGGACGCGCGTTTGTGCTGTGGCAGGTTATTTAATATGGGATTTTGACAGCGTGCTTCCTCCTCTTAACGGAACACTGTCCCGGCTCTGAATGTTTTAACGAAGCGGCGGTTCTGAACCGTTCTGGCCGTTCCGTCTCACTTTCAACCCGACGCTGGTGCGAGACAATAAATAACTGTTCGCCAATTGCTACTTCTCATTGGAAGTACATGACACCACACCAGTCCAGCAGTGCACCGCGCAGTACTGGCAGTAGTAGGCTATAACTGGTGATATAAAAATATATATATTTTCGCTTCGACTCAAACAATTGGCGTCGATTCCCGGGGCTTAAAACGACGCGTCGATTCGTCGATTTTTAGAAGACACCCCTAGACAAGTGACAAGCCAGTGGGCCAATTACATGAGTTATATTTCGTTGTTGTCGGGTGGAAACCTTATGTCCAAAACCGTTTGTTTTGTATTTATAATTTCAAAAATGATTTAAACTAGTGAAAACAGCTGATCTACAAGCACACAACGCCTCGCGGTGTTGTGTGCTTGTAGATCTGCTGTTTTCACTACTTTTGTGCAACGGCCTTGTATGAAGAAGCAGGGCTTTGCTTTGCGAAAAAATGTATACATTTGAAACTTGGAGATACGAGGTTTCTGCCCGACAGTGACGATTTACTTTGTTGGCCACACAGCCCCCAAAATGGAACGAAGGCCGACATTTTATTCGATTTTTTTTCCTAATGGCCAGCCTGGACCGGCCGGGAATGAACCGGCCGTTTGGGAGTTGTCCCGCTTTTCCCAATGGCCAGCACGTCCCTGACTGTACCTACAGTACTGTAGCATTTGGTTTAAGCAGATAGGAAGCTGTCAATGTTCCGCATCGTGTGCTAACTTTGCCCTTTCTAATTCTAATTAAAATGTGCCTTTAAAAGCACTGTAACCTGTTGGCTATGATACTCATACTTGACATTTATACAATTTTCCATTGGTGTTATTATGTTCTATTTCTGATCTTTTAATTGGAACCATGATCTTTGGATTTCTGCGTGTGCCTCAAAAAAAATTTACAATGTACACTAGAGCAGTGGTGCCCGAGACCTAAAATTGAAAATAAACGTTTGCCATCATTTTCGTACATTCATGGAATTTCTTAGATGAGTTTGTTTGTTTCAAAATGTAAAATAAAAATTGGAGAGGGGAAAATCCTTTGACAAATGTATATATTTTTAAATGTATGAAAATAAAATGGGATTTCTACTGGAGTTGTGACCCAAAATAAATTGTCCGTGACCTACAAATGGGTCCTGACGCACTATTTGGGTAAGAGTGAACTAGAGTGAACCCTAAACAATGTCGAACTCGTGAACCCCGTTTTCAACACAGGATAAACATTTTTAGCCCTCGGGCGAAACATATTGAAAACTGTATTGTCACTAAAGAGCAACACACTGCAGGGAGAGGAGGGGATGGGGGTGGGGTGTTGAAAGAGAATGCAGGTTGAGTTGGCATCCGCATGTTGTCAGAGGTACATACCGTGTACCCATTTAGGCCTAGAATTATTGAATGCTTTAACCAGTGAAAAATAGCAGATATACAAGCTCGCAGCGCGGCACCGAGTGCCGCGCTGTGAGCTTGTAGATCTGCTATTTTTTGAAAAAGTCGTGAAAATGTGAGCAAATCTTATGTATTTTCAAAGTGAACGTTTGTAACTCAAATTTTGCTTCTGGGTGGTCCCTGGAACTAAATATTTTGAGATGGGGGTCCGTGGCCAAATACATATCATTTTGGGGGTCCTTCACATCAAAAGGTTTGAGAACCACTGACATAGTAGTCTCAAGAACAGACTAACTGAGCTCCAGTTAAGTGAAAAGGACCTTTTTCTTTGGCGATGGCTAGTCAGATTGCTGACATAGAAACATGGGTTTTTCCAAAAACCTTAAGAAGGATTCAAAAGACACTTATAGAATCAGGTCAAAATTCAAATTTTCATGATTTTTCAAAAATAGCAGATCTCCAAGCTCGCAGCGCTGTGAGCTTGTATATCTGCTATCTTTCAATAGTTAAAGCGTAAAATAATAATACGCTATAATGTGTACCCGTTCTAAGTAACACATATGAGTAGACCTTGTTCCACTACTGCCCATTGTGGTCATCGGTGATGGAACACACATACATGTATTTAAAGGGCCATACCGGTGATCTGCCATGTTTTAGTCCATTGACTACGACTCACTGTATACTTGACAGGCTTGCTGACAATTCTACACAGCACTCCGTAGTTTATTTTAATATTCAAAGGGGCCATTTGTTTCCATTCATTCCAGTTTGGTGCACTGTGCAGAGACTTGAAAGCTACTTGAGATAGGTAATCCAAAACACACAATTCCATTGTGCCATACGTTTTTGTCAGAGCTAAGCTGCCGTTGCACTTCAATGCACTTGAAAGCGTGGATTGAAAGTCGGTACAAAAATAATCCTTGGAGAAGATTGATTTCTGAATGGAATTTAAATGCCCGTGACCTCTTAGCCACACATAGTGTTTTGCCAACATTGACTCATTTTTTCAGGAATGTTTAATGTCTTAATTACTGGAGAGAATTTTAAAAATGCAAACAAAAAATAAAGCCATTCATGAAAAAAAAGGTTAATATACTGTATATATATATACTGTATACCTGTATGTAGCCTACAATAAGGCCAAAGCTGAATAGACAAGTATTGAACTTGATGCCTTGCAACTGACCCACCAAGCCAAACCTATTAAAGCCCTTTGTAAACTATCAATAATACATCACCAGTGAATAAATCAGCAAATCTTCCTCGGCTCCTGAGGAGATGATTTTGTTTTCCACATTTATTATAAAATAGTTCAAAGATGTTCTTTTCATAGCCGCCGAAAAGAAACTTCAAAGTACCAAATGGCCTGCGGAAACTCCTTTCACTCCAAGGGATAATGGATAGTCCCATACCCCATTCTGTGGATCTCAGCGGGAACAAAGCAAAGAATGACAGTGAGAGAGAGTCAGTAACGTGTGCATTGTCAGTGCAGAGATAATTTTGGGAGCCGCGGTTCAAAGTTTACACCTCTAATTGATGGGATTTACAGTAGTTGTGCTTTGCGGCTTTGGTAGACGCAAAGAGAAGGGAAGAAAGAATTGGAGATATAGAGATGAAACACGGCAACAAAGGAGAAGAGAGAACAGTGCCATGAAACGAGGGAGAAATAAATGAATGTGTGGAAGAGAGAGAGGGGAGATAGGCGATGCGTCCCCCTCCTCCCGTTTCTGCGCTTCGTGTGACAGCCCCCTTGAGAAAGAACATGATAGCCGGGAGGCACTGCAGTGGTAATATGTTGGCGTTCCATGAAACATTTAATTACATCATCACTCAGAGAACAAATGGATGGACTGTGTCTTGTCATCTGCAGCTCCTCTGCAGCCGGTGAAAGCCCATCAATGATCATTTGAATGATCCAAGCTGGCCGGACCGGCCGGCCCCTCAAAGTGGGTCATCATTAGCTCATAATATTATTAATAACAATTTGGGCTACAGGCTCATATTTCTTGCCATGCGCTCATATGAAGGGCATTTTGTTCTGATGTCAGCAGGAGTGTGACTTTCTTGTGTGAGTGAAGTGTCTGCATTCTTTTCTTCTGTTTCTTGAACTTTCCGTTACCCTCCCTCTCTCCCGTCTCCTTGCCTCTGCCCTGCCCGAGTCCAGGCAGAGGGGTCTCTGATAGCTTAGTTTTTCGTACCCCATATTTATCGGACAGTGAAATAATTATTGACATCAATGAACGGAGGAAAAATCGTATAAGTTATAATAGTATTTGTGTTTATTGCAGGAAAGGGATCTTACATGCATCAGAACGACACGGTTCCAGATCAATTGTTCCTACGTTAACACATTGATACAAAGGTTTTATACACAATGTGGGTTACGTATGACGTCTTTACGTCAACCCGTCAGTCGACATATTAATATGCTTTGTTTCCTCGGCAACTAGGGTATCGGCCTCAAAGGCACAGACATTTTAACCAAAGCTCACTCACACAAGGTCTGCTGGCTACCAAATATGGAAGCACATACAAATGAAATAATATCTATACAAGAGTGATAATACATATTTCTCACTCTATCAGTCCCATCAGACACGAGCAGGCTTTATACCGAACAAGCTGAACATCAGCACTGTGTTTTCCAGACTTAATGAAGGAGCCTCTTCTGGGATGTACATTCATGTCGCCACGCATGACCAGGCTTTACACTGCACATATATGATAGTCATATTCATTGAATGCTCAGAGAAAAGCAGGCTTATTGTCACAGAGATTAACTGCACACGCAGCACTGTCAAACCGTCATACATGGGCAGCAGGGTCACATATCATGTTGGAGCCGTGTCAGTTGACGTGGCTTAGCTGGAACATGTTCAGTTCATGCTCCAGTTGGGTCGACATGTGCACATGCAGGGCGGGCATGCAGAGCTGAAACAAATATGAATTATCCAGTGGTTTACCTCGTCCACTCAGCCATTGGTTTGGTAAAGATTACCTAACTGTTCGCAATAATAATACATCTAAGATGTGCAAAGAAAAGGGGAATTATTACTGGTTTTAGACTTTTCAAAAGGATAATGTTGAGACTAATTTGTAAAACCATACCATGACCTCAATGTCTATTCTGAGATTAGGCAACAATGCACAAAAATGCGTTACCGTTAATGGCTTTATCTACGGCAGTGTTCTTCAACAGGGGGTCCGGGACCCCTAGGGGGTCCTCAGAGTTATTACAGGGGGCCACCAAATCCTGGGGGCCAAATGTGATAATTATTTTCAATTAAAGACTTTGAACCCTCGCATCCCTATTCTGAAGAGAACTTTAGCCAAAAATAGCAGATCTACAAGCTCTCAACGCCTCGCGCTGCAAGAGGTTGAGCTTGGATCAGCTATTTATTGGCTAATTGCTTTGGTGTAGAGGTAAAAAAAGAGCAGACAAAGTACAGAGTGAAAGGTCAAGTTTACTAAGTATTGACGATTGAAGATTTTAAGTGGTTAAGTGTCAAACAAGTCTTTGAATCTTTCTATGAAATCGATGAGAATCTCCAGCAAAACACATTCATACAATATGTAGAGGGGGTCCCTGTGTCATCTCTCTCTCTCTCTCTCTTTCTCTCTCTCTCTCTCTCTCTCTCTCTCTCTCTCTCTCTCTCTCTCTCTCTCTCTCTCTCTCTCTCTCTCTCTGCTAAGGGGTCCTTGGCCTGAAAACGTTGAAGACCCCTGTACAACATCTTTCTTGCAACTAAGGGCGCATTTCACACAGAATGCCATAGCATTACATATCACTACTCACCCTTCCTCCATGCAGAAGAAGTTCAAAGGCTATGGGAAGTGGCATGCTCTCAGTGCATGAACACTTGAACCCACAAGTGCTTTCTACTGCCTGGGGACATCAGAGCGGGTGGTTGGTGACCGTCACAATCACATCACTATGCAGAGGACCATGCTGTGTTTTGTTTTTGCCCGGACGCCATCCTAAACCAGAAGAACTTGGATGGAAACTCCCCCCATTATGATGTTATACGAGGTCATATGTGTGGTGAAAAGACCAGGAGGCGATGATGGTGGCATCTGGCTGGGAACGGGGGCTACGCGACCAGATGAAATAGTACTGCGTTATGAATCATACATTGTGTTACAGCAGGGGTCTTCAACGTTTTCAGGCCAAGGACCCCTTAGCTGAGAGACAGAGAGAGAGAGAGAGAGAGAGATGAAGCAGGGACCCCCAGATTCCATATAGTTTCGTTGTTTGACAGCACAATCGTCAGTGTATTTTGGATTCATGTCAATTTGTGTTTTCAGATATTTAACCACTTGAACCGTCAATACTTAATAAACTTGACCTTTCACTTAGTCTGCTCTTTTTTCCCCTCTACACCAAACCTCTTTGCCAAAAATAGCTGATCTACAAGCTCACGACGCCTCGCGCTTCGAGCTTGTAGATAAAGACATCGGCGATTTCTTTATTACTATTTACAGTAACACTACTAGCCCCCATAAGTCACATTTGCCCATGAAAGATTGCAGTGCATCTTGGGAATGGGCTTATTGTGTCTAAAAATACATATTTAGCCACTTGTACGCATTATACACCCACTGAAATCAAAGTAATTAAAATTGATAAAACAATAGAAAGCAGTACATGAAAACATTTTAACACATACCGGTATAGAAAGATAATGGAAAATTGCAGGTTGCCCTGATGTGAATCACGAGGAATCCTCTGGGAAATGTGTTCAGTCCATTTGTCCCTTTCATGCCCATATATGGATATCTCTGTATCTGTATGTCCTTGTTCCTATTTGTCCGGTGCTAAACCATTAGTGACATTGTCCCTTTGTGCCCATATATGGAGATCCCTGATGTCATAAATATTATGCCCATATCTTGGAATGCCCATATATGGACATACTGTGTCAATCTCTATGATGTCAGTCATCTCCATATTTGGGAAAAAGCGATTTTCTTTTGTTGCATTTTCCCATTCAAGTCAATTAAGAAATTGTATTAAAAAATAAATGTATATAAATTAAACTATATTAACTTATCTATTATCAAAAGGCAAGCCAAGCCAAGTGCGTACCACCAAAACTGTGGGAGAATAAAGTTTATCTGGAAAGAAAGAAAGAAAGAAAGAAAGAATATTGTCTGGTTGCCATGATAGCAACCACACTAAATATTATATAATAATATGTCCTTTATTTTGAGTGATGTAGTGTGCAGCTTAATTTCATTCAGGGACCTCTGGCAGACATTGCAAGGCACCCCTACATTACACCAGGCAGTACCATGCCAAATAAACACTTTGAATCTTGGAATCTCAACATAGTCTTAAAGCACCTTTTTGCTGCTGTTGTGCAATTTGCTTCACCACTTAAACCCTGTAGCCTACGCTTGGTTGCAGGGAGTCCACAAGTTGAATGGATAAAAATGCCATATCTGGTCTTACATGTGCGCATGCACACACACACACACACACACACACACACACACACACACACACACACACACACACACACACACACACACACACACACACACACACGTCCAACCGGGGATACCGGTTCCCCCTGTCAGGTGATAAGAAGCGACCTGCTCACTCCTCATGCACTGAAGGAAGCATGAGCTCAGTTCGGGGCTCTGCCCAGGTTGGCAGAGGGAGAGCAGAGGCCAGGATTACAGCTTGTGCTACAAAGTGCTAAAAAATCACACCAGTGACCAATGCCTGACGCAAAATACCCAATTTCTTTTACCCCTTTAAGATATTTTTAGATTTTACCGTTGGCTATTAAAAAAATGTGCATCTCTTCTGGTAGTCCCTGGCACAAATATTTTAGATGGGGCGGTGGTGGGGGGGCAAACCCATATCATTTTGTTTTTGGAGGTCCGTAGTCTCTATTGGCAGGTATACCCATATGTTGTAAACAAGATAGTTTATATCTGTGTGTGTGTGTGTGTGTGTGTGTGTGTGTGTGTGTGTGTGTGTGTGTGTGTGTGTGTGTGTGTGTGTGTGTGCGTGCGTGCGTGCGTGCGTGCGTGCGTGCGTGCGTGCGTGCGTGCGTGCGTGCATGCGTGCGCGTGCTGATGCCTCTAGAACTCTATGAAGTTGGCTATGTGAGAGATGAAGCAGTCTATTGTCATTATCGTCAATGAGTCATAGGCTATGGAAATGTGTGAATTGGAGGTGTAGTTGCATGTCATTCCAACCAGAGGGCATATACACTATATATTCAGGAACTACATCCTGTTCTGTAACCTCTAACCTGTCCTTCACTTCCTTCTAGGCAGTGTTTGGTTGCTGAGACTAGCTGTGAAAAACTACTACTGGTATGAACACTAATTTCTTGTTGATTATTCCCATAATAGCCTACATTGCCTAAGTGCTAATGAGTCATTCATCTATTAGAGCCCTGACTGATCTTGAGGCAAAGAATTCGGTCAAGTTTAGTGTTGTTGAGAAAACACTGGGCCTTTTAATGCTAACCATGTCATATCACAACATACTTTGTTTGCTTGTTTGAGTCCATTAAAATCAACCAGTGGTTGAGAATGTTGTGTTAATGTTTTAAACATACTTTAGTTCAACACTTTATTGTTGTAGTGATGTTTATGAAGCAGTTTGATGCTAACCACCAAGCTAGCTAGCTGCTAGCCTTGGTTAGTGAGGCAGTGCAGAGTGAAACGTTAAAGGGACATTCTGCTTATTTTGTTACATGAAAAGCATTTAGTTTGAGTGTCTTAAGACTAATGGCTTGTTGTAGTTGCAAGTACATGGATGGTTAGAATGTACATATAAAGGACAACTTTGTTTTTTTTTTTACAACAGGGGTTCATATTTTAGATAGTCATTAGAGAAAAGAAAAGATGTGTGTTAAAATGTTTTCATTTACTTCTTTCTATCGTTTCAGTGATTTTAAAGATTTTTATTTGCATGCAAGTGGCTAAATATATTTTTTAGACACAATAAGCCCAAATGGGCACCGCAATCGAAATGATGTAACGTTGTAGTTTCATGACTCAAAAAGACTCGAAGAGGACCCGACTATGATCCGGGCTTTATGGGGGCTGGTGTAAATAGTAACAAATAAATCGCCCGCTTATTGTGTCTAAAAATACATATTAGCCACTTGTACGCATGCCCCCACCCACTGAAATCAAAATACAAAAATCGCTAAAACAATAGAAAGCAGTAAATGAAAACATTTTTACATTGATATTTTCTTTTCTCTAATTACAATCTAAAATATGAACCCTTGTAATGGTTTGAATTTAAAGGTTTAATAAGGATTATTTTTAACACCTTGACGTCCGAAATAGAATGGTGGTTGGTAGATTAGCCGTGACATTTCTATTATTGTATTGTGATCTGAGACATAATATTATGTTTATAAACATGACCCCGCAGCCCCTCCATCTTGAACAGCGCCGCTGTTTTTTCTTTTTTTTTTCCCCCAGGCCAGTAACTCACCATGATTTTCTCGATTTCCGTTGGGATAGAATGGGGGTTTTGGCCGATCGTCGATGTCCCCGTGCGTTTCGCGTGCGCGATCCTTTCACGTAAATGTCCCCGCAAATAGTCCATGTGTGACTGAAGAACAGAACTGAAAAGTTTCGCTAGCATAGCCCCAAGCATGGCTGCTGTAGGAGCTTGAGTGTGCAGACAGCAAACGGATGGCTGGGAGTAGCCTTGGAGAAGGAGAGGCGCTGACGTCACCTCTGCTTCATGCACGGTCTGCATGAGCTATCAGTGCACGAGTGGTGACTAGGGAAGGTTAGACGATCGCCGATTTTCGGATCAAAAGCTTTTATTCCGGTTTTAAAGACAAAGTCCGGGAATGTACGACGTGGCTGAGAGTCCCTGGGGGGATGTGCGATATAGTACGGTTTTAACATTAAGGGGCTCCCCTTGGCTTAGAAGGTGTTAATACTGTTAAAAGCTATAATGAAATCATTCATTTGGAAATCATTTGTGTTTTGATACCAACCCTATCTCTAACCCTAACAGGAGTAAGGAGATGTCAGACTGACGTGTGGGTGTGCCCCCCGGGAAACTATAAAGTTTGATTTGAATGAGTGCTCATGTTGAGCGAAAAGCCCATACAAGTGAGTGTCCCACACACAGTTAGTGTCCACACTGAACAAGTGTGATGGCTGCATCGTTGTCACTTGTGATGACCAGCTATTGGTCTGCAAAGAAGTTGCATGTGTGAGTATAGGCTGCAAAGTAATTGGTCAGGTCATTGTCTTTAAATACAACAACAACATTATATAGTCAAATGACTATACTGCGTTCATGATTTCAGGCATTTTATTCAAAATGGACCAATGCTGCAAACTTTTGAAGACAGTTTCAGCCAATCATAGGATGTCAATCGCCTCTATCAGCCATGCGTAATTGTGAATCGTGGAGCAGTAGAAGTCATCGCTGGTGCGAGACAATAAAAAACTGTTCGCCCATTGCTACTTCTCAGCCTCAGACCATGACCACACTCAGCAGCAGGCAGCGAGTGAAAGTGGCTGTCGCTGCTGCCTGCTTCTTGCTCTTGGCTAGTTGCAACTAGTAGAATAACAACACGTTGTCGTATTTCCTCTCAAAGGGGTTAACTTCAAAACAAGAGCCGCCTGTAATATGATCAAGGCAACATTCAAGTCACGTTAACTGGTTTTATTTTGAAGTCTACTTACAAGTAGTAGGAAGTAAGATGGACTCAATAAGAAGTACATGACAGTCCAGTCCAGCGCTCTCATACCGCACCGCAGTAGTAACTGGTGATATAAAAAATATATATTATTTTCGATTACTCGACTCAAATAATTGGCGTAGATTCCGGGGGCTTAAAATGACTTGTCGATTCGTAGAATTTTAGAAGACAATGGAACAATGAGATGGCACCTACAGAGTAAAACAGAGTGGGTGAAATTAGTTTTAGTACAAATGGTGTGAGCATAGCAGCAGATGTATACCACACCCATAAAATGTATATTTTATGATAATGGTAATTGTGTATTTCTATAATTTACAGGTGGCAGGCCGAGGCTTCTTACTGGTGACGACCTTGAATATATCCCCCATAACAGGAGCACCCAACAAGGCCCAACGTGCTGGGTTTTTGCCAGGAAAGACCTCAGAAGAGAAAGTCGGTACCGGTGAAAAGTGTGTAAGGTCGCCCTAAATGTATGTTTTGTATTTATTTAAAACATTCAACTTTGATGTATGTATGTATTTTATATCATTTATGGGGTTGATTGCATGTTTTGTATTTATTTTGACATTAAACTTTGATGTATTATTTTGTGTATTCTATTTATTTATTATTCTGTGTATTCAATGTAATTATGTTATTATAACTATACGATGTAGCTATGGTGCTGACGATACAATGAAACTATGGTACTAACTATATCAAGGGTGTCCAAACTTTTTCAAAGGGGGCTATGTTAGAACATAATTGAAACTATCAGGGGTGTCTAAACTTTTTTTCAAAGGGGGCCACATTAGAAAATAATGGGCCCAACTATTTCCTTGGTAGGACAATAAGGTCAGAAATCAATGTTTAATATCAATAGTCTTGTCAGGTGTCTGCTCTGACTATACAATGAAACTGTGGTACTGAAATTATGAAATCCAATGAAACTGGTGTCAATCAGATATTTCCACTGAGAGATGGTCTAGTGGTCTAAAGATCACACTCTTATTTCAGAGGTCCCATGTTCAAATCCTGGTTCTCCTGCAGATCTTTGCTGTGTTTGTTGGAGCTTTTCAAGGATACTATATTGTAGAGTGAGACAGTGTAGTCTGTAGTGGTATAAAGATCAGACTCGGAGCAGAGATTCTATGATCAAATCCCAGTCATCATGGTAATTAATTACTGTTTTTGGCATCCCATACTATATAAGACAATATCTGGTTTTCATGAGTTACTTAGGCTACAGCCTTCAATTTCAATCCAAAAGCCATCAATGTTGCACAAAGACCTTAACACTTATGTTGCAATGATTTTTTCCGGCCAATGTCCCGCGTTGCCATGGTTACCATAGACTTCCATGTAATTGTGCAATTGTGTAAAAAGTGCACGCCCATGCCTAGATGATGCACCACGTGTGTGCAGGCCGTTCACAGCTTTCAAACAAAAAAATCCGCTTGGAAATCCGTTCAGGCATTCATGATTTATGAGCCATTATGTTTTCTTCAGATGTAAACAAACATGGCTGCCATGTTTGAAAGAATGGGTTGGTATGGGGGTTAAACATGCAATTTCGCGATCGCGATCATGCCTAACACATTTCTGGAGGTCCAAAAAAAAAATTGAAAAAAAAAAATTGAAAAAACGTTTTTTTTTTTTTTTTTTTCAAAAACGGCCCAAACTCGGGAAACTCGGGGTTGGCACAGCACTAGTACCAATACAAACTCGGGAAACTCGGGGTTGGCACCAGATGTGTTAATATGAGTCTTTTCTACAGACATACATACATCTGTCCTCTGCCCACCAGATGGCGACTGTCGTCGTCCATTCCTCATGTCCAAATCAGACTTCTGTATCACCTTTTCATACACAAAAAGCCGTTACCATGCCAACGAACGGAAAACATCTTGAAAAAAGTAGGTCCCAGAATCAAATACCCAAAACGTTTCCGTGTCTGCGGATAACATCGACGCTAAGTACAGCGTTTCCAAAACACTGGGTCGGGAGCCACGTTGTTATGGGTCACGACGAGTGAATATAGTTAATGTTTCGTTTATTGCAATTTCTTTTAAATATTATTTCAAAAGATTTCAAAAGATTAAAAAAAGACAAAAATTGTGCCATGTTCAAACCCAGAGAGTGTGTTGCTGGGACAGATAAAGAGCAATAATAACGTTGATTTTCTCCTTTGTTGTGTTGCTGAAAAAAAGCCACTTTAGTATGACAATTGTATTGATATTAAGTGGCTTGTGATGATCGGGTCCAATAGTTCAGTGTTCAGTTACAAGAGGGGGTGGGGCCGTGGGGCTCATAGGGTTGTATATAAAGGGTGGGGCTAAAAGAAGCAGGAAGGGAAAACAATTTGACAGTGCAACCACGCGTTGAAAACAGAGATGTTTATGAGTAAATGTTGTCACCAAATGAAGCGGGCCAGGGATAATAAACCAGTATCAGCATGTCTGTGTGTTTGGAGCTGGGTTTCACTCAGTGGTTCTACCATAACCAGCTGACATTAATAACGACAAAATGGACTGTGGCTGGTCAACTAACACTAGCCTAGCTGGAGGAGGAGAGAGTGTGGGAGACATTTCAGCAGGTTTCTGTGAGTATGGACGCTATCTGATAATTCAACCCTAGAATGACTGTGATGATATCACTTACATTTCACAACGTCACCGACAGGAGGGCATAGGAGTGATCTATGGCTTTATACTACATATGGAATACATTAAATGAATGTAATATCACAGCCACTCTAGGATTACAGTAGGACATTTAACAGTGTTGTGGTGTTTTGAATAGTAGTCAGGCGGAAATTCTGGAAAAAGGCCTTCTATAAGCAGGTTAGAGGCATTTGGGGGTAAAAGTGGCTAACCAGGCCATTTTACATAATTCAGGGGTGCAGAATCTGAAATACCTGGTTACCAATCAAAATTTTGAGTTTTTGACCTTCCAATTTGAATAACAAAGTGGCTACCGAATTGTACATTTTGAACTATTTATTCAAGCAATATTTCTCTTTCAAAAAACTTTTCATTATTGTATCATATAATTAGGGTTTTGCGAACACCCAGGACAGTTTTTGAGTTGCTTGATTCAGTTTATATTTAGATATTTGATATTCATTGTATCAGACACGCCCCCTTCCTATACAAACCCATTGTAACTTCAAACTCCATTTTAACCATGATAGATTTAATGAAAACACCCGTCCTTTTTTCGATAACTCCTTTCATTTCTTTTTAATAATTAATTTTTTGTATTTATTTATTTTTCATTTTCCCAAATAATTATTAAAAAGAAACTAAAAAAGTTATCGAAAAACACTCCCTGTTCGTGTATTAAGAGGGCGTCAGGAGTCACCAGAAAAAAAGGATGGGTGTTTTCATTGAATCTATCATGGTTAAACTTTTTTGTATTTAAGTGAAATATCTCTTTTAAATAAATATAAAACATTTTAACCATGATAGATTCAATGAAAACACCCATTCTTTTTTCTGGTGACTCCTGATGCCCCTTCTAATACACAAACAGGTAGTGTTCTTTTGATAACCTTTTTAGTTTATTTTCTATAATTATTTGGGAAAATGAAAGAAATAAAATACAATTAAGAACTTATTAATAAAGATAAATGAAAAATGTTATTGACAAAACATAACCTGCTCACGTATTAGGAGCATATCAGGAGTCACCAGAAAAAAGGACGGGTGTTCTCATTAAATCAATCATGGTTAAAATGGAGTTTGAAGTTACAATGGGTTTGTATAGGAAGGGGGCGTGTCTGATAAAATGAATATCAAATATCTAAATCTAAACTGAATCAAACAACTCAAAAACTGTCCTGGGTGTTCCCAAAAGCTTGATTAGACGATAAAATTACTAAAGGTTTTTTGAAAGTGAAATATCCCTTGAAGAAATAGTTTAAAATTGACAATTCTGCAGCTATTTTGTTATGCAAATTAGAAGGTCAAAAACTCAAAATTTTGCTTGGTAACCATTTTTTTCAGATTCAGCACCCTTGAATTGTGTAAAATAGACTGGTTCCCAACTTTTATGCCAAAATGCCTCTAACAATCACATTTTTCAGAAATACCACTTTCAGGACCTGCTACCAAAGCTGTGCAGTAGAGGTGATCACGACTTGTCACTGCATACCAGAGGGTCCAGCGTCCAGGTACAGTCAGTCAGTACTGGGTTCTCCAGCTCAGCCCTCATCAGCTCATCTTGTTGGGAAACTGGCTGAAGGCAGCAGTCTGTCAACATTTTTCAGTTCAGAGGACAATACTTTCATTGAGGATTAAAAATCCAAGCATTCAGGACAAAAACAAATGTGGTTTGTGAAGCTTCTCGCCACTCGGTCCTGTAGGTTTACACTCTATATCAAGGGTCCCCTAACCTTTCAGCTGTGACCCTCAAATAATCACATTTGAACTGGGGCCCCAGTTCAAACCACCCTGACAAGCACTTGGAATTGTAGGCATTACATTTAGTTTGACTCAGTTCCACAGATAAATATTGTGAAAATAGCCGATCTACAAGCTCACTTGTATTATGCCAGTTGATAACTAGAGAGCCTTTGTCCTGCTCCTCCCGCCTAATTAACTATACTATAAAAACTGGTCAAACATTGGCCAATTGGTCAAATAATATAAGAAAGATTCAAACATTTTGAAAATAGACGATCTACAAGCTCACAACCCCTTGCAGCGTTATAAGCTTGCCGATCTGCTATTTTCTCAATATATAATATCTGTGGAACCGAGTCAAACTAAATGTAATTCCTCAACTCCTACAATTCCAAGTGCTTGTCAGGGTGGGGGATCCCCAGTTCAAATATGATTATTTTGGGGGTCGCGGTTGAGAACCACTGGACTAACAAACTAGCCTGGAGGAGAAGAGAGTGTGTCCTTTCCACATTTTGCTCGATTGATGTTAGTGATGACCTAGATATGACGACCATGCTTTTCTTGACCACAATGTTAAAATTGTAATTGCGATGTTATGTTATTTAGACTGATGTTAGGTTCATTGTTTACCTGCTATCCCATAGTTTCAGTGTACAGATCAAACCTTCTGATGGATTTCATAGACTTGTTTGACAGCACTGTCATCGTTGTTGTGTAGGATTCATGTTCATGTGTATTTCTCAGACATTTAACATGACCTTTGGCTACTTGTATTGGTTCTGACAATGGTTTTCCCCTCTTCACCAAAATGTTGTGAGCTTGTAAATCGGCTATTTTTGGCGAATGTTCCCACCAGAATAGGGATGATATTGGGTTCAGGTGGTTAATGTAAAAACAAAAAAACAAAAATAAGTTCCTATCACGCAAAGGTCCCAGACCCCCTGTTGAAGACCCATGGTTTAGCACTACACTGTCTCTACTGTATGTGATCCTATAGTTTACCGACACATGACTACGCTGTCTCTATGTGATCCGAGTTTACTGAGACACTACACTTCTATGTGTATGTGTTTACTTTGTAAAGGAGCCCAAACCTTTTTCAAAGGGGGCCACATTAGAAAATATTAAAACACCCAAGAGCCGACTATATCTCCTGACAAAATGTACTTTTGGTCGGAAGTCAATTTCTTAATTTGATAGGAATGAAGCCGTGGGGCTGTATAAAATGTGTCCTCGGGTGGATTATAGATATAACTATCTATAGCTATAAGATCTGATCATTATTCTACTGTTGAAATGAATAGATTATAAATATAACTGTCTATAGCTATAGTATCTGATCATTATTCTACTGCTGAAATGAATAGATTATAAATATAAATATGTAATATGTAATATAAATATGTAATATTATAAATATGTCCTTTGTGTTTGACCATCAGGGTGGATCTACTGTTGAGGGAGTGGATCTGATGCTGAAAACTCCACCTTCTCTACGAGACCACACCATGTTGGAGTGTTATCAGAGGGTATGAATTTAACCCACACACCATACAAATATACCCTAACACCACAAGAATCAAAGGACCATTCACACTATAACTATGGTTCACCACTGTATATTATAGTGCTCAGTGTGAACTGCCCTTAACACCACAAAACAACACTATTTGGGACATTAAAAACAGGTTCTATACGCCCATATTGTTAAGGTTATTTTAAATCAATGGTTAATTGGAAATGTTATTAATTAATGTATTATTGATTTCGTTTTCCTGCAATAATTATATCTGACCTCCTCCCAACAGATGCACGGGCGCTCACACGCACACACACACACACACACACACACACACACACACACACACACACACACACACACACACACACACACACTACTCAATGGAAATCTTTTGACAGGCGTTTATTAATATACATTTGTGTCAATAAAGAAATTAAATCAAAACCCACCTTGTCGTGTTTTTTGACGACATAGGGCTAGTTAGGTTCATGTTTTTGACCGTATTATTGGTTCATGTTTTTGATAGTATTATTACAGTATGTTGGCATAGGACATGTTGTATGATATGAGTTATTTTAGTATATAGAGGGTATGTGCGTGACATCATCATCATACCCGGAACTTATGCGGGAACACCCCATACATCCAAACAGAAAGGTCCTATCTGATTGCATTAAATGATGTTAGACTCACTTTGCCACTCAATTTGCCATTCACTTTATGCATGCGCATAGCCTTTATTAATGTTTGTATTGAAAATGGTAAATTATGACGTGAGATTTTTATGTTGTAAGATAGACATGGAATAGAAGTGGTCGGAATCTATTTTATGTAGGTTTCAAGTCAAACAGGCAGAATGCTGTCTAGAATCAGTAAAGAAAAAACAAGATGCTGTCTGAAATATGTAAAAAAAAACTGAATGCAGTTGATAACTAGTTTATAATTTGCTGCATGCCATGACTGATATTTTTTCAGTTAAACGTTTAGGTGTGGGTGTAGTACGACACCGTCTGAAACCTTATAGCCATTACTTATTTTAATGTAAAGACCAACATGTATGTAAAAACCCAAGAGCTAATCTGTTTGATTAGAAAATGTTTTTATATTGTGTAACTGTGTAACTTATCAAATTACTTATATATAAATACCTTTCTCCAATGAGCTTTATGATGGAAAAAACAGAACACCACGTTAAATATGCGAATATTTAAATATTTGTTGTTTTGACCTGCCGTCTCTTGCTTCGACTCTAAATATGACCTAAAATATAATCTCTATGTGAAAGACCTGGTGGTGGAAAGGTAAGACACAGGACTTGTGAGCAGAAGGTTGGGGGTTTGAATCCAGGCTGTAGCACCTTCATTTTTTTTTGTCCATAAGAACAAATCCCGCCTCCCTCAGGTGATGGAGGGGAGGGGCTTAAAATTTAAAAATAATATTTGTTTTGTTGGCTTTTCCCTTCTCTGCCTTCTTTCGTGTCCGCTGTCCTTCTTCTCTGCCTTCTTTCGTCTCCGCCCATTTTCTGCTGTTGCTTTCGGAATCTCGTTAGTGTCATATGTCTTCAGCTGTTGTTTTCGGAATCTCGTTAGTGTCACATGTCTCACATTTTGATGTTTACCATCTTTCGAGGGATTGCTAGTGTCTCTGGGTTTTTCTTTAACCATCTTTCGGGATTTTCCTTTCGCCATCTTTCGGGTTTGTCCTTTGGACAATCGCCAGTTTTCGTGTTTTTCCTTTACACGATTTTGCCTTTTACCGTCTTCTGGGGTTTTGCCTTGCACCGCCTTTGGACTTCACCATTGGTGAGGTTTGAACTCTCTCTCTTTGAACTCTGAGGCGGTTTTCTTAACCACTGCACTACCACTGTGGTTCTTACTTAATCTGTTCTCTTGCAAGCTTTTAAGTGAAAGATTAGAGGTAAAGGTACAAGAGCCAGGTAAAACTTTGAAGAATCCTTATTCTGGGCTTGAACCAGGGACCTCTAGCTCACCAGCACTACATCAGTTCCACTACACTACCGTAGCTCATTTAAAACTTGTTGTCTTGCACAATTTCATGTGAAGATTAGTTAAAGATATAGGTTAAAACTTTGAGCAGCACCCATGCCAGGCTTGATCTAGCAACCTTCTGGCTTTAATGTCTTCACCTTAACCACTATTCCATGAGGGTTTGCACTGGCTTTGTCCTCTTGCACAAACTTGAAAAACACACCTAGTGGTTTTGAACCCAAAGGTAAAACCAAATGAAAGACACCTGCAGGGATTGAACCAACAACCTCCTGGTATCAAGGCTTATGTCATAACCCCTACCCCATCAAGGTTTACCTCCCACAGTGCTCTTACATGTTTTTCACTAAAATAACCAGATAAAAGATGGAGAAATACACCTAGTGGTTTTGAACCCAAAGGTAAAACTAAATGGAAGTCCCCTGCAGGGATTGAACCAACAATCTCCTGGTATCAAGTCCTAAGTCATAACCTCTACCCCATCAAGATTCACCCTTCTCAACGCTATGACATGTTTTTCACTAAAATAACCAGATGAAAGATGGAGAAATACACCTAGTGGTTTTGAACCCAAAGGTAAAACTAAATGAAAGACACCTTCAGGAATTGAACCAACGACCTCTTGGTATTAAGGCTTATGTCATAACCTCTACCCCATCAAGGTTTACCCTTCACAATGCTATCACATGTTGTTCACTAAAATAACCAGATAAAAGATGGAGAATTACACCTAGTGGTTTTGAACCCAAAGGTAAAACTAAATGAAAGACACCTGCAGGGATTGAACCAACAACTTCCTGGTATCAAGGCTTATGTCATAACCCCTACCCCATCATGGTTTACCCCCTACAGCGCTCTTACATGTTTTTCACTAAAATAACCAGATAAAAGATGGAGAAATACACCTAGTGGTTTTGAACCCAAAGGTAAAACTAAAGGAAAGACACCTGCAAGGATTGAACCAACAACCTCCTGGTATCAAGGCTTATGTCATAACCCCTACCCCATCAAGGTTTACCCTCCACAGTGCTCTCACATGTTTTTTACTAAAATAACCAGATAAAAGATGGAAAACTCAGGACGTTCTATATTAAATGTCTGTATCTGAACGATTATACCATTGAAGTCAATACCTTGTTGGGTCAAAGTTATCTCAATGACACAACTCCTGTGCGTTTTTAAAGAAACCTCACCATGCTTTTCAAAATATATATTTGATATAAATATTGGTCCATGATACAGTTTTATACAGGTTTCAGCCTTAACAACCACTCAATTCCAAGCCAATTCAGATGCAACACCAAGATGCCCTTTGATGGCGACAGAGTGATATCTTTGATTTCAAATTGGAACAATACAGAGAAGATTTGCATGGTGCCTCAATGAGAACCATATGGAGTCAATCCAATTCAAGCCATTTTTAGTACCACTTTAACTCATGGTTCCAACTCATATAGTGTTTGCTTGGTGCCTCAATGAAAACCATATGGAGTCAATCCAATTCAAGCCATTTTTAGTACCACTTTAACTCATGGTTCCAACTCATATAGTGTTTGCACTTATTAATGACAATTAAGTTACTAGAGCCAGGCAAAACATCCAGGTAAAAAGAGGAAATAAAGAAAGATAAAATAAACAACAAATGGTTATGCTTGTGGTAATGCCGGTACAAACTTGAAACATACACCTAGTGGTTTTGAACCCAAAACCTTCAAATAGTATAGTCAGGTAGAACTAAATGAAAGACCCCTGTAAGAATTGAACTGAAAAACTTCTGGCATCAAGACGTTTTCATAACCACTACTCCATCAAAGTTAACACTTGTTGGTGCTCATGTATGATCTGCACTAAAAGATTAGATAATGCAGATAATATGGTGGGTTGAACCAAGGACTAAAGTTTTGCAAATTCTGTCGTTACCACTGCACCAACTGTAGTTTGTACTTATATTGTTCTCTTGTGTGTTTTTCGGTGTAAGATTAGATAAATGTAAAAGATCCAGGTAAAAGACGGAGAATAGTCTTTACTGGTTTGGAACTCAGCTATATTAAAGGGCTGTACCTGATCCACTATACCATTGAAGTCAATACCTTGTTGGGTCAAGGTTATCTCAATTCACAACTACTGTACATTTTTTAAAGAAACCTCACCATGCTTTTCAAATTATATATCTTATATAAATGTTAATCCATAATATGTTTTTTTACAGGTTTCAGACACGGAACAATACAGAGAAGATTAGCATGGTGCCTTAATGTGAATCGTGTGGAGTCAATCCAATTCAAGCCATTTTAGTACCACTTTAACTCATGGTTCCAACTCATATATCTAGTGTCAATAGAATATAGCCTCGCGTCACCCTGTTCCTCATTCGCGCCACCGACGTGTCCGGATATAATGCAGATAAATGTAAAATATCCAAGTAAAAGTTGGAGAAGGTCTTCACTGGTTTTGAACTCAGAACCTTCTATATTAAAGATCTATATCTAAACCACTATACCATAGAAGTCAATACTTTACTGGATCAATGTGAATATCTTAATAAAGGATTATGAAAATGACTCAAACCTCTTGCACGCTCTCTAATGTATACAGTAACAGTGACCCGTCAACAGTGTCATGGTATTAACCCTTTAATTGATGAGCTGACATGTCAGGCAGAAGAAGTGTTAAAGTAAAGATACAGGTCAAGGTAGAGACCAGAGTGGGATTTGAACCACAGCCTCTGGATCACATAGACCGGTTCTTATTCCTGTGAGCTAGCTGGGCTTTCTGTGCTCCAAAAAGGTTTCCCAACCTATTCTTACAGATGTCTGTCTCTAAAGTAAAGGACAGAGTAAAGACCAGAGTGGGATTTGAACCCCAGCCTTAAAATCATGTAACCAGTTCTTAACACAGTGAGCTACTGGAATCCCTATGCTTATTAAGCAAGGTTTCCCATTGTATTCTTATGGATGTTTGTCTTTAAAGTAAAGGTACAGAATAAAGACCAGAGTGGGATTTGAACCACAGCCTCTGGATCACGTAGACCAGTTTTCAACCCTGTGAGTTACTGGGCTTTCTGTGTTTCAGAAAGGTTTCCCAGAGTATTCTTACAGAGGTCTGTCTTTAAAGTAAAGGTTCAGAGTAGAGACCAGAGTGAGATTCAAACCCCAGCCTCTGGATCATGTAGACCATCATAATCCAATGAGCTACTGGGCTTTCCATACTTCAGAAAGGTTTCCCACAGTATTCTTGCATATATCTGTCTTTAAAGTAAAGATCAGAGTGGGATTCAAACCCCAGCCTCTGGATCAAGCAGACCAGTTCTTAACTCAGAGAGCTACTGATCTCTCTGTGCTTAGGAAAGGTTTCCCACAATATTCTTACAGATGTTTGTCTTTAAAGTAAAGGTATTGAGTAAATTCCAAATGGGACTTGAACCCAAACCTCTGGATTATGTAGACTAGTTCTTAACCCAGTGAGCTACAGGACTTTCTGAGGTCAAAAATGGTTTCCCACAGTTTTCCTATGGATGTTTGTCTTTAAAGTATAGGTACAGAATAAAGACCAGAGTGGGATTCAAACTCCAGCCTCTAGATCACTTGGACCAGTTCTTAACCCAGTGAGCTACTTGACCCTCTGAAAGAAGGTTTCCCTTCTGTATTATCTGAATATCATCCATGATAACACTAAAAAGTACTAATGACACCAGTGAGTGAACTGAAAATGTGGCCCCATGGCCCCCTTTTGAAGTGTGACAACAAGAAAAAACAAGTTAAACCACAAAAGAAACTTCACAGCATCTCAGAGAGCTTGGTGGCTCCCTGAGTTAAGACGCTGTTTATATGAGCTAGAGGTCCTGGGATAAAATCCCTCCAAGTTCCATCGGCACTTCACTCTGGAGCATGTTTTGGATAATAAGATCTGAAGAATACTTGAAAGAGATTGGAAACTGCGGTGGCTCTTTCTGTTAAGTTGCTATAACTGTGAACCAGCGGTGGTGTCTTCAAATCCAGTCCCGACCCACAGATTGAGAACTTCATACTTTAACCGAGCAACTTGATTCACAACTCGAAAAATCCACCTTACCGTGGACATGCATGTTGAATATTTCTACTTTGAAATAATTTGTAGTTTTTGAAATATTTAACTTTAAGCGCCCAATGTATTGTCAATGCATATTGAAAGGAGAGAGAATTCAAATCATCAGAGTCAATTGCTCAGATGCAGAGATGCCATTGTTGGGTTTTAATCCCATAACCTTGAGATGATGAGTCTAGAGCTTTTCCAACTAAGCCACCGAAATACGCATATTATGGGTGCCCAGTGCATTTTCAAAGACATTTTCAGTTACTCATGCCTAGCTTTACAAAGAACATTCCAAAGTACTCCATCATCAAACTACAGGTGGGTTTGAATATGGAACCTCTCTGCTGAAAGTCAGATCATTAGACCACTCAGGGACGGATTAAACCCCATGAGGGCCCCTGGTCGATAATTTAAATTTTTAGGGACCCCCACCCTAACCCCCCTCCCTCCCGACGCGCACTACCCAGCTTGGATGTTAAGCCATGATGATCATCTGTGGGCCAAGAAAGCACCTGTAGACAACAGAGGAGGGGCCCACATATTTGATTTTTAATTAACGTATACATTTAATAGTAAATGACCACACGGCCCAGTTCCCCCAAGGGCCCCTGGCAACGGCCCCACCGGCCCAATGGTTAATCCAGCCCTGGCTGTAATAATGATATCACCTGAGAGGTGGTTAGAAACAAACGTTGCATTCAATAAACTAAACACTTTCTGTTTGGGGTCAGCAAGCTTTGCGGGCAGATCGCTTGCCCCGGCGAGATTGAAACCTCCGGTTCTCTGTGCGTTTGTGCTCCAGTTGATTGTGCCTTGTGTTCCATCATAATTATAGATTATAGCCTACCCCGCCCCCACCGCCCCATGTTTAACATGGGCTCGCAAGTCAATCTTGCTGCAATTTGCCTGCCTAAGCTAAACACGAGCGAGCATTTTTTCATTTTTTTTTCAGTCTCACTCACACAGGGGCGTCACAAGGGGCCCAAGGTGGAGGGGCCTTAATTATTTTATACTTTAGATATTGAAAAATAGCAGATATACAAGCTCACAGCGCGGCACAGCTGCGAGCTTGTGGATCTGCTATTTTTGAAAAGTTGTGAACATGTGTGCAAATCTTTGAATATATGTATTTTTTAAGTGAACATTTGTTCCCTGGAACTAAATATTTTGAGATGGGGGTCCGTGGCCAAATACATATCCTTCTGGGGGTCCTTCACATGAAAAGGTTTGAGCACCACTGACATAGAAACATAGGTTTTTCAAAAAGCATTGAAAGGATTTGAAATATTCAAAGACTTGCCCAAATGTTCACGATTTTTCAAAAATAACAGATCTACAATCTCAAGCTTGTAGATCTACTATTTTTCAATAGATAAAGCAACAAAATAATGCGTAATAATGCGTGCCCAGTCTAAATTGGTTAAACCCCCCCCCCCCCCCCCATGAGGAACATTCACGGGGGGCCCGCAGTGAATCCTTGTACCCAGGGCCCAGTATTTGGCGCGACACCCCTGCACTCACATCTGTGATTTATTCCAGAAAGGAATCTGTGTTGCCTCACCTGAGACACAGCTGTGCGTAAACAATACATTCAATAAGTAAATACCTCTGATTGCTCAGGATCTGAAAATTGGGTCAGTGGCTTCATGCTCAGAACCCATTAAGCTCTACCCTGTAAACAAGAGACTTGGGTGGGGGCTTCAGTCAGTATATTGTACCCATGGATGGATTCCAGGCTGCTGTTAGTTGTCAACTAACATCATAGGATCTCCTCCAGGGGGCTTGTCCGCAGTGGTGTAAAGTAACTGAGTACATGTATTCAAGTACTGTACTTAAAGGACAACTTTAGTTTTTTACAACATGGGTTCATATTTTTGATTGTAATTAAAGAATCTTTAAAACAATCTTTCGATTTTTTTAAAGATTCTTTCAGTGGTTGGGGGCATGTGTACAAGTGGCTAAATATGTAATTTTACACAGAATAAGCCCATTCCCAAGATACAACGCAACCTTTCATGGTTGGATGTGACTTATGGGGGCTAGACGTGTTACTGTAAATAGCAATACAGAAACTGCTGGCTTATTGTGTCTAAAAATACATATTTGGCCACTTGTACTTACGCATGCCCCACATTTTAGCACGGTAAACGTGTAAAACAATAGAACGAAGCAAATGAAAACATTTTAACACTCACTTTTTCATTTCTCTAATTACAATCTAAAATATGAACCCTTGTTGTAAAAAAACAAAGTTGTCCTTTAAGTAGCCTAGAATTGTGAGGTATTTGTACTTTACTTGAGTATTTCCAATACTTTTACTTCGACTCCACTATACATCTCCGATCTAAATGTTGTACTTTTACTACACTGCAATTAGTTGAAAACTTTAGTGGACTTTAGTGTTTTGTAGATGTAGATTATTATGACAAAACATACAGTAAACATTTATACTCATCGCGACACATTGTGATACATTTGTACTTTTACCAGAGTACGTTTTTATTTCAGAACTTTTACTTGTAAAAGACTATTTCAACATTGCATTATTGATACTTTTACTTTTTAAAAATGAAATAGCACTTTTTCCACCGCTGATGGTGGCTCATCTAGAGCTCCAATGTCACACCACGAGGAACGCAGAGAGATCATACGAACGTCTCATTTCTGTTTATAACCACGAGTTCTGAAACTCTGCGAGCTAATTAAGGGATGATAAGAGGTGTGCTTTCTGTCCCCTGAGTCGAAACTAAAGCTGGTAAATATTTAAAGGTTCCACCGCGCATCTGGGACAAACTCCTTCGAAAACTGCAGTCTGCTGGTGCTACAACTTTTTGGTTATCATGCTACAAAGCTGAATACATTTCTGTTTGCTGCTGCCTTTGATTGAGGCCCACGATTCCTTTCTTGCGCTGCACTGTACTTTTATTCACATATTTTGTCCTACTTCATTGTATCATATATTTAATTTCTATTCTATGATTGCATTTAAATGTCCTGTTACTTGTGCACTTGCACTGTTTTAATCCCTTTAATGTTTTGTGTAAAGTACTTGCCTTGCTTTAATGGACCATACGTTGTCTGTTACTGTATCTTTAGTCCATTGACTTACAGTATAATTGGCATCTACTTTCTGCCGACCTTACAAATCATGCTGTTGTATGTGAGATTTGAATTACCATTACATAAAATGTTGTAATTTCTTTATTCAAGTGATGACCATGCCTTAAAATCATCTGCTTCTCTGGCTGCTAATTCTATAGTGCCTTTGGGAACCATTTTCATCTTGACTCATCAAATCAAACCAAGCTGTCAAAACACAACACATTTCATTTTTACGTCTCTTCAATTACATAATTATTATTTCAAAAGTTATCCTTGTCTATAGGGAGTGACAAACACTAAACACAGCCAAACAAAGTTGTTGCTCCATTTTACGACGCTCTAGGACAATAACAGAACACACTGCTTTTGAAGCTGGCCAATTTACATATTTTGACATATTAAAATAATATCTGTACTGCACATGCACCAGTGCTAATTGTGTATTTATATAGTTTAATGATTTGCATTCCAACTTTCAACTTTCAAGTCAAGTCAGGTCAGTATCCCAAAGTTTTAATTAGAAGCAGTGACATACAATACACACAGTAAAGCCAGCTTCATAATTAGTTGCACACTAGTGTCACACTAGCCATAAATCATAACAGTATTAACTAATTAACTAATATTCGGACATTATAAGGGGGAGTCAGAGGGCTCTCGCTGGTTGAGCTCCAATGTCCATATTCGGCTCAAAACATGTACAAATCAATAAGGTGCTCACCGCATCGTCGAAACAGCTTTCTATCTACCGATGAGCCCACTCGTCGGCATGTGTTAGTCCATATGTTTCTAATAAATTAATGTTTACTCAAACTTCTCCGAGACTCACGTTTCCTCGTCGGAATGCTTCTGCCTTCAGAACTACAGAACGTTGGAATACTTCCTAGTATGAGCGAATAGTGATGGCGATCAACGTCACGTGATATGTTTCTGCCATTTTCACCCAAGCAGTTCAAAAACAAGGAAAGCGATGAGACTCTGAGAAGTTTGAGTAAACATAAATTTATTGGAAACATATGGACTAAC
The DNA here is from genome assembly GCF_963921795.1 of Nannobrachium achirus. Lineage (NCBI taxonomy): Eukaryota > Metazoa > Chordata > Actinopteri > Myctophiformes > Myctophidae > Nannobrachium > Nannobrachium achirus. The sequence goes on from NC_137831.1 coordinate 14,209,897, forward strand.
ACATGCCGACGAGTGGGCTCATCGGTAGATAGAAAGCTGTTTCGACGATGCGGTGAGCACCTTATTGATTTGTACATGTTTTGAGCCGAATATGGACATTGGAGCTCAACCAGCGAGAGCCCTCTGACTCCCCGTTATAATGTCCGAATATTAGCGACCTCTACTGGTGTTATGATTTATGGCTAGTGTCACACACTAACAACAGGGATCTACAAGCTCATAACACATCGCAGTGCAACACATTGTGAGCTTGTAGATTGGCGATTTTCAGTGCACCAACAATCACTTAAACATCGGCCTCTGATATTAGGGTAGTAAACTGGTGAACTCGGACGATGACTACCCAGTGTAGTTTCACTCAACAGAAACAAAATATCCCATCATAATTGCTCACGATTTATAAAGATTTGCAAGCATTCTGCATCCATGGCAGATACAACTCTCCCTTCCACCAGAAGCAGTTCAAAGAATAGGAACCAGTGTCATGCTCTGTGCCAGTGCTTTCTGCAGCCAGAGGACATAGAGCGGGCTGGTGTCCATCATTACAATATCATGCGGAGGCGTTTAGTTTCACTCAACAAAAATGAACAAAGTCCCATCGCCATCGGTGACAAGATACAGAGTATTCTGCACTGTTGCCGTGGGTGTGTGTTGTTCTTGGTGTGGGCGAGTAAGTAGCCATGGGAACCTAGTCAACCTACGGGGACCGAGCCATGTGGCCTACTGTATAGGGCCTATTAGCCTCCTGTTTCTGTGGCGTGAGGCGGCTTGATGTACCACTACATACCCCAGCCATGATGTACCAGTACAACCCTGGATATGACACTAGTATATTGCAGCTCTGTGGCCCTGTGGTTGGAGTGTTCACCCTGATAATCAGAGGTCAGTACTAGTAAGGTCATCATGACTGATTGCGACCAAAGGTCACAGACAGTTTAGTATGTGAAACGGCACATGCTGACTCCGTCCATCTGGACGTGTACTCTTTTACGGTCTATGGGTTTGCTGCTCTGACACCATGCTCTGACGTCACTGTGATGTCAGGGGAACCACTCTAACAGAATGGGCTTGCCGCTCTGACATCACACTCTGACTTCATTGTGATATCAGGGGAACCACACTAACAGAATCCCTTTTATGCTCATACAAGGAGATCCCTGATGTCATCAATATTAAGCTCATTTCTGACAGGACTTCATATGGGAATGCCCATATGGAGGCCAGATCGGCCACATACCGGTACCACACTAACAGAATCCATATATGGACATTGGACAAGACAGTGTCTGAGCATACCTCTACCATGTTGGATTGCAGCAGAGGATTGCCTCATGAAAACCTAAGTGTTAAGGCCTGAGAGATTGGCTGAAAACAGTGGCAGCAGGAAAAGCTCTCCTATCATCTTCATCATTATTCAATCTGCAACATCCTCCCGGTCTCCAGGGCCACCCCTTCCCCTGTGGTTATTCCAGTTAACGTATTGGACGTCGTCCAAGTAAGCTAATAGGCCTATGTGAGTAGAGTTGGCAAAACATTAGAAAACTGAGAATGACATAGTCTTGGCCAACATTAGTGTCACCTAGCCTACCGACGCAATCTCAATTATGTTAGTGCCACATCATAGATAGATAGATAGATAGATAGATAGATAGATAGATAGATAGATAGATAGATAGATAGATAGATAGATAGATAGATAGATAGATAGATAGATAGATAGATAGATAGATAACCTTATTATGCCAAGGGGGGAATTCAGTCACCCAGAGGCGGCACAGCAGTTTAAAGTTACAAGTTACAGGGTCAAGTATAAAAAAGAAAAAAAAAGTACTGTTGTTTACAGCGAAAAAACAAGAATCAACAATACAGAGCAAAAGTCAAATGTAATTAATACAACAAAACACATAAACAATCAAACAAACAAAAAAACTAAAAAAGGTTAACTGGTGTAAAAAAAAAACAGACTTGCTAGTAAATGAGATTTTAATGTTATTGAGGGGTGTATAAACTCTTACATCGTCGTTGTCGGGTGGAAACCTTGTATGTCCAAAACCGTTCATTTCGTATTTATCATTTAAAAAATTTACTAAACTAGTGAAAACAGCCGATCTACAAGCACACAGCGCCTCGCGGTGCGAGCAGATCTGCTGTCTTCACTACCTTTGTGCGACGTCTTTGTACGATGAAGCAGGGCTTTGCTTTGCGAAAAAAATTACAAATTTGAAACTTGGAGATACAAGGTTTCTGCCCGACAGTGACGATATGCACGGTGCAATTCAATTCAGTTCTTTATACACTATAGTACTGTAGCTTGCAGCTGTTTATATGCGTGTGCCGTAATCAAGAGCAGCCCCTCCACAATGTCAGATGAGAAACGACCCTGGAGAAATATCTGTTTGTCCACAGAGAGAGCTGTGGACCAGCAGCAAGCAGGTGAGAGAGAAGAGACCCCTGACAGCTTGAGTGGAAGAGAACATTCTCACAGACTGTGTGCATCTGCATTGCCCACATGGACTGCACCTTACAATGATTCACCAACACACCTTTTCAGCGGAGCGTGTGTGTGTGTGTGTGTGCGTGCGTGCGTGCGTGCGTGCGTGTTTTGTTGGTGTATTATTTATTTCTTCTTAGCACTACTATCTTCAAAGGATGTTGAGAAGCATGTACAGTATATTGTCGTTGTCGGGTGAAAACCCTGTATGTCCAAAACCGTTCGTTTTTTGCATTTATCATTTTAAAAATTATTTAAACTAGTGAAAACAGCCGATCTACACCGCGAGGCGTTGTGTGCTTGTAGATCTGCTGTTTTCACTACTTTTGTGCGACGGCCTTGTGTGATGAAGCAGGGCTTTACTTTGCGAAAGAACGTACAAATGTGAAACTTGGAGATACGAGGTTTCCACCCGACAGCGACGATATACAGGACATTATTTTCACATTTAAAATGCGTATTTTCGAACATTAAATGGAATAGGTTTGCTTGTGACTGCCAGTATAAAGCCAGACAGACACAAACAGACAGACAGACAAACGAGAGAGTGAGAGAGAGAGAGAGAGAGAGAGAGAGAGAGAGAGAGAGAGAGAGAGAGAGAGAGAGAGAGAGAGAGAGAGAGAGAGAAAAGAGAAGACTAGACGAGATAGTTGCATAATGCCGAGAGGAAGCTTGCAGACATCTTGCATGTATTGTTGGCCACATTGATTGTAGTGCATCCCAGAATAGTTCCCTGTCTTGCATCCCTATATCACCTGACTCCTATACAGTATAGACTCACGTCTCACAGATAGCTAAACTATTATCTGGAACACAATACAGAGGATGCTGGTTCGGTACGTCCAATCCAATGACACACTTTTGCATGTAATAGAATAGACCGGGGGTCTTCAACAGGGGGTCCGGGACCCCTAGGGGGGGTCCTCAGAGTTACTACAGGGGGTCCTCCAAATCTTTGTGTGATAGAAACGTATTTCTTTCACTTTTTTATATAAACCACTTGAACCCTATAGCGTCCATATTCTGGACATAGCCAAAAATAGCAGATCTACAAGCTCACAACGCCTCGCGCTGCGAGGCGTTGTGAGCTTGTAGATTAGCTATTTTCGGCAAAGAGCTTTAGTGTAGTAGAGGCTAAAAAGAGCAGACTAAGTACAGAGTGAAAGGTCAAGTTTATTACTGTAAGTGTTGACGGTTCAAGTGGTTAATATCTGGAACAAACATTAACATGAATCCAAAATACACTGATGATTGTGCTGTCAAACAATGAAACTGGAATCTATACAAAGATTGCGGGGGGTCCCTGGTTCATCTCTCTCTCAACTAAGGGGCACTTGGCTGAAAATGTTGAAGACCCCTGGAATAGAGGAATGTCACCTGCACATCTATTTGTTTGTATTTGTGTTTTTCATTCTAATTAACTTAATTAAAAAAAAAGACATGTTCCTGGACTTGTTTGTGATTTGTATTGATCCAGTTTCTTTTGTAAATGGTTGATGTGTGCCTTTTAGGAAAGCGTTCTTTCACAACCTTTAGTGGGCAATTGGCACCATAAGATGATCATGGATCCTCTCTTTTAATGGCATTTAGATCAGTATTTATTTGTGAGTTTGTCAGTGTTTGTTTGCTTGTTTTTATCTTGAGGCGTGTGTACACACATTACATTATGGCTTATGCATGTGGATGTCTCATGTTTTCATTGGGGTCTGAGCCCCCTAGAATTGCCCCTGGCCATCACTGGCCTTAGAGATGGAGCTGCATGGCATAACAGCCTAGGATGGATTAAACGCAGAGGACACATTCTGGATATGTGCAAACAAATGAACAAAACAAGCAAAGAACCATAAATACTTCTGTTCTTTTGGTTGATGGCTACTAATTTGCATTTTGGGTGTCCATAAGTACAATTAGCCTAAAGCAGAAGTCTTCAACGTTTTTTGAGGCCAAGGACCCCTTAGTTGAGAGAGAGAAGAAGCAGGGACCCCCCACAACCTGTTCATAAATTCCATATAGTTTCATTTTGTTTGACAGCACAATCATCAGTGTATTTTGGATTCATGTCAATTTGTGTTTTCAGATATTTAACCACTTGAACTGTCAATACTTAATAAACTTGACCTTATACACTGTACTTAGTGTGCTCTTTTTCCCCTCTACACCAAAGCTCTTTTCCGAAAATAACCGATCTACAAGCTCACAACGCCTCGTGAGCTATCTTTAGCTAACGTTCTCAGAATATGGACGCTAGGGTTCAAGTGGTTAATAAAGTTAAAAAAGGAGAAAAGGGTTTATATCACTCAAAGATTTGGAGGACCCCCTGTAACTATGAGGACCCCCTAGAGGTCCTGGACCCCCTGTTGAAGACCCCTGGCCTAAAGTATGCGGGACAAACTACAATTCCAACACTTTTTACACTGAACACTTTGTATTTTGAGCTTGTACAGTATGCCTCCAGCGTCACACAAGGCATCGATCTCTGGGGGTGTTGTACATAAATAAACCTGCTGAATTCTGCATAATTTAATGTGCAAAACATTATACGGTCTACTCCGCCTGACAGGCCAGCACTGCAACAACCGCTAAAGTGAGAGATCAATAATGTTAATCCCGCGGAGACGTTGTTTTGCCGTAAGACGTGAATACTAATAGCTCAGGTGTAGAGACGTGCGTGGAGACAGTTTGGGCTTGTTAAATAATTTGCAGTAGGATGGACTAGATTCTCTTATACAGATCCATTTCGCAGAGCCTCTTGCAGATTAAAGTGAAGCGTTATTCATAGACTCACAATACCCCTCAACCACATCGCTAATTATGGAGGTAATGGGAATGCTAATATCATAATAGCACCTTGTGGCTCGGTGTACTTTGAAACGTCTACTTATTTATTTATTTCTTAACCCATGCAGAACGGGTACACTATATTGTGTATCAATATTAAATAATGATACACAATATAATAATGATACACAATATAATAATGATACACAATATACAAATGTTATGCTTTAACTATTGAAAAATAGCAGATATACAAGCTCACAGCGCGGCACCGAGTGCCGTGCTGCGAGCTTGTAGATCTGCTATTTTTGAAAAATCATGAAAATTAGAATTTTGACCCGATTCTATAAGGGGCCTTTTCCACCGGCAAAGAACCGGCTCTGGTTCTTTCTCCCGCCTATGGGATGAACCAGAAGTGTGCTTTTCCACCGAGAACCGGAGTTGGTTCCGAACCGTAAAAGTTGGTTCCGAACGGGAACCACAAAATCCTTGGTTCCTCTGGTTCAATCATGGTTCAATCTGGAGGAAACGCAAGCCGGTTCACAAGAACGAACCAAGCTTCCAAGAAAGTTGAACTGGCACTGGTTCTGGAACCAAGGTTCTTTTGGTGGAAAAGGCCCCAAGTGTCTTTTGAATCCTTCTAAGATTCTTTTGAAAAACCTATGTTTCTATGTCAGCAATCTGGCTATTCGTTGTCAAAGAAAAGGTCCTTTTCACTTAACTGGAGCTCAGTTAGTCTGTTCTTGAGAGACTATTATGTCAGTGGTTCTCAAACCTTTTCATGTGAAGGACCCCCAAAATTATATGTATTTGGCCACGGACCCCCATCTCAAAATATTTAGTTCCAGGGACCACCCAGAAGCAAAATTTGAGCTACAAACGTTCGCTTTGAAAATACATATATTCAAAGATTTGCACACATTTTCACGACTTCACGAAAAAATAGCAGATATACAAGCTTGCAGCGCGGCACTCGGTGCCGCGCTGTGAGCTTGTATATCTGCTATCTTTCACTGGTTAAAGCATTCAATAATTCTATGCCTAAATGGGTTCTAAATGGCATGATCACATTTCGGGTCACGCATATTTCAATTTGTGCCTGGGCTCGAATGCAAATAAAACAGGGGCACTGTTGAAGTCGTGGATTGTAAATAGTCGGTATAACTTCGTTTATGGGGCCGGCGAAGTGTTTGTTCTGTAGTCTTTGAAGGTGCATTTAGCTGACTGGAAATGGGTTGCGGCCTGCGTTTATTTGCATTTGTTGCAGATGTGGCATGTGACGAGAGTGCAGTGTGTGTGTAAGCGTGGGCGTGTGTAAACAAAATGTGTGTACACACACACAAGCCTACGCGAAATGCTTTTGTGTGCTTGCAAGTTGTGTCCACTTTCACCCAGGGCCATGTAAGAACCGGTAGGTACATTGTTAGTTGTTTTTCAGTTCATTATAGCTCTCATTCACATCCAATTACAAGCCATGTGATGGTGCTACCACCCAGGGGTGTCGCACCAAATTCTGGGCCCTGGGTACAAGGATTCACTGCATTATTTTGTGCTTCAACTATTGAAAAATAGCAGATATACAAGCTCACAGCGCGGCACCGAGTGCCGCGCTGCGAGCTTGTAGATCTGCTATTTTTGAGAAATCGTGAAAATGTGTGCAAGTCTTTAAAAACCTATGTTTCTATGTCCAGTGGTTCTCAAACTTTTTAATGTGAAGGACCCCAAAAAGTGGGCCACGAATTGGAACCCCATCTCAAAATCTTTAGTTCCAGGGACCCCCCAGAAGCAAAATTTGAGTTACAAATGTTCGCTTAAAACATATATTCTAACTCAAAGATTTGCACAATTTTTCACGATAAAAAAAGCAGATCTACAAGCTTGCAGCTGTGCTGTGAGCTTGTATATCTGCTATTTATCGACAATAGCTAAAGTATAATTAAGGCCCCTCCACCTTGGGCCCTAGTAACTCAGTCCCACTCCGTCCCACTTGTGACGCCCCTGGTGATGGTGCCACCACAAATCAAATGTTTGATGTAGATGTGCATCACAGTGCAATCTCAACATACTCCCTCGTGGGCATTTTGAATAGCCCGGGTACTGTGGCTCGTATACAGACAACAAAAACACCCGCCACCTCAATTTAAACAGCGTAGAACGGAGAAAACAACAAAAGCAATTTGCAGAAGAATTGCAAGCTGCGGAATCTATTTCATGGCCTCATCAACCTACAAGGAGGATAACGACAGTCAAACGGGAGCTTTGTGTATCATTTGTGTCACGGCGCATTTTGACATTGCACGCCTCATCAAGTGCTGGATGCAATGGCTTATTTCAGTTTCGACCACAACCTTGCTTAAATATTAACACACAAGGTGTGCTAATATTGTTAACACGTGTTTATCATTGGCGCCAGTTTAGGGCTTGGAACGAGAGCAAGACTCAGGGACATGCTGGGCCCCTGATTCAGCCCGGGAAAAAGAGGTGGAGAGGCCCTCATCTCTCTCTATAGCGCTGCTGCTACTTTGCCATTTCAGATCATGACAAGTGGGCCAATTACATGAGTTATATTTCGTCGTTGTCGGGTGGAAACCTTGTATGTCCAAAACCGTTTTGTATTTATCATTTTAAAAACGATTTAAACTAGTGAAAACAGCAGATCTACAAGCACACAGTGATGATTTACTTTGTTGGCCGCCCAGCCCCCAAAATGGAACGAAGGCCGACATTTTATTTTTATTTTTTTCCTAATGGCCGGCCTGGACCGGCCGGGAATGAACCGGCCGTTCGGGAGTTGTCCCGCTTTTCCCAATGGCCAGCACGTCCCTGGCAAGACTTGTTTGACTACCTTTTATGCTTTTATGCAGCAGAGGCCCTGGGTGCGAGGATTCACTGCGGGCCCCCATGGCATGAATGTTCTTCACTATAGGTGCCGCTCTCACAGCCCGGCACCTACACTGCGAGATCTGCTGTTTTTGAAAAATCGTGAACATTTGTGCAAGTCTGTGAATATTTAAAATCCTTCTAAGGTTTTTTGAAAAAACCTGTTTCCCATCACACAATATTTAGTTCCAGGGACCCCCCAGAAGCAAAATTTTTGTTACAAATGTTTGCTTAAAAAATACATATATGCAAAGATTTGCACACATTTTCACGACTTTCACGACTTTTCAAAAATAGAAGATCTACAAGCTCGCAGCGCGGCTGTGAGCTTATAGATCTCCTATTTTTCAATAGCTAAAGTATAAAATAATTAAGGCCCTTCCACCTTGGGCCCTAGTAACTCAGTCCCACTCCCCCCCCCCCCCCCCCCCCCCCTTGTGACGACGCCCCTGGAGGCCCCAGAATCACACATCAAAATCAAGGTGGTCACATTGCGGTTCACGTCCGAATCATAGTTTCCCACAGTTTCCGGTGAGGAAGGTGCATCTGTAGCAGAGGCATCCTGCCAGAACCCCCAGAAGTGTGATGTCCCTTGAATGAGCAATACACAGGGACGTGCTGGGAAAAGCGGGACAACTCCCGAACGGCCAGTTCATTCCCGGCCGGTCCAGGCCGACCATTAGGAAAAATAAATAAAATAAAATGACGGCCTTCGTTCCATTTTGGGGGCTGGGCGGCCAACAAAGTAAATCGTCACTGTCATGCAGAAACCTTGTATCCCCAAGTTTCAAATTTGTACATTTTTTCGCAAAGTAAAGCCCTGCTTCATCATACAAGGCTGTCGCACAAAAGTAGTGAAAACAGCAGATCGGCTGTTTTCACTAGTTTAAATCATTTTTAAAATGGTTTTGGACGTACAAGGTTTCCACCCGACAATGACATGTAATTGGCCCACTGGCTTGTCACTTGTCATGATCTGAAATGGCAAATCTTTGAGTAGCAGCAGCGCTATAGAGAGAGATCTCTCTATAGCGTGCAATGAGGGCCTCTCCAACTCTTTTTCCCGGGCTGAATCAGGGGCCCAGCACGTCCCTGGCAATACAGTACTGTAGATGATTGGCTTCCAATGCAGGACACCCAGGCATGAATCCAGCTGTTTAAACTGCACAAGAACCAGAACGCTCTCGGGTCTGATGTTCTGTGGCATCATTCAGGCACGTGCACACATAGACATCAAAGGGGGCTTGAGCCCCTGCCCTTTAATCCGTCTGTAAAAAGTGCCCTCTCCAGACCATGAATGCAGTTTTTACTATGGTGAAAGAAACGCAAATGCCCTCTTGCCATGCCATACCTGAAGGCAGCATTCAAGAGAATTGCCTTGTCCAAACTCTCCTGAACTTGAATGCAGCATTTTATGTTGAAAGATTTGCCCTCACTGTGTAGAAATCCATGCCGTTACACCACATCTCCATGCAGACTCCAGTATTCACTTGATTAGGCTTAGTGTGGTTACCACACTAAGCCTAAGGTAAGCTATTTTCGGTGCTTGATACCACACTGTGCTATCAGGCACCGAAAATAGCCGACCTCCAAGCTCACAACGCGTCGCAGTAAATCAGTGTCATATTATATTCTGAATAAAACCTGGAGACTGACATTCAGTAATTGGGTCTCATGATCATGACAGGGAAGACATATTTTATATTATTATAACCACACATGGGGGTCTATTAGAGTCAGGGACATGCTGGGGCCCTGATTCAGCCCGGGAAAAATAGTTGGAGAGGCCCTCATTGCGCGCTATAGAGAGAGATCTCTCTCTATAGCGCTGCTGCTACTCAAAGATTTGCCATTTCAGATCATGACAAGTGACAAGCCAGTGGGCCAATTACATGAGTTATATTTTGTCGTTGTCGGGTGGAAACCTTGTATGTCAAAAACCGTTTGTTTTGTATTTATCATTTTAAAAATGATTTAAACTAGTGAAAACAGCCGACAAGCACACATGTGCTTGTAGATCTGCTGTTTTCACTACTGTTGTGCAACGGCCTTGTATGATGAACCAGGGCTTTGCTTTGCAAAAAAATGTATACATGTGAAACTTGGAGATACAAGGTTTCTGCCCAACAGTGACGATTTACTTTGTTGGCCGCCCAGCCCCCAAAATGGAACAAAGGCCGACATTTTATTTTAATTGTTTTCCTAATGGCTGGCCTGGACCGGCCCGGTAATGAACCGGCCGTTCGGGAGATGTCCCGCTTTTCCCAATGGCCAGCACGTCCCTGATTAGAGTAATGTAGACACATACAAAACAGAACAAGTACAACACTATGGCACCACATCTATAATGCCGCTTCTGCTTGCATGCACCAGACGAGCAGGAAGTGCTGCTCATCCTCAAGATCCTGCTGCAGGATCAAGTCTCCGAGGATATTTACACTTCTCTTCTTTGTGCTGTATATGTTTGTGTGCATGTGTGTGGGAGTGAGCATGTTTGTGTAATAGCCTGCACGGATTAGTGTGCACCTCTAGTAGCCTACCCTGCATGAGTTTGCATGCATGTAATTATTGGTATGTGTGTGTTGGTTACACAGTTTAACACGTGTAACATCAATTACGATCGGAAGTGATGCAAAATAGATGCAATGACATCAGCCAATTTAGGGCCTGAGCTACTGCGGAAAAGGAACAGTGATGTTGTGTAAAATATGTACTTACAGATGGGTGTAAATTAAATGATGTAAAATATCTCTATTCTGAGAGTATTGCTATAGAGCAGTGGTTCTCAAAATGTTTTAATTTCAAGCACCCCCGTAACTCGGAGAGTGTACAAATTGAACCAAATGGAACCGTAAGTGTCAATTTGGTTCCATTTGTACACTCTCGGAGTGCTGCGACACGGTGTGAGCTTGTAGATCGGCCATTTTCGGCATGTAGCTAAGCGAAAATCAACCATTTCTATCCTATCATGGCCCGCCAAAAATAAAACTTTACATTTTAAAATCTTAAGACTAAAACTAGACTAAAAGTAAAACATTTCAGATGACTACATTTAATGAACTTAATTCAGAGGACTATGAATAAACTAAAACAAAAACTTCAGTTAAAATCATCTGTTTAATAAACAAGAAACCTTGTATCTCCAAGTTTCACATTTTCTTTTCTCATAAAGCCCTGCTTCAGCAATCACCATACAAGACTGTCGCACAAAACAAGTGAAAATAGCTGATCTACAAGCACTCAACGCCTCGCACGGCGAGGCATTGTGTGCTTGTAGATCGGCTATTTTCACTAGTTTAAATCATTTTTAAAAATGATGAATACAAAAGGAACGGTTTTGGACCGTTCCAACGGTTATGTTTCCACTTTCCACCCGACAACAACGATAGTCAGGTTGGGCTACCAACTCATAAAGGACACAGGATAAACGGGTGCAATTGGACGTGAATAAACAAAACAAATGAAGCTGATAAATCATCTTTGTGTTGATCTGTCTCGATTGCATAGAACTGGTATCCAGAACTGATATTGTATTATCTGTTAACTAAAGTACCATAGAACTTTAACCTTTCTAACAAAAAAGATAATTAAACAATCATAATCATAATAAATACATTAAATCAGCTTGCATGCTTGCAGGAAAATGTGCACACAAGCATAGCACACAGGGGTGTCACACCAAATTCTGGGCCCTGGGTACAAGGATTCACTCACATTTTGTGCTTTAACTATTGAAAAATAGCAGATATACAAGCTCACAGCGCTGTGAGCTTGTAGATCTGCTATTTTAGAAAAATCGTGAAAATGTGTGCGGAGTCTGAATTATTTCAAATCCTTCTAAGGTTTTTTTTTTTAAAACCTATGTTTCCATGTCAGTGGTGCTCAAACCTTTTCATGTGAAGGACCCCCAAAATGACATGTATTTGGCCACGTCGGACCCCCATCTCAAAATATTTAGTTCCGGGGACCCCCATAAGCAAAATTTTAGTTACAAATGTCCGTTAGGTTAGACAATACATATATTCAAAAATGTGCACATATTTTCACAACTTTTCAAAAATAGCAGATCTACAAGCTTGCAGTGCGGCACTCGGTGCAGCGCTGTGAGCTTGTATATCTGCTATTTTTCACTGGTTAAAGCATTCAATAATTCTAGGCTTATAAATCAGCTTGCACGCTTGCAGGAAAATGTGCACACAAGCATACTTTGCACACTCGCGCAGTACACAAACAGACACACGCCTTAATCATGTGCAGGACACAAACACATATTGCTTCTGTGTTGCAGACTCAAGCAAATACTGGATGGCTTTGACATGCCAATTAGATGATGATAATGTATAGGCCTATAGAATGTGTAGGACCGCAGAAAAATCACTCCAAAGCTGTGTATCTATTAAAAATTATAGATTCTAGTTTCTTAAGCCACCAGGATTCTGTTTTCTTTCACGTCTAGTGAGCTATTTTGCTGCTAAGCAATCATAGGTAAATTTGCTTACTGACGCATACGGTGCCACCGTTAATTTACGGAGCGTTCAATCAGGGATGGAGCTGCTTATGGGTGTAGAACTACAAGATAGATGGTTCTCTAATTTGAGATTGTCTTGCCCAAAATATTATACAGGGATTAAAGGTCGTTACTGCTGTGTTTTTCGGGCCGAATATCCGAGTGAATTTCGGAGCGCGTAAATACAAACATCAACCTCACGTTATGTTAACACATGGGAAGCCAAGGTTTCTAACATTTCTAGCTGTTGCTGCTGCCGTCGTTCACTTACGCTTTAATTTTGAAGAGCCTCGGAAGCTTCGTGCGTGTGCACGTGAGTGTCCACTGACGATCGAGGAGGATAATCCATTTGTTTACAAGCGCTCGCAAAACTAAAATCCAAACCGGGGCCGACCATCGCGGTAAAGTGTCGCCGTGAAAACAGGCAGATCTCTGCTTCCCTGGCGTTCTTTGCACCTTATTCATAGATAAAGCCCTTTTTATGTTTCAGCATAGAATAGAAATCAATGCAGCCTAGACGCGCCATTTTGTTTCTCTGCGAGCCACATTATGACGTATGGACCAGGGTCTTTCACAGGATGCATGCAGCTGCATGTAACCAAGTTAACCCTTTGTCTCATTGAGGGACGAGACAACTGAGTTTTGGCACAGCGACCTCCAGTGGCCGTATCTCATTACTGAACGAGTTTGGCCCCCAAGTTGTTAATCACGTGTGCACACTGCCGCCCGTTTCGTATTTATTTTCGGACCAGGGTTGATTTTTTCCGATTTTCGCAGCTGTCCCTTGCTCTCTCTCTCTCTCCCTGGCCTTCGGATTTCGGATTTCCAAAACACAATGAAAGACCGCTTAAGACAGCTTAAGACCTGGAATTGTGTCACTTTAAATTGTAACGACTTGAACCATTATTTTATGCTTTAGCTATTAAAAAAATAGAAGATCTACAAGCTCACAGTGCCGCACTGCGAGCTTGTAGATCTTCTCTTTTCGAAAAATCTTAAAAAAGTTTGACAAATGTTGAATTTATGTTTTTTTAAAGTGAACATTTGTAACTACAATATTTGCTTCTGGGGGATCCTTGATACATTTCATATTTTTAGACGGGGGTCGGCTGCCAAATACATATAATTCTAGGGGTCCTTGAGATGAAAAGGTTTGAGAACCATTGACATAGAAACGTGTTTTTTCAAGACACTTACAGAATCGGGTCAAGAACTTTCAAAGACTTTTCAACAATAGCAGATCTACAAGCTCGCATCGCGGCACTCGCGCTGTGAGCTTGTATTATCTGCTATTTTTCAATAGATAAAGCATGGAATAATGGTTAAAGTAGTTCAAATCTAATTTGACACAGATTTGCATTCCTGGGCCTTAATGGCTTAAAGTCACCAACAATCGCTCCCAACGAGGTGGCTAATAATAATCCTATGCAAATCGGATTTAGGTTGACCAAGCTTTAAAAGAGAGCGAGAGAGAGAGAAAAAAAAAGGAAAGGGACTACATTGTGGTAGAATGAACAAAACCTGGCCTGTGGCAGATTTATTAAAGATGCTTTTAAATTTACCTTGACATTATATATGTTTGCATGACAACGAATCAGAATTTACAAATGATTAACATTGTGCTGATCAATTTGTTTAATTTGTAGGACTATATGTAACCAGAAGCGGTCGCATGTATACACAAATTAGCCTGTAAGTGGCATTTAAAATCAACGTCATGGTGGCACTAGAAGAGGGGCATGTGAGAAATAAGGGGAGGAGGTTGCAGTTTGCCAGCCAAGGAGTGTGTGTGCAAAGTTTGGCATGGATAGGGGCAATGGCGCTGGAGATAAGAGTGTGCAAAAAGCAACCTCTTGGTGGCGCTAGAAGAGGGGCATGTGAGAAATCAAGGGCGGAGGTTGCGGTTTGCCAGCCAAGGAGTGTGTGTTCAAAGTTTGGCATGGATAGGGGCAACGGTGGCGGAGGTACTGTAAGAGGGCCAAAAGTGTGACGTGATGTGACGGACAGACTGACGGAGGGACTGGCGGACAGCCGGTGGAGGTTTTGATAGTAACTGCGACCTGACGGTCGCAAATTTAAAGCTACAGTGTGAACGTACTTCATAAAACGACACCAATGCCTCTGTTCATGCAGGGGGATTGGGTTCAGACTCTGCATCGCATTACTGGCACTTCACCTGCCCTTCGTGCAAATAAAATGCAAACAAGTATTGACATTTATACGCGTTCAGTCGTCCAAGGTTCTGCAGTATTGCATTTCTTTATTTTCAGTTCATCACTTACAACTTCTGTTTATAGCCTGTACAGCACTGAAAGGCACACAAAAAAAGAAAGGAAAGAAAAAAAAAGATATGAGACATAAGTATATACAAAATATACAGAATAAATAATGAAATCTAGATATAAAAGCAATAAAGTATGTGCTTACATAAACCATTTCAGAGCTGAGTGCGAGTCCGAGAATGAGTGAGAGAGCGCATACAGCACTGTTGTATACTCGGTTTGCACCGGAAATAGCAGATCTACAAGCTCACAGCGTGTCGTAGAGATGCGTGGATGGGCTTTTTCGTCACCCTGATCCGCGCGTGTACACATTCGTTATCCATCCGTCATCCAACCGCATTCATTAAATCATCCCATTTATACACTTGCACCGACCGCATGTCAAATAATAATTATTTCCCTGACGTTAGTTTTCTTAGTTGTGAGATCACAGAAATGCATTGTTTGACGAATGATTGGGACGTCCCTCCTCCCTCTTTTTTCTTCTCCTTTTTCCGTGCACCAGGAGGCCGCTCTAACTGTGCTGTATGCAATACGCTATTAATAGGCTATTTAGGCTTTGTACGGCTACGGCAGATGACAACGGTAACCGGAAATGATCAGCGCTCGATAGATCAACCTGCCACCGCCACAGCCATCTCTACTACGGCAGGAGCTAGGTTTCCACGTAGCGTCTGCAACGTCTGCTGCGTAGACGCGTCGCCATGGGAACCAAAGCGTTCAGTACAATGGGTGGGAACCTGTCACCGAAAGCTGTTTGCTTACCGATTTGGACCGCAACGGCGATTACGTCATAGCAGCCGTAGTCCCACCTCACGCTGCGGTAGTAGAAACAGGCTCCTTAAATTCCCCAATACTGTATGCAGAGCAGCAGCCATTTTGGAGAGAAGTTTGATCTCTTTTCTCACTTCCTTCACAGGTGTTACCAATGATACTAATGAAGGGTCTGTTCCATTCTGGTCAAACAAGAGTCAGGGTGCTGATATTGTGCCATGTTGGCTCTCTGGAAACACTCTGCTACACCAGTGGGTCTCCAGGGACCCTCATGGTTCCTTGGGGGTTCCAAATGACCCCTTAAAAGGTGTTTAACTCTGAGAGTGTACACATGTTTACAGACATTTTGTACACTCTCAAGAGTTATGGGGGTCCTTGAAATAAAAGGTTTGAGAACCACTGTGCTACATGACATGGAACAGAGCCTTCATTAGTATCATTGGTTATGTAACGGAGGTGATCCGAACCTCCCCACCCGGCTTCGAACCCGAGTCTGCCGCGTGAAAGTCCAATATCTTAAAGGCCCACTTCACCTCTGGGACAACCCTATCTTATTTTATTGTTGTTTGGGACACGATCAACACAATCCTGAGTTATTATTTGGGTTCAATCTGTGTTTTTAGATATGTTGGTATTTCAGCATGTACTAGTGATGCATTTTGCATTATCAGTGATGCTTTTTGCATCATATGATGCAAAATGCATCACTAGTACATGCTGAAATACTAAAATATCTCAAAAAACAGATTGAACACAAAAAATAACTCAGGATTGTGTTGATCGTGTCCTAAACAACAATAAAATAAGGTTGGGCTGTCCCAGAGGTGAAGTGGCCCTTTAACCATTACTCCAAAGGGATGGAACTAGATTTTGAGGCTTCAGGCTGGGGCTGCAACTCTCTCCACCACACTCACCCCCCTTTGACCTCCTCCTACGGGGAAGCCCGGATCCGGGTCACGGCACCAATGTAACGGAGGTGATCCGAACCTCCCCATCCGGCTTCGAACCCGAGTCTACTGCGTGAAAGTCCAATATCTTAACCATTACTCCAAAGGGATATCCCTATGGAATGAGGGCAGATACTAGACTTATGAGGCTTCAGGCTGGGGCTGCAAGAAGAGACCCAACTTCTCTCCAAAATGGCTGCTGTGCATATTATAGCCTATTGGGATTCTATATGGATACATACTTGTCCAAACAATTTCACTTGCATCTCTAACCCTGCAATTGCATCTCTAACCCTTGACCAACTGTCACTGAATTGTGTTTGAACGACTCCAACCTGGTTTTGGACATGTTATAGGCATTATAAGCAAAATGTATAAAACATTTATTAAAAAAATGGTTGCATTACACTAGCCATGAACTGACCACTGGACTAATGAGGTGCCATGGCATTGGTCCGAAGGTTCATTAGTCCGAATCTGTTAAGAATACTATGCCTAACTCTAACCCTAACCTTAACCTCAGTAACCGTAACTAAATTCGGACTAATGAACCTTCGGACTAATGAACCTTCGGACTTATGGGCAGTCCCCGACTAATGATTGTTTTATATATATTGTGCATCTAAGGTAACCTTTTGATGTCAAAGATAACGATGCAAATATTGTTCTCCAGATCAGTAAAGATCATTTCTCCTCCACAGATCTCGCTCCTCCCTCGCTCTCGGCTCAAGCCAAAAAGCAAATTTGGCTTTTGGGTGCTCAAAAGATTTTCTGGGCCACCGATCTAGTGACTGTATACATATCCATGGTAACAGCAAGCTCTCCGTCTCCCGTCACTCTCTAACATCGCAACCTTTCACAAGACATATCCAGCACTTGACTCGCCTGTCGGCAGGGTTAACAACTTCACTGAATCACTTTTATTCCTCCCTTCTCATTTTAGTTTGCTTTAAATCCTCCGTTACGTTTCCCTCTCACTTTAGCTGCCTTTGCGTCCACCGCGGGCCCACTGTCTGTCGTAGTTTGGAAATGGAAGATGTCATGCTTTTCAAAAGCTATAATATCGATCTATGATAGGCCTATAGATAGATGTCATTAATTTACGTCCAATATGAATTAACACTTATATCGTCTTTGTCGGGTGGAAACCTTGTATGTCCAAAACTGTTTGTTTTTATCATTTAAAAAAAATGAACCAAACTAGTGAAAACAGCCGATCTACAAGCACACAACGCCTCGCACCGCTGTTACTACTTTTGTGCGACGGCCTTGTCTGAAAACATAGAAATTTGAAACTTGGAGATACAAGGTTTCTGCCCCAGATTGACCCAGATCCAACCAAACTGCGGTTTTCCGCGCAGCAACCGCGGGTGAGACCGCGATCTGTGCATCTCTTATATGAGCTCGTAGATCGGATATTTCCGCGCCACGCTAACCAGTTATGAATCAGGCATACAGTGCTACACTGCCAAGCAAGCCACCACCAGCATACACACCGAGTTCCTGTTAGCAGTGGTCTAAAGTAACATTTACTTAAAGGAGGACTTTGCCACTTTTCAACCGATCTTCATATAATAGGTCCTCACTAATGTTCATAATAAAATAGCACAATCTTTTTCTACTCGGTCCAAGTCGCTTAGGAGAGCTGTGGGAAGTTCAGAAATCCATCGTCTTGTGACATCATCATTTTCAAAAAAAGAAAAAAAAATATATATATATATATATTCTTGAAAAAAATATTTGTATTATCGCAAGAACAATGGATTCCACTTTAACATTACAACTTTTCAGGAGTAGAAAGCCTGCATTTTCTATTAGCTTGGATTCCCAATCGATGATGTCACAAGACGATGGGTTTCTGACCTGCCCACAAACCTCCTCTGAGGGAAAAAAATAAAATAAAAGCTATTTTTTGTGAGGATCAATTATATGAAGATAGGTTGAAAAGTGGTGAAGTACTCCTTTAATTACTGTACTTAAGAACAATTTTGAGGTATTTGTACTTTACTTGAGTATTTCCAATTTCCGATACTTTCACTTCTACTCCACTACTACGTCTTGGATCTAGATATTGTACTTTTACTCCACTACATTTATTTGAAAACTTTAGTTGGTAGTTTAGCTTTGTAGATTTCAATCATTATTACAAAACCCACATTAATTAAACTTCAGCCTTAAATCATTTTCGTCCATTTGAAAATAGCCAATCTACAAGCTCACAATGTGTCACGACGCGAGCTTATAGATCGTCTATTTTCAAATGATTTCCATACATTTGAAAACTTGAATTGGGACCTTCTGCAAAATGAGTAATTTCACATTTTGGTATACTTTAAGTACATTTTGATGCCAATACTTTTGTACTTTTACTCGAGTGAATTTTGAATTCCGGACCTTTATCCACCTGTTTCCGCGAGAATTTACTGTAGCATTATTTGCGGGACACTTCCGGTTTAACAGCAGACATACAAGCTCACGTTGCGTCGCAGAAGCAACCGTTGTGAGCTTGTAGATCACTCTCGGCTGAGGTGCCGGAAGCTGCCTGCACATTCTGCGCAATGCACGATGGGATGTTGGAAAGTTGCGGATACTTTCCGTAAGAGAGTATTTCTAAATTGCAGTACTGATACTTTTAACTTAAGTAAACAATGTGAGTACTTTTTCCACCTCTGCCTGTTAGCTTGGTAATGAAGCGAGATGGCCAGCTCTGTCCACGCACGCACGCACGCACGCGCACACACACACACACACACACACACACACACACACACACACACACACACACACACACACACACACACACACACACACACACACACACACACACACAGTGTCTGTGTCTTAACTTTTTGGGGCACAGCATTGCTTGTCAGCATGCAGGTTGTGCTGACACCGCAAGCAACCCCCCCCCCCCCCCCAACCAACCCCCACCACCCACCATGACTGTCTACAGTATGACTGCCGTTCCAAAATCAGCTGACCCAAATTGGCCAAAAGGGACAAAAAAAATGTGTGAATGAGTGAGGAGTGATGCTGGCAGGGTTGCTTTCTGAGAAAGACCGATTTCGTCAGACGGTTCTTTTGGCCCCCCCATGCCCTCAGCCCCCGCTCGCTCAAGCGCGCACACGCACGCACACACACACACAGAGGCAGAAAGGACCGCAAACACCATAGTGCAGGGTTCCCCAATAGGCGGCCCGCGGGCCATTTGCGGCCCGCGGGGGGGCTACTGTCTGGCCCACACCAACCCCAGTAATAATGGTGGTATAAGAGCAGCAACAACACTAGTATATCGTCGTTGTCGGGTGGAAATCTCCTATCTCCAAATTTGCACGTTCTTTCGCAAATCATACAAGGCCGTCGCACAAAAGTAGTGAAAACAGCAGATCTACAAGCACACAACGCCTCGCGGTGCGAGTTTAAATCATTTTTAAAAAGATAAATTCAAAACGAACGGTTTTGGACATACAAGATTTTCACCCGACAACGACGAAAACTGTCACTGGAGTAGCGGGAACGCCACTGTCGCCCCCTGCAATGTTGTGGCCCTCGGCTTGGTAGTTGGTACCCTAGACATGATTCGGCCCTTGGGGAAAACTAATTGGGGAACCCTGCCATAGTGGCTCTATTTTTCTGGCAGAGAGGAAAGCAAACAAACAAACAAACAAAAAAATAATAATGTTTCAGCAGGACGTTTTGTGTGTTGATTGTCATGCACCACCTTTATGGCATCCGATTAGTGCAATGCGGTTTTCTTTTTTTTGTACAAGATTACAGTCGTGTAGGATAATGGTTTTTAAGTGCTCTATTTACCAGAACAGAATATTAACTCAATTCAGTATCAACATTGTCTTTGTAAATATAACCATCCGTTTTTTTGTAATATAAAATAAATAAATATAAAAACAAAGACGGGGGGAAACGGGAGGCGCAGTGTCTCTGGTGGGCCATGGCGAGTGGCATCGCCCCTGGATATCAATGCACCGTGAATATGAATATATATATGCATATTATCTCCCATCAGTGTTGGTCCAATGTACATTGTACAGTAACAGTTGGCATTCTGCAGATGCTATGGCACAATGAGCATGCTGGTATTATAGCATTATGACCTATGACTGACGTTATACGCTAACAGTGGAATCGACTGATACTAAAATACATGGACTACACACCCAGGGGTGTTGCACCAAATTCTGGGCCCTTCTGGGTGCTTTAACTATTGAAAAATAGCAGACATATACAAGCTCACAACGCGGCAAGCTTGTAGATCTGGTATTTTTGAAAAATCTTGAAAATGTGTCTTTGAATATTTCAAATCCTTCTAAGGTTTAAAAAAAAATGTTTCTATGTCAGTGGTGCTCAAACCTTTTCATGTGAAGTACCCCCAAAATGTTTTTTTTTTTTTTGTAATTCCAGGGACCCCCCAGAAGCAAAATTTGAGTTACAAATGTTTGCTTAAAAAATACATACATTCAAAGATGTGCACACGTTTTCACGACTTTTCAAAAATAGCAGCTCTACAAGCTCGCAGTAGCCGCGCTGTGAGCTTGCATATCTGCTATTTTTCAATAGCTAAAGTATAAAATAATTCCAGGCCCCCTCCACCTTGGGCCCTAGTAACTCAGTCCCACTTTCTCCTCCCTCCTTGTGACGCCCCTGTGCACACCGACTGTGTGCCCGAGTGGTGACAATTCTCAATTCCGTTCACTTGTTGTCGTGGAACATCTGTTTTCAGCCCGGTGGAGTGTCAGATGGGCGGCTTCACGCTCAACTGAACATTTCAACTGACTGCACTGCACCACGAGAGTTTAATCAATCACAGGTGCTTGAATTGATTTTCCCCCCCCCCCCTCTCCCCTCCCCCCTCCTTCCCCCGTGCAGCCCAGGACCGCTCAAATCCCTGCAATCATTAACCCATTTAGGGCCTAGAATTATTGAATGCTTTAACCAGTGAAAAATAGCAGATATACAAGCTCACAGCGCGGCACCGAGTGCCGCGCTGCGAGCTTGTAGATCTGCTATTTTTGAAAAAAAGTTGTGAAAATGTGTGTAAATCTTTGAATATATGTATTTTCAAAGCGAACGTTTGTAACTCAAATTTTGCTCCTGGGTGGTCCCTGGAACTAGATATTTTGAGATGGGGGTCCGTGGCCAAATAAATATAATTTTGGGGGCCCTTCACATGAAAAGGTTTGAGAACCACTGACATGGTAGTCTCTGAAGAACAGACTAACTGAGCTCCATTTAAGTGAAAAGGACCTTTTCTTTGACGTTGGCTATAGCCAGATTGCTGACATAGAAACATAGTTTTATCAAAAAAGTCTTAGAAGGATTCAAAAGACACTTATAGAATCGGGTCAAAATTGCGAATTTTCGCCATTTTTCGAAAAAATAGCAGATCTACAAGCTCGCAGCGCGGGAGCTTGTAGATCTGCTATTTTTCAATAGTTAAAGCATAAAATAACGACACTCAATAAAGTGTACCCGTTCTAAATGGGTTTTAATTAAAGTTACATTTGGCCACCGTATTATGTCTGTCACCAGCTACATAACACTGCTGTCAGGAAGAAAAAGTAACAACAATCCGCGTGCTACAAATAAATGTGCTACTTAATGTGTCCACGGTATATATTTCAGTGTGAAAAGTACAAGAGGGGCAGGATCGGACAAGGCACTTGTTTTTTTCGGGAACAAAAGAGAACACGTGGTGGGGGTGCTGTGCGTTTTTTTCTTTTTTTTATCCCCCCAGGTTAAAACTCAGTTAAACGCAGTTTGATGCTCCAGAACCTCCAAATAGTCCGGCTCGGTGTGCAAGTTCGCCTTCAGTTCAAAGTACTCGTTCTTAGTTTGCTCGAGCGTCACCTTGCGCGGCCTGGCGTACATGAGCGTCTCCATGAGCTTCAGCTCCTCCTGGTGGCCCGGGACCTGCATGTCCACGGCCGACTGCAGCTGGGGCATGTTCTTCCTCAGGTACTCCGTGATGCCCAGCTGCTGCAGCTCCTTCTCCTTCTCCAGGATGTTCCTGTAGAGCGAGCCGGGGTTCCCGAGGGACAGGAACTCCGCGGGGCACTCGCCGCTCACCGAGCGGAACTTGGGGTGTCCCGTCAGCGGCGACGTGTTCTCCTTCTCCATGATGCTGCGGCAGACGTGCTGCTTGCCGCCGAGGTCCATCCCCTCGCCCAGGTTGTAGTCGGCGACGTCGGCGGCGTTGACGAGGTCGTGCTCCTTGTGCTGGGCGCAGTAGGTGGGGTTGCGGCAGATCTGCACGATGGGGCTGTGCTGCGAGCGCTCCTCGTACAGCGTGGGCGAGCCGGCGCGCTGCGTCAGCGTGTGGTGCGTGGTCTTCTGGCCGTACATGCTGTAGTGCAGGTGGATGGGGCTGCCGCTGCTGCTCTCCCGCGGCCCTTGCTCCTCGGCGATCTTCTTCTTGGCCCGCCGCCGCCGCCGGTGCACCACGAACACCACGGCGCCCGCCGAGCAGAAGATGAGCATGAGGAAGATGACGAGGAGGCTGAGGATGAGCACCGAGAGCGGGATGGTGTCGGTGAGCGAGCTCAGGAAGCCGCCGCTGCCGCCGGCCAGGGCGTCGGGCCCCGGCGTGGCCGCCGCGCTCTCCTCGTTGCCCGGGGACAGGGAGTGGAAGGTCACCAGGCCGGGGCACAGCGCGTCGTGGCGAAGGCTCCGCAGCTCGTTCTCCGCGGCTTTCTTTGGCGTGTGGCACAGTATGGAGCCCACCACGGTGTCCTTCCGCAGCTTCTCTACCCATTGTTTGAGGCTGAGCAAGTCGCAGCTGCAGTCCCACGGGTTCTCCTCCAAATAGATCTGCTCGAGCGCGTCGAGCTGATCGAGCACGTTGCTCACGGGCAGGTGCACGAGTAGATTTTTCCTCAGGTTCAGTTTGGTGAGGGGCACGTTGCGAAATATCTGAGCGGGGAGAGATGTGAGCTGGTTGTTGTTCAGCGACAGCAGCTTGAGGTTCGGCAAGGGATTAAACGTGCCCGGAGCAATCTCTTTGATGAGGTTGTATTCCAAGTAGAGGTACTCCAGATTGTGCAGGCCCACGAATATCGTGGAGACGAGCTTTTCGATCCGGTTGCCGTTCAGGTACAGTTTTCTCAAGCTGCTCAGGCTGAGGAATGTCTCATTGTCGATGTAATCGATTCGGTTGTTCGCCAGGTTCAGCAACTCGAGGCTGTCGTACGTGACAAAGTCGTACTTCAAAAGTTTCTGGATCATGTTTCCCGTCATGACCAGCTTGGTGGGGCTCTGCTGCAGTATTCCGATATCCGAGACCCTTTGAATCCCTCGGTCCTGACAATGCATCAAAAACCCTGCCACGGGGTGATTGTGACAGGAGCAGTGCTCCACACACGGGCTCCCAGGAACTTGAGACGGCGTCGGAATCCTGCCGTCATCCTTCGCGTCCATCAGCCTGGGAATCTGTGCAGCTTTGGACGACGGCGTAACAACCATATCGAGTGACTTAGAAGGCTCCTCCAGGTTGATGTCGGCGTGCGATTTACAAAGGATGTCCCGCTTCACTTTGGCCAGGATGGTTCCTTTCAATTGGGGCGGTTCGCTGCAGACCACCTCGCCGATAGCCGACTGGGCCCTCATGTTCTCCATCCAGATCTTCAGATGTAAGATATCACAGTTACAATGCCAGTTATTGTCCTCCAAGAGAAGTTCCATGATCCGTCCGATGTGCTCCAAGAACCCGACGTAAGGCAGCGTCTGGAGCTTGTTACCCCGCAGGTCCAAGTGGGTGAGGGGCAAAAAACGGAAAATATTGCCGGGCAAAAACTCGATGGAATTATCGTTGAGAATCAGGACCTTGAGGCGGATCAGTTTGTTGAAGGCCCCCGGCTCGACAACCTGGATAAAATTGGTGTCGGCTTGGAGAAACTCCAAATTCACCAGGCCTTGGAAAGTGTCCTCTTTCAGAGTAACCAGGAAATTGCTGTTTATGTGGAGCTTCTTCAGGGAACCGAGGGCGCCGAACACCCCCGGCTCGAGCTCCTGGATGCTGTTGGCCCCGAGGTGAAGCGAAAGGGCGTTCTTGAGGCCCTCCATCTCCTCGGTGCGGAGCTCCGCCAGGTCATTCTTGTAGAGGTTCAGGTGGAAGGGGACGCCCGTCGGCACCTTGACCTGGGAGATCCTGCTGATGTTCCGCTGCTCGCAGTTGATGTGGAGGACGCCGTCTTTCTCCTCGCAGGCGCACAGGGAGTCGCAGGACTGGGTGATGGGAGACGACGCCTCCAAGGGGTGGGTGTCCTGGGACCGGGACCTGGCCACGGTGAGAAACAAGCCGAGGAGAACGACGCGCGGCAGCATTTCTGTCAGAGGGATCTGGGCAGGAAGGACAGAGAGAAAGAATGGAGGGAGGGGGGGGGAGACGGAGGTATACAGAGAGAGAAGGAGAAGAGGGGGTTAAGCGTCAATTCATTTTAGAGTGGAACGACTTTCGGAGCAGTAATCATAAAACACAGCGGCCAACGACAGAGGGAAGCTTTCCTCATTTGCCTAACACACAAGCAAGGCTCCGGGAATTGACTCATCCAATCTAAGTATAGCAGGGGTATTCATGGGTTGCATTTGTAGTCCTACACCAGCCATTTTGAGGACCAACACAGGTGTTTTGATTAACGTAGAACATTGGTTCTATGCAAATCAGACAAATTGAACACCTGTGTTGGTCCTGAATATTTCCGGTTTTGGACTACAAATGCAACCCATAAATTCCCATGAATGTTTTCAGGCCAAGGACCCCTTAGTTGAGAGAGAGAGAGATGAAGCAGGGACCCCCACAACCTGTTCATAGATTCCATATTTTCATTGTTTGACACTGACAGCACAATCATCAGTATTTTGGATTCATGTCAATGTGTGTTTTCAGACATTTAACCATTTGAACCGTGATTATTACCTAATAAACTTGACCTTATACTCTGTACTTAGTGTGCCTTTTTCACCCTCTACACTAAAGCTCTTTGCCAAAAATAGCCGATGACAAGCAAGGCGTTGTGAGCTTGTAGATCGGCTATCTTTGGCTAAAGTTCTCAGAATATTGACGCAAGGGTTCAAGTGGTTAATAAAAAAAGGAGAAAAAAAAAGTTTCTATCACTTAAAGATTTGGAGGAGCCCCTGTAGTAACTCTGGGGACCCCTGTTGAAGACCTCTGAAGTATAGGATCCTGAATTGATATTCAGTGCTACAATGTCCAGAACAAAAGAATTGTACTCTCAACATAAGTACCCGTTACACACAATTTAACAATAACGAAACCTTTAACTGTGGAACCTTGAACCTCTGGACTGCATGCAAGTTTCATTGTGCTTCCCCACATGAACTTGGAAGGCGCGAAATGACAATTATGCCTGCGTCATACTGTATGCATGAGCACTGTTCGCTGTGGACAGAAGAGCTCTTGTGTAAAAAAATGTCATTCATATTGTAGTGATGTACATGTAACATGTACTGTACGGCCTCGGGGAAGGGAAAACACTGTTCGCACGGCGTGCAAACTACATCTGTGAAATTACATAACAATAACAATATCTTTTTTACAGCGCTATTTTATACTTTAAAACCAGCTAAAAATAACAGATCTACAAGCTAACAATGTGTCACGATGCATTGAGAAATTGTTTTTTGGAATTATTTTTCCATTTTGGGGGCAATTTACTGGAAGTTATTTGACATTTCCAATAACCAAGATTCAGGATCAGATGCTTTATATTCAATCCATGCATTTATGCAGGGGTTGACATTAACTGTTGCCCGACTGCCTATGGCAAGTAATAAGGGAATCCACCATCTTCATTAAATATGATTGGTTATTCATGAAATGAAACAAATAATGATACGGTTTTACAATATAGCAGTTGTGCTCATTCAGATTTTCAGAGTGACTGTCGCCACTCGGCAGTTATCGATTTAACGTTAATTTGATTTACTTTTTGGGCAAGTAGAACTTGACCTGTACTTTCCTGATGGGCAAGTGCCTCAGGGACCTTACTGTCAACCCCTGATTTGTGTCATTATCGCAATGAGCCGCACCGGTTCAAAGAAGCTAGTGGCATTCAGTATCTGCGGTCGGCAACATCATTTGCAGAGACTCTCTCTGCGGCGTTACTATGGACACTTGCATGGTGAAACTGTCAGCAATTAGCGGGATCACAGACAGGGGCGTCACAAGCGGGGAAAGTGGGACTGAATTACTAGGGCCCAAGGTCGAGGGGCCTTAATTATTTTATACTTTAGCTCTTGAAAAATAGCAGATCTACAAGCTCGCAGCGCGGCACTCTGTGCACTCAGAGCTTGTAGATCTGCTATTTTTGAAAAGTCGTGAAAATGTGTACAAATCTTTGAATATATGTATTTTTTAAGCGAACATTTGTAACTAAAATTTTGCTTCTGGGGGGTCCCTGGAACTAAATATTTCGAGATGGGGATCCGTGGCCAAATACATATCATTTTGGGGGTCCTTCACATGAAGAGGTTTGAGTACCACTGACATAGAAACATAGGTTTTTCAAAAAAACCTTAGAAGGATTTGAAATAGTCAAAGACTTGCACAAATTTTCTAGATTTTTCAAAAAATAGCAGATCTACAAGCTCGCAGCGGCACCGAGTGCCGCACTGTGAGCTTGTATATCTGCTATTTTTCAATAGTTAAAGCACAAAATAACACATAATAATGCGAATCCTTGTACCCAGGGCCCAGAATTTGGTGCGACACCCCTGGCTGTCAGCAATTAGAGGGATCACGGACGACATGTGTAGTTTAGACGTTGGCATGATGTTGAAGCTCTGACCTCACACTGGATCGCGTTGTGTGATCATTTACACACATGCAGTGTACACGCTGTGGCCCGGAGGCACAGTAACGCTGTAATTGACTGGCTGACACGATGTATGCTAGTGTAACTGAAGAATATTTATTTTTATACTAAAGGCTTAATGACAAATCTGAGTAATGAATGCACAATGCTGGAAGGGGCAGTAGAGCATTGCTCCTCAAAGTGGGGTCCGGGGACCCCCATCATGGGTCCTTGAGGCAGTTCCAGGGGGTCCCCAGCTAAATGATAGTTTGGAACCAAATGGACCCTTATGGGTATTTAACTCAGAGACTTTATGAATGGAACCCAATGGTCCATTTGTATATTCTCAGAGTTAATTTAACATTGATTTTACAGATAGAAATGCCATCAAATGGGGGTTAGTAGCCTAATGCATGTCAAACTGGGGGTCCTTCAAATTAAAATGGTTGGGAATCACTGCTAGAGCCATAAAAGTCTCCTCTTATGCGGGTCCCTGGCATATCTTTTCAAATGGGGGTCTGCGGGATAATAAGTGTCAATGGAGGGGTCCTTGACATGAGAAGGTTTGAGATCCACTACAGTAGAGAATGCATTGAATTTTTATTGTATTTTCCATTGGTGATTTACTGATTTTGGATTGACCAAACGTATCCTCGTAGTTCGAACATGTGTGACTCTAAATGGTGTCGGATGGGCGATCATGCCTAATGATGATCTATCATTATTAATATATATCTTATTACCCTGTCTTGTCTCAGTCATCTTAATAATCTGTCATCATCATCATCATCATCATCATCATGATGTGCCCTGTGTCTTCTGTGAATCTGACAACATGGGACGGCTGATGCCTCTCAAGTCATAAAACGCACAGTCAGTAGTCAGCATCCATCCACAGGGATGTTGCACCAAATTCTGGGCCCTGGGTACTTTAACTATTGAAAAATAGCAGATATACAAGCTCGCAGCGCAGCACTTGTAGTTTCTATGTCAGTGGTGCTCAAACCTTTTCATGTGAAGGACCCCTAAAATTATATGTATTTGGCCACGGATCCCCATCTCAAAATATTTCGTTCCAGGGACCCCCCCAGAAGCAATATTTTAGTTACAAATCTTCGCTTAAAAAATACATATATTCAAAGATTTGCACACATTTTCACGACATTTCAAAAATAGCAGATCTACAAGCTCACAGGGCCTGTTTTTGTAGCATTTTTGCAAACCCTGGCTTGTCAATGTTTACCTTAAACTCTTTGCTGAGCAATTTGGGGAGTTGACAATATTCCTTTACACGTAGGCATACACATATGTGTCCCAGCACGGCTGACGGCTAGTCATTGATTTTTTTTTTCCATTTTCATTTTTTCATTTCATTTGAAAGCTGGGAATGATAGCTACAAAATTATATATTGGTTGTGGAGATTGACCCAACAGTTTTGAAGATATGGCTTATAGAATGATGCCATGCTGAAATACTACTTTTGAGATATTCAAGTTCTAAATACATTTCTAACCTGCAATGACCTGCATGATCTCTCACATTAATAAAAAAAAATGCTTTTGTGGCTTTATCACATTTTAGTGAAAAAAAAAAAAAGTAATTTCAGCTGCCACTAAAGTAGTGGCTTCCGAAATGACTGCCCCTGTGTCACACTCAGTCACATATATATATGCCATTTCTCAACAACTCATGAACATAACTGCAGTATACCTCATACCAGTTCCATAATGTTGATTCAACATATGCATCATTCCTCGGTCATGCTATGTTTCTACACACAACGTTCTAGAGAGAGACTGTGAGATAACAAAGCATTAAAGCGGAAGATTTGCTCTGTCGCACCATCCCGGGGAGTCTTTGAAATTGATTGATGTTGGGGAAAGCAAGACATTATTCTATTATTATTATGCACAGTAGCCTATCTAGCATTCTCCCACTGTTGTATATGGGAAAGCATCATTCTCAACAGAGGACAACAGTGAGATATCTATTTGCATTAGATGGGGGTAGGGGCAAGCAATTGCATAGAGTATAGACTCGCTCTTGGGTCCAAGGGAGTCTTAATTTAGGCCTGTTATTAGAATTCTCTCACTGATCGGAATTTCCAAGCAGTGAGTGCATAGAGCGTCGGTGGCCAACCCCCCGCTGTTGTTCATACTGCTCGTCTCGGCCCCATGGGGTGATGTGACTGAAGGCAGCTATTTTTCTCCCATTAGACGCGGCAAAATAACCGCAAAGAAACGAAAGTCTACGCTCCCAAAGATGTAACAGAACTCATATGGGGGGGATTATCGTGGGAATACGTCTTCCTTTTCTCATCTTAATTTTGTATGCCTCACGGTGTAGGCCTATACGTTGTCTTCCTTGTGTGCGCAAAAAGGCATGTTTTCAATGAATATTCCAACCCATTTCCATGAGAATAATAAAATGCCAAACAAGTCTCGAGCAGCGCGGCTGGCTCGCCGTAATCAAAATCACATTGCCGTTGCGTTTCCGCTGTGCCGCCAACTACACAGCATCCATCCTGTTGTCTTCCCACATCTTGAATGTGCTTCTTAACAGCCTGGCTGCGGCCTCATTTGGACCCGGCATACTGTACATTTTCCACGCGCCAAAGGCTGCACGCTCGCTCTCAGCGAGACCTTATGGCATATGCCTCGGAAAGAAAACTTTTCAAAAAACAATAGGCTGAACCGAAGGGGGAATCAATGTACGGGGGATGGTTTTCAGAGAGCGTCTGGTATATGGGGGTTTGTGCTGATTAACGAACTTGGCCTTTTGCTTGCGGTCAGCCTGCTGCCATTTGAGTCAAGTGTGTAAATGTTAATTGAAGGGAAGAAGAGAAAAACACTTCTGAAGCAAGTATGGCCATTTAAGACCTTAATCAATATTGCTTCAGCTAAAAAAATGCATCTTAAGTGGTTTTCTGAAATTGACTGAATTGACTACTATGCTTTGGCATGACTCACTCTGGCTGGGGTGGGGGTGGGTGGGTGGTGGTGGTGGTGGGGGAATGGAACAACTTGGCTCAAATGAGCAATCTGCATAATAAGGCGGCGAGCGAATCCAGCGGAGTGAGAAATAAAAAGGGTCTCTCCCTGGATTGACCTGAGCCCCGCTGTGAGTCACCAGAACAGGAAGAAAAATGTAGGCAGTCACTGCGGCATATAAATAGCAACACACATCCTGAGTCGACTGCTCCTCGTTGGATGGATGCTGCTGACTACTGACTGTGCGTTTTAAGACTCGAGAGAGGCGTCAGCTGCCCCGTGTTGTCAGATTCAGAGAAGAGCTTGGAGGGAGCCTTAGGTATTTTATACTTTAGCTATTGAAAAATAGCAGATATACAAGCTCACAGCACGGCACCGAGTGCCGCGCTGCAAGCTTGTAGATCTGCTATTTTTGAAAAGTCGTGAAAATGTGTGCAAATCTTTGAATATATATATATTTTTTAAGCGAACATTTGTAACTAAAATATTGCTTCTGGGCGGTCCCTGGAACGAAATATTTTGAGATACATATCAAAAATACATCATTTTAGGGGTCCTTCATATGAAAAGGTTTGAGCACCACTGACATAGAAACTACAAGTGCTGCGCTGCGAGCTTGTATATCTGCTATTTTAAGCGAATATTTGTAACTCATGTTGCTTCTGGGGGGTCCCTGGAACTAAATATTTTGAGATGGGGGTCCGTGGGCAAATACCTATCATTTTGAGGGTCCTTCACATGAAAAAGAACCACTGACATAGAAACAGGTTTTTCAACCTATGAGTGCCGCGCTGCAAGCTTGTATATCTGCTATTTTTCAGGGCAGAATTTGGTGCGACACCTCTGCATGTGAAGCTTATCAAACACCTACAGCCATTCATCTCATCACGCCTAGACCTTATGCTCTGGGCTCAGCGAAAAGGTCATCTCTCCCGTCTTCAACCGGCGCAAACATTCTGCAGCTCGATTACTAACCAAAGTCTAACAGACACGATCACATTACACCCATCCTAGGCTGGCTTCCCTTCACAGGCTGCCAGTGAGGTTTCAGAGTTGATTTTAAGATTGGTTCTGATGACTTTTAAAGCCTTGCAAGGCCTGGCTCCCAGCTATATCTCTGATATGCTGGAACCAACATAAGCCTGTGTGCAGCCCTCAGATCCTCAGGTATAAGGCATATAACGTTCCCAAGACTGGCCTCGCCACCATGGGCGACCTTGTTTATTGTTCATACCAGCAGCAGTTTATACAAGATATACAGTACTTTTGAGAAAGACAAACGAGGGGGTTAATCGATACGTTTCATGTAATTTTCATGTACTGCGTGTCTCCCAACACTGCATACCTTGGAAGACCTTGGAAGAGATAGAGACTGCTCTCTCTCTCTCTCTCTCTCTCTCTCTGCGCTTTGGGTCTGCACTTTTTAAGTACCTGTATTTAGGCTAAGTATTATTGTGTTATTGTCGTCCAGACACTTATGTATGTGTATATTCTTTCGGCACTGCGTTGATAAGTAGTTCCTATTGTTTGAATGAATGGACCATTGTTAAGTGCTTTGAGTTTGCAATATGCTTAGAAAAATGCTATAAAATTCCAATCCATTATATAAACTTTCGGTCCTAATATTTTTATTGTGTCTTTTTCAACAGTTCTCAACACTTTATATTTTTTTTTACTTAGTTGCTCTGCATGGTTGATTCTCCTGTATTGTCGATTTTTCTTTCTTGTTTGTTTTTGTCGCTCGGCTGTACACAACAGTTTTCTTTTTCTTACTTTCCTGTAACTTGTAACCTTAACTGCTGTTCCCCCTTGGGATAATAAAGGTATCTATCTATCTGTCTGTCTCGCTTGCGTCCAGACAATACACATCAAGTGAAGCTCTATGATTGATCTCTCCTCACTCACGGCAGTGAGAGCAGCGCGTCAGCGAGCACGGTGAGGACGTCAATCCATTTCTATGCTTTTCACTATTTATCTTATGAAGAATCATTTAGGGCTCATGAGTGGTTAAGAACGTTATAAGAATGTGAAATGGAATTCCTTTCACAAATTCAAACCTGACGACAAATAAGTCATAAGCGGAAGGAAGGAAAGAAAGAAAGAAAGAAAGAAAGAAAGAAAGAAAGAAAGAAAGAACAAACCCAGCAAGCACGGTCGGGACCAATCGGTGACGTCTCCATTGGGGCCAGATCACAGCCCAGATGGGGTTGATCTTGACGTCATTACCAGGACGTCATATGGACTTCTTTGTTTGACAGGATTTATGTTGGTTGAAATCAGGTGATATTCTAGTCCTGATAAATATCACAACTAGTTAGATATGTCCCAGAATATAACCTTATATGCTCATATGTCAACTAACATTACAAACAATTACAATAATCCTGTCAAACTAAAAAGTCCATATGACGTTGTGGTAATGACGTCAAGATCATCCCCATCTGGGCTGTGATCTGGCCCCAATGGAGACGTCACTGATTGGTCCAGATCCTGACGTGTTTGCTGGGTAAATTAGATGCAAAAGAAACAGTAAGTAAAAAAAAAAACCCTCCTCTGGTGATTAATTATATATCACTCGCGTGACCCTGGTGATTAATTATATATCACTTGCGTGACTCCCACTTGAGGTGTCATAAGGCGTACACAATAGGCTTCGCCTATATTTACTGCGCCACAAATAGGCCGTCCCCCATGCTTTATTGGGAGCATCTATCTATAGTATTGTGCCGGGGTGTTGCGGTGGTACACAGAGATCAAAGGGAGTACCTTTCCCATGCCGGATTGCTTATTCATCTACAATACCATGTCAAAGCTGTATAGCACTTCTTCTAACTCGGCCATGCGGATATCTCATGCTTGTACTCACACTCCTAGTGCTTATAGGCAGCGGTTCTCGAACGTGTTCATTTCAAGAATCCCCAGTTTGCTATATTGGAATCCGTAGGGAAGGAGCACTTATTTTCTGAGATGACGACAGAGGCGACCTTGATCCACGTGAGACTAGGGATGGGACGATATCGCGATAAAAAACACTCACGATAACCGTATCGTGGAGATTTAATATATTGTGATATCGTCCTCCGTCATGCACTGGGATCAGTTCACCTTTTATTTGCGGGTGAACTGAGGCATTACCCCCCGGCTCCACTGGGCGCGTCGAGAGTCGCGTAACGTCAACGCTGGGAACGCTCCCGTTTTAATTAATGAAGGGTGCTCCACTGCTGACATCAAGGTCAACGTCGGACACTCAAATTCGCCCCGTTTCATTTTTTGACGCCGTCAGACGCCGGCACGATCGCCCTCTGCAGTTTGCCATGTATTAGCCCCCCCCCCCCCCCCTCCCCTATAACTCAGAGGGTGTACAAATGGAACCAAATGGAACCTGGAAGGGTACATTTGCACACTCTCTGAGTTACAGAATGTAAGGGTCCATTTGGTTCCTAATCCTAACTATCAATAATTTAGCTGGGGACCCCCCTGGAACACCCTGAAAGACCCCTGGGGTCCCCGGAGCCAACTCTGAGAACCACTGCCTTAAAGGAGTAGTTCACCCCCAAAATGACCTTTTTTCTATTGATCACTCACACTCATGCATTTTGGTCCCCATCCAGAATCAAAGGGGGTACATTTATTGTAATGAAATTATTGTCTTAGGAACTAAAAATATTATTGAACTCAAGTCTCCATGGCATGAGTAATAAATAGCAAAAAGGTAATTTTGGGGGTGAACTACTCCTTTAACACTGCTACTGCACACACACACACACGCACGCACGCACGCACGCACGCACGCACGCACGCACCCACACCATGTCGCCACACAAGATATTTAATCAAGCTTCCGAATGATCCCGTGCCAAAATCCGGCGGCGCAGCGCGGTATGTTTTAAACTGTTTTGCCGGCACAAATTGATCAGATTTGCCTTTGAGTGATGCACACGACACCCCACGCACCCCGAGAGGAACAGATGGCGCCGCCATTAGTCAATTCCACAAACAGAAAAACGTGCAGCCAACACGAGCCAGCATCCCCTGACGTCAATCAATGCAGTCTGCGCGCCAGTGCGAGCCGAGGTGCTCCAAAAAAGAATTGTTTCATCTAACACTCCCAGGGGCGTCACAAGGGGGGGGGGGGGGGGGGGGGGGGGGGAGTGGGACTGAGTTACTAGGGCCCAAGGTGGAGGGGCCTTAATTATTCAGCTATTGAAACATAGCAGATATACAAGCTCACAGCGCGGCACAGAGTGCTTTGAGATGGGGGTCCGTGGCCGAATACATATCATTTTGGGGGTCCTTCACATGAAAAGGTTTGAGCACCACTGACATAGAAACATGGGTTTTTCAAAAAGAAAAAAACCTTCAACATTTTTCACGGGTTAGGGTTAGGGTAACCCTAACCCCCCAAAAAAATAGCAGATCTACAAGTGCGGCACCGAGTGCACCGAGTGCCGCGCTGTGAGCTTGTAGATCTGTTATTTTTCAATAGTTAAAGCACAAAATAATGCGTTTCCAGTCTAAATGGGTTAAACCCCCTCCCCCCCCTATGAAGAACATTCATGGGGGGGCCGCAGTGAATCCTTGTACCCAGGGCCCCAGAATTTGGTGTGACACCCCTGAACACTCCCCTGCCATATACCTGTGGGTGATATACTGTAGTGTGCAAACTGCCAAGACTATTCCCTCGGGCTTTACAATGCTCTGACGCACTTGAACATAGATGTGTCACATGTAAACGAATAGTCCTGCGACACGCCTCCGCTATGCACCAATGCGAGTGGCATAGTGTTGCTGTACCACAACCAAAATGTTACATTTCATTCAACCACTTAAAAAAAATATATATATAAATATTAGGGATGGGACAATATGAAAATGTCATATCACGATTATTGTGACAAAAGAAAACGCGATTATCGCTATAATCAAAAAACCATTATCCTGGGGCGGAACGTTGTGAGCTTGTAGATCGGCAATTTTTTGGCAAAGACATTTGATAGAGAGTGAAAGAATTCCTTCCGGAATCAATGGGGGAAAATGTACTACCAGTAAGACTCCCTAATCGGGAGATAAACGACCGTCAGGTCGCAGCGTGATTTTAGGACAAAATGTGTAGGAGTAGTTTCCAAAAATGTGTTTGAAGAAATTGGCCTGATGGTGGCGCTATATGAGACAGATTCATATTGATGAGATGAATGTAGACATACTGTGTACCGATTTGCGTGATTTTAGGGCAAAATCTGTAGGAGCAGTGTCCAAAAATGTGTTTTAAAAATGGGGGAAAATGTACTACCAGTAAGACTCCCTAATCGGGAGATAAGCGACCGTCAGGTCGCAGCGTGATTTTAGGACAAAATGTGTAGGAGTAGTTTCCAAAAATGTGTTTGAAGAAATTGGCCTGAAGGTGGCGCTATATGGGACAGATCCATGTTGATGACATGAGTGTAGACATACTATGTACCGATTTGCTAGAGAGTGAAAAAATTCCTTCCGGAATCAATGGGGGAAAATGTACTATAATAATAAATGTAATAATACATTTCAGTCCGCTCTCTCTCTTTCTAATCACTGTCTATTCGTTAAAAAAGGCCACTCTGAGTGCGTTGATTGTTCACGCTCCTTAAGGAGATTAAATACCAGCCAATAAGGCTGATGACCTATTTCATCCGATCAACTTGGTTAAATACTTTAGATTAACTAACAGCAGGGATCACCAGTGGCCTTTTTTAATGGGAATTATACCAGACTACTTGTAATGAGCCAGAATTCTATTAGCAGAATTGAACAGCATGTGGCATTAGCCACAATGCTGAAACCAGTTATGTCTTTGTAACATTCAATTAATCTCTCCTCCTAATACACACACCAGTCACAGACCTACGATATAACGGGCGCAAATCCCACCCCGACATATGCTGCACAGCGCTCAGTGTCTGTTCCCCTGTATTGCCTAATAAAGCATCAATGGCATTAAAAATCATCGCACAAAAGGTGTTTTGGGCAACAAGCAGATTTATCAGATTCAGTTATTCAGGAGATCTAGATCAGGGGTCTTCAACAGGAGGTCCCCTAGGGGGTTCTCAGGGTTACTACAGGGGGTTCTCCAAATCTTTGTGTGACAGAAAAAAAAATCTCCTTTTTTAATATTAACCACTTGAACCCTAGCATCCACATTCTGAGAACTGTAGCCAAAAATAGCCGATCTACAAGCTCACAACGCCTCGTGCTGCGAGGCGTTGTGAGCTTGTAGATCGGCTATTTTCGGCAAAGAGCTTTGGTGTAGAGGGGGAAAAGAACAGACTAAGTACGGAGTGAAAGGTCACCTATATTAAGTATTGACGGTTCAAGTGGTTAAATATCTGAAAACACAAATTGACATGAATCCAAAATACACTGACGGTTGTCCTGTCAAACGATGAAACTATATGGAATCTATGAAAGAGTTGTGGGGGTCCCTGCTTCATCTCTCTCTCAACTAAGGGGTCCCCGGCCTGAAAACGTTGAAGACCCCTGTAATAAAGCTTCAATGACATTAAAAATCGCACAAAAGGTGTTTTGGGCAACGAGCAGATTTGTCAGATTCAGTTATTCAGGAGATCTAGAACCAACGGTGTGATATTGACTTGGGACTTGTGCCAGCCAATGGCACAAGTATCTTGTACACTACTTGGGTGAGAGCCTACAGGACTTCCCTTTTATATAACATCCCTAGTCATGTTCCATCCCCATCACTGTCACACTAATAGTCCATATGGGCCATACAAGATGTCGCTCTCGGAAAGGTGGCAAAGGTTACTTAGCATTTTTGACAAGCTCTATATTTGTAGATAATATTTTGGTATGATAACCCTTCCTAGGTCACACCTAAATTGGTGTTATCAGCCGCTAAAGTTGATGTCCCATTAACTTTACTATACAGGAAAGAAATGCTAAAAATGTGTCTGCTTTAAGTAATACCGGTATATGAGGGGTCAAACTAGGGATTTTTCATGTATCTGAATCCATTGCAAGCATGTGTTTTTCATGAAAAACATTCCTTGGGCTAAACACGGGCCCCCCAAAACTGTAAAAAGTGATGATGACTCATCACTTTTCATCACTAAACCATAGTTTTGTGAGGACATTTTTAGCCAAGGGAAGGTTTTTTTTTTTTATATTTGAAGGTTAAAATTATGTTTTTATGTGGCCACACCCCACCTGCTTGGTTGTCAGCTG
This sequence comes from Nannobrachium achirus, assembly GCF_963921795.1. Lineage (NCBI taxonomy): Eukaryota > Metazoa > Chordata > Actinopteri > Myctophiformes > Myctophidae > Nannobrachium > Nannobrachium achirus. The sequence continues at coordinate 14,247,585 of NC_137831.1, forward strand.
GGCGGTGACCCAGCCGTAATTAGCCACACCCTAGTGTTGTTGAATGGTAAAAGGGGAGTGGATGATATTGTGATGTCATTATATCAGTGTATTTCAATTGGGCCTTTTGAATCAGAGGCTTTCAGCTTACAGGAAGTGACCAAAAATACACAGGGAATACATATTTGCATATTATAACCACGCCTGGGGGTCTATTAGAGTAATGTTAACTCCATAGACACATACAAAACAGAAAAAAGTACAAAACTATGGCAACACCTCTAAGAAGAGAAGCCCAATTCCTGTTCTTGTTCTGCAAGAGAAGCTCACAACGCCTTGTGCTGCGAGGCGTTGTGAGCTTGTAGATCTGCTATTTTTGGCTTAAGTTCTCTGATTATTATGGACGCTATAAAAAAGGAGAAAACTATAAAAAAGTTACTATAAAAAAGGAGAAAACGTTTTCCATCACTCAAGGATTTGGAGGACCTCCTGTAGTAACTCCTAGGGGTCCCAGACCCCCTGTTGAAGACCCTTGCTGTACACCTGTTCTCCCCTGAAACCATCTCGCCCCTTCAGTCAAGAGACAACTGCATTACAGTAATATGTCTTCGGGGTACGCCTCATCATTACCCCACCCCCTCTCAGCCATCACTTAAAGCTATACTGTGTAAGATGCTCAACTAGTGGTCAGTAGCCCTATAGCAAACCGCGGTCGCGTCTGCTTTTTTCGTCCGTTTTTCGTCCGTTTTTCGCCGCGGACCGGGCCTTCAGACCACCGCGTCCGCCTCGCCTCGCCGAGACCTATCCATAGAGGTCTTTCGTGTCCCTCTACGAGCCTCGGTTGGGGAGATACATGCTAGACTCCTAGCCCAGTGTAAACACTGCAGTGTATTTCCTGAAGAGCTCGGCAGTGTATGATCTGGGCTTTGATTGGCCGGTAGGGAGACACGTGTACAGAATGATGAATATGACTGTAATTTTGCCTGGAAAAACAGCCCCGGTCACGGCCACCAGGGCTCAGTAGAACACATATAAAGAAAAGGCTTTGGGAGCTGAAATGAACAGAGTGGGTGTTCTAAAACTTTAGAGATTTAATAATTAGGACAATTTTAAGATTTGTTTTATTAAAAAAGTTACATAGTATAGCTTTAAAACATCGCTCTTTGCAGAAATTAAGTGTTTAACTTTTCTCTCTCTCTCTCTCTCTCTCTCTCTCTCTCTCTCTCTCTCTCTCTCTCCTTTTCCAAAAAAACTGTGCATTTATGTTTTTCTTCTGTAGACACATCCAACAGCTCATTAAAAAACATGGCTCTGATTTTGTCACCACCCACTTCTCTCCCTACCCGTCTGTGTCCTTTGCCAAATGGAAATTGCAATCTTTTAAAAAAATCTCTCTATTAGCACAACAAGAAGAAAGGGAAAGAAAAAGTTTCACAACAACAGTACTGGTGTAACTAAGACTATACGAACAGAGAAAATAAATAAGTGAATACATTATCAAGATGTTACACATTCTCTATATATTTCCTGGCGGTTGCGATGCACTGGGTGCAACGCAATTAGGAGTAATAGCCGACCAACTCCTTGAAATGAAACAGAAACAAGTACCAAACATCGTGGCGCTGCGTCTTTAATCATTTAAGACCTGGAATTGTGTCACTTTAGATTGTAAACACTTTAAATTTAACCATTATTGTATGGTTTAGTTAAGAAAAATAGCAGATATACAAGCTCACAGCGCAGCACAGAGTGCTGCTATTTTTGACAAATCATGATGTTTTGGCAAATCCGATTTGAATATATCTTTTTTTTTTTTAAAGCGAACATTTGTAACGGGGGGGTCAGTGGCAAAATACATAAAGCCTAATATCCTTGACATGAAAAAGTGTAACCCCCCGGCTCCACCGAGCGCGTCGAGCGTCGCGTCAACGTCAACGCAGGGAACGCTCCCGTTTTAATCAATGAAGGGTGCTCCACTGCCGACGTCAACGTCCGCGTCGGACGCTCAAATTCGCCCCGGTTCATTTTTTGACGGCGTCCGACGCCGGCACGACGCCGTCATTTTGGTGGAGCCCTAGCCTGAGAGCCACTGACGCAGAAAGTCTAGAAACATGCGGTTTTCAAAAACCTTAGAAGGATTTAGAAGACATCTATAGAATCGGGTCAAAAATATTCAATAGACTTGCACAAAATTATTGTTCACAATTTCTCAAAAATAGCAGTGCAGCGCTGCGAGCTTGTAGATCTATTTTTTTGATAGCTAAAGCATAGCATAATGGTTAAAGCCAGGGGTCTTCAACGTTTTCAGGCCAAGGACCCCTTAGTTGAGAGAGAGATTCCATATAGTTTCATTGTTTGACAGCACAATCATCAGTGTATTTTGGATTCATGTCAATTTGTGTTTTCAGATATTTAACCACCTGAACCGTTGACACTTAATAAACGTAACCTTTCACTCTGTACTTAGTGTGCTCTTTTCCCCCTCTACACCAAACCTCCTGCCGAAAATAGCCGATCTACAAGCTCCTCGCAGCGCGAGGCGTTGTGAGCTTGTAGATCTGCTATTTTTGTCCAATGCTCTCAGAATATGGATGATAGGGTTCAAGTAGTTACTATAAAAAAGGTTTCTATCACACAAATATTTGGAGGACCCCCTGAAGTAACTCTGAGGACCCCCCTGTTGAAGACCCCTGGTTAAAGCGGTTCAAGTGTAAAGAGACAAGACTCGTTCCCGGTCTTAATGGGTTAAACGAACACTCCAGATTTGGCTGCGTGTATAAGTCAGCCAAACTGTCTAAAACATCTGCAGCCAGTATTGCTGCGGGCCCAGACTCTCGTTTGCCAAGTGTAATTCTTTGATAGAGCGCGAGCCATGGGCAGGAAGGAACTGGATGCTGCTTCCAGAGGCACTGAAGGGACTCTTGGCTGCTAAATAAACTCGGCCCTCCCTCGCTGCATAGATATAGTGAGCCGGAGGGCGGGTGCTGCTGCTTGTCGGTTAGCAAGCCCATGGCAGGCGGGGGGGCTGAACTAGAGGACATCCATGTGGGTGGCTGCGATGCTTTCTGAATGCCTAGTAGTAGACTGGCATTGAAAAAAGTATTCAAGACGTTATATTTTTTTACATGTAAATGTACCATTCTAAAAAACGTCTAGTTCCATTCCTTGATTCGGATTGGCTGGTTTCCCTTTAATTGCTGTGGTATATGAGACTATAATCCACACCTTGAATCAGTTTATATCAAACCCAGGTGCGCTGTTTCTTTCCACAGTGATCCACAGTGCACCAATTATCTGCAGCTGTGTTGTTGGCAAAAAAGGGAACTACTTCCTTGTAGCTGGTAAATACTGTTGTGCAGACCTTGTAGTGAATTATTAGTCAAATAGAACAGTTTTAATTGGTACATGTCTATGATTTTTCATGTTGCCATATTTTAACTGTTTTAGAAAAGCAATAAGCCACGCGAGGCATGTGGTTACCTGTATTTTATAACGGCTGAGAGGGTTGGAGACACTCGGCTTCGCCTCGTGTCTCACCACGCCTCTCAGCCGTTATAAAATACCAGGTAACCACATGCCTCTTGTGGCTTATTGCTTCCATAATGCAATCAGTGATTGCGCTAGGATTTTTAACTGCCGGTCACCGTGACCGGCATGATTAAAATTTACCGGACATCTGAAGAATATACCGGACATAATCATTGTAATGCATACATTACAAGCAGGTGCACAAACAGCCAATAGCAACAGTTAAAGTATTAGGCCTACTGCATAGTTGGGACTGAAAACGAATTGAATGAAAAAGTATAGGCTAAAAAGAAAAAAACGCTTCAATCTTGCATAAGGGAATTAATTATATTGGACTAATCGCGCTGTTCGCGCAGGCTGTCTGCATGTGGCACACGCACACTGCTTTCACAACAACGTATTTCTGTTGCATCATGTTTCATGCCAACAATACAATACCATGTCTTGACTTCAGAATAATGAAAAGGTTGATATTCATCTGGCCAGCAATTAATCCAATACTCACTGTCGAGTGGTGACAGTGCGTCCATGTTATGCAACTTTGGGAGAGTTGAAAAGGCTTTGTTCTTCCTACTGTCTCCACTCCATCTCCTCTCCTCATAACTTCAATCAAGTGTATAATGTTTGTTTATGGGTTGATTGCTGACCGTGCGTGCATTCCTTAATTCCCATGGCTTTACATGCTGTGCGTGCATCGCAAACTGACACTGAAATGAGCGAGCGAGAGAGAGAAAGAGAGAGAGAGAGAACGGGGGAGCGCGCGAGCGAGAGAGAGAGAGAGAGAGAGAGAGAGAGAAAGAGCGAGAGAGAGAGAGAGAGAGAGAGAGAGAGAGAGAGAGAGAGAGAGGCAGGCAGCCTGCGCATGAGGAGCAGACGGCGATAATGATATCGGTCAGGATGTCCGGGAGGAATTTTATTTTTCGGTCTTGGCCATAAAAAATCGGTCAAATCCGGCAATTCCCGGTCTAACGCAATCTCTGAATGCAATGTAGAAATACTCAATGTGTCTCGCGACACATTGTGAGCTTGTCGACCTTCAATTTTTGTTATTTGTCGTACAAAGGAGTATAGTGCGCTCGCTTACATGGTTAACCAAACAAACCCTAGCTTTAGAAAAGAGAGAGAGAGAGAGAGAGAGAGAGAGAGAGAGGGACAGAAAGGGCAGACTTGAAGTAGTAATACATTGCAATCTCTTTGACAAAAAAATGCCGATATACAAGCTCACAACGCGACGCGACACGTTGCGAGCTTGTAAATCGTCTATTTTTTGACAAACGTTCCGCCCCAGGATAATGGATGTCGGGGATATTTTGATTATCGGGATAATATCGTAAATCACAACTTCTTTGGCCACAATAATCGTGACGTGACATTTTCATAATATCGTCGTTGTCGGGTGAAAACCTTGTATGTCCAAAAGCGTTTGTTTTGTATTTATCATTTTAAAAATGATTCAAACTAGTGAAAACAGCCGATCTACAAGCACACAACGCCTCGTACCGCGAGGCGTTGTGTGCTTGTAGATCTGCTGTTTTCACTACTTTTGTGCGACGGCCTTGTATGGTGAAGCAGGCTTTACTTTGTGAAAAAAATACACATTTGAAACTTGGAGATACAAGCTTTCTGCCCGACAAAGACGATTATGGTCCCATCCCTGGTGGTGTGGCCAGGGGGAACATGCGGGTTCACCTGTCGGGGGCGCTGCAGGAATCAAAGAACGTTGCCCGCGGCGCTAACAGCTGCGGACCGCCGAGAGGTGCAAGATCATCAGTGAACGGACTGCTTCTCAAAGCAGCTGAACGTGCAGGGAGGTGTCTTACTGTCTTCAGCAGGGACCCACACACACACTTAATGGCTTTATGAATGTGCTTACGCAGCCCCATGTTCACACTCGCGCACAGGCACACGCACGCACGCACGGCACACACTCAAAAACGCATGCACGTCGTACACGTACGCGCATGCACGCACGCACGCACGCACGCACGCACGCACGCACGCACGCACGGTTCAGTTTCTCTCTCTCACTCTCTCTCTCTTTCTCTGTCTGTCTTTCTGTCTCTCTCTCTCTCACACACGCACGCACACACAGAGAGAGAGAGAGAGAGAGAGAGAGAGAATGTCATTATCTCTCTCTCTTTCTGTCTGTCTGTCTGTCTCTCTCTCGCTCTCACACGCACGCACACACGCACGCACGCACGCACGCACGCACGCACGCACGCACGCACGCACGCACGCTTAATGTACAGTTTCTCTCTCCGTCTCCGTCTCTCTCAGTCTCTCTCTCTCTCTCTCTCTCTCTCTCTCTCTCTCTCACACTCCCACACACACACACACACACACACTGCATCATTGCACCTAACAACAGTGCATAATCCTCCTCGTAAACCAGACACAGTGCTGTCCTGGGCCGGTGAGCCCCGCCGTTAGATAAAACAATAAGCAAAAGCATGATAGGACTAATTATAGACGTACCGTGTGTGAGCCTGCATGTGTGCATGGGCGTGTGTTCGTGTGTGCAGGGGTGTCACACCAAATTCTGGGCCCTGGGTACAAGGATTCACTGCATGGGCCCCCCATGAATGTTCTTCATAGGGGGAGGAGGGGGTTTAACCCATTTAGACTGGGAACGCATTATTACGCCTTATTTTGTGCTTTAACTATTGAAAAATAGCAGATATACAAGCTCACAGCGCGGGACTCTGAGCTTGTAGATCTGCTATTTTTTTTTAAATCGTGAAAATTTGTGCTTCAAATATTTCAAATCCTTGTAAGGTGTTTTCCTTAAAAAAATCGATGTTTCTATGTCAGTGGTGCTCAAACCTTTTCATGTTCAGGAACCCCAAAAATGATATGTATTTGGCCACGGACCCCCATCTCAAAATATTTAGTTCCAGGGACCCCCCCCCCCCCAGTTACAAAATGTTCGCTTAAAAAACAGTATATGCAGATTTGCACACATTTTCACAACTTTTCAAAAATAGCAGATCTACAAGCTCGCAGCGTGGCACTCGGTGCCACGCTGTGAGCTTATCTGCTATTTTTCAATAGCTAAAGTATAAAATAATTAAGGCCCCTCCACCTTGGGCCCTAGTAACTCAGTCCCACGTCCCCCCCTCTTGTGACGCCCCTGTGTGTGTGTGTGTGTGTGTGTGTGTGTGTGTGTGTGTGTGTGTGTGTGTGTGTGTGTGTGTGTGTGTGTGTGTGTGTGTGTGGGCAGGCAGGTGGGTGGGCTGCATGGTGGGGGGGGGGGGGGACTCAGCTCCCTTGGCAAGCGTGATTTAGCAGGCTTGCACTTTGAATGGTCTGTTTAACTAATGTGTAGTAATTAGTTCTCTGGAAATCAGCACGCAGATTAAGACGGTATATTTCAGCGAGAGGACACCTAAACCTAAGATTAATATTTCCACTGTATAAGAGTGTATTGCAGTATTTATAGGATGCTTATTCCTTCCATTAAACATTGCCATTGTTGCACAGTAGATGAATTGTAAATTAATACGCTCTGGATGTAGCGAGGGGGAGAAAAAAAGGAAACTGTTTATTTTTTTTATAGCTATAAGTAATGTGAAACCAATTTTCACTTGGCGGGGTGCGGTGTGTGAGTGTGTGGGTGGGTGGAGGGTGATTTGGGGCCAGGCTTTCTATGACAATTTTGTGTATTTATCTCGCTCGCCTGCTGCACTAGCTCTCTTGTTAGGCAAACTGTCATGTAAACCTGGGGCTATGAGCACTTCTGTCACACCAGACATATAGTATGTACAGTAATGTACGTATTGTAAGATTAATCAGCTTGTCTGTGGTGTAAAGTAATTAAGTACATTTACTTAAAGGGATTTGAGGAAGGGTGAGCTCCCAGAGTGTCTTCGACCGCAGACACGTCCGCCCGCGGATTAGACGCATCCTCTCTGCGGACGGAGCGTGCATTAGACGCGGCATCTCCGCGGACGGAACGTGGATTAGACGCGGCCATACTTTTACTCAAGTACATTTTAAACGATGGACTTTGACTTGTAAGTACTTTTTTCGACTACTACTTGAAGCGGAGCATTATACAATTGACTTCATGCAGATGGAACTTCAACTCTTTGGAGTATGTTCATCCTTGGGTGAAAAAACTAAATAATAATCGTCTGAATCCCTGGCATCCTTCCTTACACGATACAGCCTCGCAGAGGTTGGATGTCATCTCGGCTAATCTCGCCAGCTCTTAACTACTCTATCAGTGCAGCGAAGAGGCAAAGGCTGGTAGGTGGGTGTCTTATTATGAGCCGATCACAGTTCTTATTCAAATTAGAGAGAGAGAAAAAAGTTACATTTCCACGGCTGAAATAGTTTCGGGTACATTCATACGGTATAGGTGACACCCTCTTCTAAATGAGACATTCTTTTCTCGGAGGAAGAAGTTATTGAAATGTGCGAAGATTCTTTTTTTTTTCGAGGGAGTGCGAGAAACCCCTGTTCGGGTGCAGCAGCTGTCCAGACTCGGGGGCAGCGGCACGCGGCGCTGCAGATTCTGTTGGGAGTATTTTAACTAGATGATGTGCGGAAACACCACGGGTGCACTACTCGGTGTGAATAACTAGTCCCAAAAAAAGTGGATAATATAATGAGTGTGGTTGAGAAGTTGAGCTCAACACCATATCGAATTAAAGCTTTAGGAAAACTCCACAAGCCATTATTCCATTTAGGCCATGAACGCAAATCTGTGTTAAGATTTGAACCACTTTAACCATTATTTGATGCTTTAACTATTAAAAAATAGCAGATATACAAGCTCATAGCGCGGCACTGACATTTGTGGGGACTGCCCATAAGTCCTACATCTCATTAGTCCTGCATCTCATTAGTCCTAATTTGGTTAGGGTTAGGTTTTAGGGTTAGTTTTAGGCATAGTTGTACTGAGGTTAGTGTTAGGGTTTGGGTTAGGTTTAGGCATAGTTTTACTGAGGTTAGGGTCATTTTGTGCAAGTCTTTGAATATTCTTGACCCGATTATATAAAATATCTTCTAATCCTTCTTCTAAATCAGTGGTTCTCAAACTTTCTTCATGTCAAGGACCCCCAAAATTACATCTGCGGACCCCCATCTCAAAATATGTTGTTCCAGGGACCACCCAGAAGCAAATATTTGAGTTACAAATGTTCGCCTTTAAAAAGATATATTCAGAGACTTGCAAATAAAATCACAGGTCTTTCAAAAATAGCAGATCTACAAGCTCGCAGCGCGGCACTTGTAGATCTTCTATTTTTCAATAGTTAAAGCATTAAATAATTCTAGGCCTAAACTAGTTATTCCACGATCCCTTGAATGGCAGGTGAAGGCAGGAAGAAGATCTCCCACCTGATTCTCCCCAGGCTGCCTTGAGTGCATTCCACACTCTCTTGCTCGTTCAATTGCCATTTTCAATGGCGTGCTCAGCCTCTATCTATATAATGATTAGACGGTTCCACGGTGCCCACAGCATAATGGGTAATGGCAGGCTCATGATTGACTATAAATAGGCGTACATCTGCTGCGCTATATGCAAACTCGGCAGCGTGAAAGGAGCCTACAATGTATAGCTAGAGGGAAAACCGACGGGGATATAAACAGAAGTACCACCGAATTACCTGCAATGTAGACATGTAGTTTAACACTCATGGAGCCAAACACGTCCAGGAACTAGATGGGGGGGGGGGGGGGGGGGGGTCGTGTTCCAGTGCAGCGTTATCTCGTCCACAGACGAGGTAACTGTTGCCATGTTTACCGGCTAAACAGGTGCCGCGGTAGGTAGCGGCTGGTGAGCGAAAACACTACATATCCCATCATGCAACTGGGCCACCATGCATCTTAGAGCGTCTATTCTCCATAGGCTCCGGTTCATTGCTGATGCAAAGAAACGGCTTAATCGAATTTTTCTCTGAATCTACAGTACTTCCAAAACGCCAAGAAGGCCGAGATCCCCCTTCTTTTTCACGGCAAAACTGGCCAGCAGGTGCCCCGTAGATCACGTTTTCCCACTTTTGCATGACTGTCATATACGACAAAGTATAAAATAGCCAGTCATTGATGTATTAAAGGGATACAACCCAACATTAATAAATAATCATACATATACACTGTGCTCAATGCACTCAATGTGATAAATGTCCTTCTGTCTTCTGTGAATTATCCATGCATGGGAAGTTATACTTTTTTTGACAATACTCAAACAACAATGAATGAGCGAGTCAAACACAGCAAGGAGAATGAACACGCTCCTCTGCATGTAATCAGTGTTTAGCCGGGGGGCTGGTTGCGAAATGCATTCAACAGGTAGAAGAGGTAGCTGAGAGGCCTCGGGCATTACATAAGTGGGCGTGCTGCAGCTGAATTAACATGCTGGCCGGCTCCTGTGGTGTGCAGTCTGTCTGTACACCATTTAGCAGCAGTCTCAACCGGCAGAGATGCCAGATAGGTTTAAAGGACAACTCCGCCCTAAATAACATCTAGGCTAATCTTCCTACTTGTATTGATCCAAAATGACTGTCCGTGGGGTCTATTAAGCAGAAAAGCCCCTGTTGTCCAGTTTCCCCAGCAGAACCTAGCAGCTCTCACAGCACAGAGTGGAGCCTATAAGCGTATCGACTATTTGTTGTGGTCAAAAGTGATTTTTCGATTTCATGAATGTCATTACAAACACATCCATGCCCTAGTTGTCCCACACAACCCGCCACTCTCAGCTAAACAGATGTTATGCTGTTAAAGGGCCAGTTCACCTCTGGGACAACCAGATCTTATTTTATTGTTGTTTGGAACACGATCAACACAATCCTGAATAATTGTTTGTGTTCAATCTGTGTTTTGAGATATTTTAGTATTTCAGCATGAATGATGATGCATTTTGCATCATATGATGCAGCATGATGACTCATATGATGCAAAATGCATCATCATTCATGCTGAAATACTAAAATATCTCAAAACACAGATTGAACACAACACATAACTCAGGATCATGTTGATCTTGTCCCAAACAACAACAAAATAAGATCTGGTTGTCCCAGAGGTGAACTGGCCCTTTAAGTGTTTTGCCAAGTCCCGGAAAAGACGCGCTGGGATTGGCCAGTACAGTCACTTTGATTGGCAGTTGGGCCGAATGCTCATCCCAAAACATGATTTCTGAGATTGTTGTGGCTTGTGTGGGACGACAAAGCCACTATCCAGAACTGAATGAGTGAATACAATAAAATACACTGCACATACAGCAGCCATCACGCAGGTGATTACTGATAACATTGTTTCTCCTTGGCTTCCATATCTCACTTGTAAATGATTAATGACGCCATCATTTCTTTATGGCTCTGTCAGATCCCACTTAGAGAACCATTACCCTAGAGGTTTGGTACCGTATTGTTCAAAGTTAAAACTAACAAATACATTTATAAATCAAGGACATTTCTGTTTATTTTTTGTATCGAAAAAGTATCGAACCGTGACACCAAAATATCGAACCGGATGAAAAATGACGGTTTAGGACATACAAGAGCTGAATTCCAATCCGAAGGGTTCGCACTTTGAAGTGCGCATTTGAAGGGCTATGACGTCACTGGTCACAGATCTACAAGCTCACAATGCGTCGCAACGCAACGCATGAGCTTGTAGATTGCTATTTGGCGCGGCCTAGTGACGTCATAGCCCTTCAAATGCGCACTTCAAAGTGCGAACCCTTCGGATTGGAATTCAGCTAAGGTGTCTTTCTTAGAGTGACCTAGAGTGAAACACGTTTTTGACTTATAGGCCACCCCTGTAAAGAACATTTTTATCCACGGCACCCTTGAATGACACTGTTTGTTTTTTGAATCTTACATCATATTGGAGAAATATCCGATTCCAATAGTGAGCTTGTAGATCTGCTATTTTTGGTGAAGAGAGTTGGCCGTAGATGGGAAAAGAACTAATCAAGTACATTGCAAATCAGGTCTGTTTTACTAAGCATAGTGCAGTGATATTGATGTAGTGATATTGATTAATTCCAAATATCATCAAATTATTCGGAGGCACCCCTGGACTGGCATCACGGCAGACTTTGGTAAACCCTGACCTAGAGCGACCTTTCTGAGGTTAATCCATTCAGAACGGGTACACATTTTGTGTATCATTATTTTATGCTTTAACTATTGAAAAATAGCAGATATACAAGCTCACAGCGCGGCACTGAGTGCCGCGCTGCGAGCTTGTAGATCTGCTATTTTTGAAAAATCTTGAAAATTAGAATTTTGACCCGATTCTATAAGTGTCTTTTGAATCCTTCTAAGACTTTTTGAAAAACCTATGTTTCTATATGTCAGCAATCTGGCCCGCCATCGTCAAAGAAAAGGTCCTTTTCCACTTAGCTGGAGCTCAGTTAGTCTGTTCTTGAGAGACTACCATGTCAGTGGTTCTCAAAACTTTTCATGTGAAGGACCCCCAAAATTATATGTATTTGGCCACGGACCCCCATCTCAAAATATTTAGTTCCAGGGACCCCCCAGAAGCAAAATTTGAGTTACGAACGTTCGCTTTGAAAATGCACATATTCAAAGATTTGCACACATTTTCACAACTTTTTCAAAAATAGCAGATCTACAAGCTCGCAGCTGTGAGCTTGTATATCTGCTGTTTTTCACTGGTTAAAGCATTCAATAATTTCTAGGCCTGAATGGGTTAATCGGGAGACTTGCCTCCCCCCTGGCTGTAGGAACCCACTGGCACTTTGAAGTTATCTAGTTTGCTCCAAATCCCACAGAGCAGTACTCGATTCTATAGGCTTTGAGGACGTTGTGTGTTCATGCCAAGCGAGAAATGAGAAATGTCCAACTTGAGGGTACGGACAAAATCCGTGGGAATGGACCTCCAACTTGTAATTTGTGTCAGGATCCTTCTCAGAGCTCTTATCAGAGATGTAGTCATTTTGAAAGAAAATGCCACAAAAGAAACTACTTATTTTTGGTTAACGGATGAGGTAAAATGGCTACTTAGACAGGAAGCTTTCATGTTAACAAAATCGTACAGGAGGCAAAGCACAGAAAGTGAGTGAAAAGGAGCGCTTTGTTCAGTTTATTTAGAGGTTTATTTGTATGATTTGATGGGCTGTTTGTTTTTCTTGGTGTTTGATTATTTGTATGAGCTTTGACGTGCCATTGATATTGGTAATGGAATAACCTGTTTGCTGAAAAGGCTGTAAATATCTTTGTGCCATTGTAAGCTTGTGGGCTGGGCACCATAAGGCATACATGAAGCATAGCATTAGTTTATGCAGGACACGTGAGTCTCGCCCTCCTCAGCTGTAATCAGCTGTCAGTCAGATCCTTTACCTATTCCTCATTCACACAGATCTGTTGATCATTACATGACACTGTCATAATCCAACCAGAGCTCTCGCTCAGTAAGAGATGCTCCTTTAAATACAGCTAGCATTCACTATATAGCACTGCTTGTCTTTGATCCAAAGCCTCGGATCTGCAGCTGCCTCCTCCACCCCAGCTTCCACCTTTTGATCAGAGTCTTATGTTCTGCACGGGAAAATCTCGATAGTCTGACATCCCATTAGTCCGACTATGGTTAGGGTTAGGTTTAGGGTTAGAGTTAGAGTTAGGGTTAGGGTTAGCATTCCCCAGGTTAGCATTCACCAGGTTAGCATTCACCAGCGTCGGACAACAGGGACGTCGGACTAATGACACGTCGAAACAACGCTACGCTCCCGTTCTGCACGGCTGCATCAGCAATAGACAACAAACAATTAATAGGCTAATATAATGCATGTCTTACCTATTTGGGAGAAAGTTCCCTTTCTCGCGTCAGCTCAAATGTAAACACAGCAGCAGTCTAGGTGTTGTGCGTCACGCACCTGCATTACAATGGTTCTCCACTCCACCACCAGGGGGGGGAACCGCAACCCATAGTTCCAGCACTAATGCGTTAGCCTGGCGAGCCGGCCCTGATACTGCGCTCACTCATTCCTTCCCCAGTATCAAGGAATGAATGAGTGAAACCACAGTATGAGGCTTGCCAGGCTACTAATGCGCGGGGTGGCCCACCCAGTTGCCGTGCTTTGACGCAGCACTTTCAACTCATATGAACCCTCACATACCAGGTATGTAGTTTTCTTTCAGTAAACTAACCACTCCTAACGTAAGTCAGACGCACTACACAACAGGAAACCGGCACTGCCTCACAACCCACAAGACAATATTGGAACACATGTCGGCATGCGTTGGCTACAGCGCTTCTGACGCAATAGCGTGAGTGAGTGCGCCCCAAGGCTTTGAGACCTGCCATTGAGGCCTAAATTCCAGCTTGAACCACCATGACAAGATAAGCACACCACAACTTTTATTTTTTCCATTTGTCATACACACAACACAGCCACCGTCAAGCTATTGCATATCAGACACTTTAGGCCACATGCTCACAAAGTAGCTATTGTCACTTTTGCTGGAAGATGGCATTTTGATAAACATGATTTCTGTTTAGGCTTGGCAGGCTGCCATGGATAACTACATTCCAGCTGGGTGCTACGTGAAAAGGTATAAGCACAAGACAACAATGGCCTTCCTCTTCAAATGGGGATAGTCAAAACGTAAAATCTATGCTGTTTTAATCTGTCATGGCAAGGGCGCAGTCACGGCCAATCTAATGCATTTCAGATACCGGTACTTTGTGGGCTGTGCCTGTGCTCACAAAGTAGCCTTTGTCACCTCTTCATACCATACAGCATACAGGACAGCTATGACCACCCAGCACTAGAGGGCGACATAGCATAGGACAGTATCATGTGAACCTCTTTGCAAAGTCATGTTAACTCATTCTCTGCCAGACATGTCTCACCACGGGTGAGAAAGCCCAGACCGCCAGCACTTTTTTTCTCATTTTTTTTTGCTTTGTATTTGTCAAAAAAAAAACTGCATTTTCAATCGCCCATAACTATGGATTGCATAGTTTTTTTTTACTAAAGCACAGAAAGCGTGTCTGTGATCGATCTGAAAAAAATATATGTATAGAATATATATATATATATATATATATATATATATATATTATGTGACTACTTGAAAAGGTAAGGACAACCGGAAAATAACTGGCAGTGGTTAGCGGTTTGGTTAAATAATATTGTCAGTGAATGGGTTAACACACCCTCCTAAGTCAACAAAGTTTACCTTGAACTAGGGTTGTTCGATTAATCGATTTTTAATCGTAACCCGTTTTTTTTCCTTTGGAAGATTTAAAAAAATGGAAATCGTAAAATCGATTTTCACTTTAATTAGGGAAATTCTTACTCATTGGAGCCTTGCACGCGCAAAAAGTACACAGCCCCGTCCTCCTAAAGCAGGACGACAAGGTCCGACACCAAATTAATACTACTTTCTATCTGATGTGTAATTTCTTTGATGCGCGTTTAGCGCACGTCAGACTGAGCAGAGTTCACCACCGCAGTGACCGCACTGCGCTCACTCGCGATGGTTCAAGCAGCAAACAGAACAAAACGCTGCTGAGCTGGTAAACTTACTTGTTGTAGTTTGAAAGAAGCTTATTAATTCTGTGTTACCCACCTACTGACTGTAGTCTACTCCTAGTCCTACTGTCCCTGTCACTGTGTTAATTTTGCGTCGGGAAGCGAAGCGCTTCGCCTCCGTTTAAAATCAGTCAACATCTCCGTGCATGAGTGGTGCAGGGCAGGGGCGTAGCCAGGAATTACATTTTGGTAGGCGAAATGCCTACCAAAATGCCTCACCAGCCTCCAAGAGCTGGCTTGTTTTGGCTGTTTTGTCACTCACTATTGATAATGAAACACTAAGGACGCTAAGTTGTATGTGATTGTTGCACAACTAAAGTTATTATTATTAATACCCTTATTGTTTTATTGCATTTTGCTATTTGGCTATATAAAAAAAATCAAAAAATGAAACAATAATGAAAAAAAAAAAATCATTTCCTTGCATTTTTTAAATGAAAACAAAATAGTTGAAACAATGTATTATTCTTTTAACAAAAAATCGAAATCGAAATCGAAAATCGGGATTTCAGAGAAAATAATCGAGATTTTATTTTTTGGCCATATCGAACAACCCTACCTTGAACCACACACACACACATTTCAGTTTAGAAATGCACATGATAGCTTCAAAATTAACCACAGACCGACAGAAACAATACATAAACCTAACAATATATTGCTGGTAGGCTACACATAGAAGCACGCACGCACGCACACACACGCACACACACACACACATGTGCGAACACACACACATACACACACACACACACACACACACACACACACGCAAACACGCACGCACGCACACCTTGGTGAGTATAATTAGCAAACCTCAGTCTGGACCAGTGGGCTATTTGAAGCAAACGTTTCCAAGAGGCCACATCTGGTACTACCAAACCTCACCAGTTCATGGCTCAACCAATGGACTTGACGCACAGGCTTAATTGCTTGTGGAGGTTGTTTGTGATTCAGACGGGGGGGAAAAAGGTCATTAAGCACTTTACATGCGTTATAACCTCGGCAATGTGAAAAATACCCCCGGATAGGAGTGCGTCCCTAGGGGAATATGCGCTGCTGTGTGAGCAACTTTCATTGAAATTAGTGGGGCCTCTCCAGACATATACACAGATATATGTGTGGTCATTAAAGGTTACTAATGCAGTCTGGGTACCGTCTGTGCGTATTCATGAGTTAAAGGGAAAGCCATGTGGGAGCACTTTTTTTTTTTTTTTTTTACTATTCCTAGATTGAATTACCCATCAATATTAATCAACAGCAGCAATCTAAAAAAAAAAAAAGGAGATAAAAGCAGTTGGGAGACTTATAGAGAATTGTGCATTCAAGAGGCAAATAAAGAATGAGAATCTAGTAAATTACAATCTGACAAAGACATCTGTTCCCTGATTGCGCTGAGAGGCTACATCTGCGTAGGCTGTGTGTTCGGTCACCCTGTCAGGCAGGGGCGTCACAAGGGGGGGAAAAGTGGGACTGAGTTACTAGGGCCCAAGGTGGAGGGACCTGGAATTATTTTATACTTTAGCTATTGGAAAAAGGTTAGGGTTAGGTTTAGGCAGAGTGGTTAACATTCACCAGGTTAGCATCCACCAGCGTCGGCAGGTTAGCATTTCACCAGGTTTACATTCAAATGCGTCGAAAAGATGTGCCGTTGAAAAGATGCTATGTCGTAATGAGGACACGTTCCCACAACTGGGTGGGCTGTTTTGGTCTCCCTTTCATGAAACAAAGAGGGCATAGAACACCTAAAAACAAACTATTCTTTCTGAAAGATGGAACACCAACGATGAATGCTTTTGACATTGACAATCCTGATTGTGTTAAGGCTTGGAGACCTGGCTGCCACGGATACCTGTAAATTCCAGCAGGAAGCTACCATGACAAGGTAAGCAATGAGGCAACAATGGCCCTCCTCTTCAAATGGGGTGAGTCAAATACGTTTTATTTTTATTGTTTTAATCTGTCATATGCACACACATGTGAAGGACCCCCAAAATGATATGTATTTGGCCACGGACCCCCATCTCAAAATATTTAGTTCCAGGGACCCCCCAGAAGCAACATTTGAGTTACAAATTTGAGTTACAACACCGAGTGCCGCGCTGCGAGCTTGTAGATCTTCTATTTTTGAGAAGTTGTGTAAAAGTGTGCAAATCTTTGAAAATATGTATTTTTTTAATCGAACATTTTTAACTCAAATTTCGCTTCTGGGGGGGTCCCTTGAACTAAATATTTTGAGATGGGGGTCCGTGGCGAAATATATATAATTTTGGGGGTCCTTCACATGAAAATGTTTGAGCACCACTGATATAGAAACATAGGTTGTTAAAAAAAACCTTAGACGGATTTGAAATATTCAAAGACTCAAAAAATAGCAGATCTACAAGCTTGCAGTGCCGCGGCACTAATAGTTAAACCACAAAATAATGTGTTCCCAGTCTAAATGGGTTAAACTCCCTCCCCCTATGAAGAACATTCATGGGGGGCCACCGCAGTGAATCCTTGTACGCAGGGCCCAGAATTGCTGTCGGGAAACAGAGAGGGCATGAGAAATATGAAGATGAACTGTTCTTTTGGGGAAGACGAAGAACACGATTTCAGTTTAGGCTTGGAGCCTTGCCACGGAGAGCTAAATTCCAGGTGGGAGCAACATGACAGGGTAAGCTCACGACAACAATGGCCTTGCTTTTCAAATGTGGTAAGGAATGTGTTTTTTTGTCTGTCATACGCAAGCGAAAGACAACATTGGCCTTCCTCTGCAAACGATACAACTCAAGTATGTTTTTTTCTCTTTTTTCTTTTTACTTATACACACACAGCCACAGCCAAGCTATTGCTATTTCAGATACTGTACTTTATGTGCTGTGCTCACAAAGTAGCCATTGTCACTTTTTTTTCACAGGACAGCAGATGGCATATGCCCACCCAGGCACTAAAGCGTAATCTAGCATAGGATGGCATTGTATGAACCTCTTTCCCAAGTGCATGACCTGGGCAGATTAGAAAAGTAAATTAAACCACAGGAATGTGTCAGTATGAGTACAATGATCTGTTCGATTAGCTGGAGGTCTTTTTCTCTTTCAAAAGCTAACAGCTCTGTTTTCCGGGGGCAGGTAAGTTAATTAAGTGCCTGATGACCTAAACAGCTGAGACTTGCTGCTGACCTTCCTGGTCTTATTGGACGAGGCTTTTTCAAGACCAATTAAAAGTGAACACTGCCGAGGACAGTTAGAATGGGCCAACAACATTTCCCAAGGTCTTTCTGGAAGCACAACCCCCCCCCCATCATGAGGACATAGTTAATACGGATGGGACGATAACCTCTATTATCGTGATAAAAAAAAAACACTCATGAATGATAATCGTATCATGGAGATTTAATTTATCGTGAAATCGTCCTCCGTCATGCACTGGGATCAATTCACCTTTTATTTGCCAAGCTGCATATCTGGTACCGTTTAAACCCTGTAATTGGTAAGACGGACCTGGAAATAACATACATCTCCTTTTCACTCTATAAAAAAATAGCCGATCTACAAGCTCACAACGCGTCACATCACAATTTATTTTGGTCGCAATAATCATGAGGTGACATTTTCATATGGTCCCATCCCTACTAACAATCTAGCTTAGGGCTGTCACGATATGACATTTTACATGACGATTAATTGTCACTCAAATAATTACCGATTAACGATTTAATTGTGTTTTTGTCGTTGATAATTACATTTCTGTTTGGCTTTTAGGCTTTGAAGTTGTACATGGTAGATATGACACATAACCTAAATATTAAGGGTGCCGGAAAAAATCGATATGAATCGATTATCGGTTTCAACACTAGCGATACGGCCGCATCGATGCGCATGTACCTGGATCGGTCCAAATCTCGGCCGTATCGGTCGATGTATCGGTCCTAAAGTTATTAATCGGATTAATCGGATTTTAGCAATAAATAATTAACCTGCTGTGAAAATCTTAACTTACTTACTCAGCGTTTACTGTTACAAATAATGAATTCAAACGTGAGCGCTGCGTAAACACAGTGCAACGCTGCTTGCATGAAAGCCGCAGATCTACAAGCCCACAGCTCATTGCGTTGCGACTGGGTGTAAACATATAGATCTTCTATTTCTGGCGCAGGGCACGGAGAGTACAAATGACGCCACAACTGTGCGACACAACAAGCGTAAACATAACATTACAAGCAGCATGGCTGAAGCAGCAGAGCCTATTTACAGTGCGGGGTCCCATCTTAAATCCTTTGTTTGGAAGAAGTTTGGATTTTACAAGAGAGAAGGAAAATTGGACAAAACTAAGGCCATTTGTATGATATGTAGAACGGAGGTGCCATTCGTTAGCAGCACGACAAATCTGAAGACCCACTTGGAGAGACATCATCACATCACTGAAGAGAAACCAGATGTCGCCAGCAGTAGTACTAGTAAGGACGTGCAAGACACGAATCTTAAACAGTTTTTCCAGGGACAACCACTTCCCCCGAACTCACCGAGAGCAAAGGCAATCACCGCAGCTATCGCCCGTTTTATTGCAATGGACTTACAGCCGTATAGTGTGGTAGAGAATGATGGCTTTCGTGAATTGATTAATCTGTTAGAGCCGAGGTACGTGATACCAAGTAGACAGCAAATGACCGATACATGTGTGCCAGCGTTGTACGATAAAGTCAGGGAGGAAGTTCAACAAGGATTGGATGATGCAGAGAATGTGACTTTAACATCAGATGCCTGGAATTCGCGTGCAGTTAATTCTTATGTGACGATAACAGGGCAGTACATCACTCCAGAGTGGGAATTAAAAAGTCAGGTTTTACAGACAAGAGTTTTCAATGAATCCCACACAGGGAAAAACATGGGTGCTTTACTGAAAGATGCATGTGATGAATGGAAAATTGCTGCTAAAGAGCCAGCCCTGGTAACTGACAATGCAAGAAACATGATTGTAGCTGGATCGGAGGCAGGGCTATCTCCGCACCTCGGTTGCTTTGCTCACACAATAAATCTAGCCTCTCAGAAAGCCTTTAAAGTGCCCACTGCTGCAACTATGCTGGGCAAAATGAGAAAGATGGTTGGTTTTTTGCATCGCAACACAAGAGCAGCTGAAATCCTACGGGAGAAACAGAAGCAAATGGGCGCAGTTTCCAAGTCAAAGAAACTAATCCAGGATGTTACCACCCGCTGGAATAGTTCACTGGATATGGTGGAGCGCTTCTTGGAGCTGGAACCTGCAGTCACTGCCACACTCACGTCAAGGGAGATCAGAAAAGGGGAGGAGGTGAACAAGAACGCTCTTAGTCACACTGATCTTTTGGATGCTGAAGACATAGTCAGAGTGATGTCACCTGTTAAAATTATGACCACTGCTATGTGTGAGGATGAGCAGCCCACAGTCTCAATCATTGCCCCTCTCCAAGCTAAACTGTTTAAGGACTTTAAGGCATCTGATGAGGACACATCACTCATTGCTGACATGAAGAAGGCGTTCAGGGACGACTTTGAGAAACGCTACACGGACGTCCAGGACCTCCTCTACACTGCATCTGCTCTGGACCCCCGCTTCAAGATGTTGCCATTCCTGAGTGACCATGAGGCTGAGAGGATCTTCATAAAGCTGACAGCTGAAGCTGCTGCCCGGGCCCGGCACAAGGTAAACCCCCTAACAAACACACTCATCCACTCAACACAGTATAAATTATTATTTACATTATTCTTCTTTTTTTGCTAATATGCACACCAGTTACCAGTTAAATAAATTAAATGTTGTTATAAGTGGTAAACATTTGTCAGGTTTTTAATCATCTGTGCCTTTATACATCATCATTTGTTGTCATTAGGAAGCAGTGGATATAAACAGTCCAGGACATCCAGTGGAGACAGATCCAGCTCAGAGAGACCCTGACCCTGACCCTGCTCCTGCTCCTAGAGAGCCAGAGATCCAGGATGAGCCAACAGGTGTGTTTTTATTCACTCTCTGATCAGATTGAGATGTGTTTTAAGGTGTGTTTTAATTCACTGTAAGCTGACTGAGTGTGTTTTCTTCACTGTAAGTAGATAGAGCAAGTGTTTTTATTCACTGAGAGCAGCTTGAGATGGAGAGGTCTTTTATTCACTGTAAACGGATGTATTTCATAATTGTAATGTGAAATAAAAGCTCTCAAGCGTGATGGCATAGAAAATTATGAATAATACATACTACAGTAATTGATTTTGTATTTCAGATGATCCTCCTCGTAAAAAGCAGAAAACTGGGGCACTGAGTCTGCTGTTCGGTGAAACCTTCCAAGTGAGGGCAGCAGCACCACGATCTTCAAGGGAGAAAGCTGCAGAGGAGGTCACAAGGTATTTTTTTAAACTGTAATCTTTTATTTTCAGTCCAATATTATTATTAGCTTTAGTCTAATTATTATCCTGTGTAAGTGTTATGAATGTGATTTATTTTAATTGTTAGTCTTGTGGAACATACCACAGTAACATTGCATTGCTTAGTGCTTCACTGCTTACTGCTTGAACCTGCATGAGTGAATAACACATTTTCTTGATTCTTAAGGTACAGACAGCGGGATCCTATAGACCTGAGTGACGACCCTCTAGCCTGGTGGAAAAAACAGGTGGACCTACCTCTGCTGTCATCTCTTGCAAAGAGATACCTCTGTATACCAGCCACCAGTGTGGCATCAGAAAGAGTTTTCAGCACCGCTGGAGATATTGTTTCTGCCAAACGTAGTGTACTCGATCATGAGCATATCGATCAATTGATTTTCCTTTACAAGAATATTTACAGGCCGCCTAAGCCTAAAAAAGAAAATAAAGTAGCTCAAGCCAATGCATGACATGTCACAGCATATGTGACTGTATTATACAGTGTTAGTTGCAGCTTTGCACTGTAAAATAGTAAACATTAAACAGCTAATGCTGCACTCAGATTGTATCAGGGAAATACAAAGAAACTTTAAAAAAGTTATAATTTCTATATCAGTTTTATTTTTCAGCCCCATACAAAGAAAAAAGCATGTGGTGTGGTATTTTGAAGAAGACAATGATGTAATGCCAGAAGTGTGAACTCTAAATAAATACTAGGAAAACTACAAGTAAAAAAGAAAAGAAAGTAGCTTAAGCCAATACATGACATGTCTCAGCACATGTGACTGTTATACAGTGTTAGTTGCAGCTTTGCACTGTACAATAGTAAACAAACAGCTAATGCTGCATTCAGAAGGGAAATACAAAGGAACTTTAAAAAAGTTACAAATTGTAAGTCAGTTTGTTGTTTTTTTGTCAGCCCCATACAAATAAAAAAGCATGCAGTGTGGTATTTTGAAGAAGATAAGATTAATATGATGTAATGCCAGAAGTGTGAACTCTAAATAGGAAAACTACAAGAAAGTTACCTCAAGCTCTTTTCTTGTTATTCTATTCTCTCCTCAGGAAGAATACAGTTTACCTCAGGCTCAAGCTTTATCCATGAAAATGGTATAGTTCTGTAGCTAAAGTGTGAATGTTTTGTCACTTTACACAGTGTAATGTGTATCTTTGCACTCAAATGTTGCACTTGCTGTACTGTTGTTAGTACTTTACTTGTTACTTTAAGACATGGGTGGAGGTCTCTTTGAATGTTTTGTTATTTTATTTACTTAATATAACACTTTTATAGTTTTATTTAATTTATCTGATCTGTGGCATTACTGAGGAATTATGTCATATTTGTGTTTTCAGTGTTATTTAGGAGTTTGCAAAGTACAATAATTGTACTGTACTGAGGCCTTAAGGGATAAGCCTTTTCTTTTGTTGCTCATATTTCTCCACCTGACTAACTGTAAAAGGTAAGCAAGCAGTAAGCACTAAGCTCTAAAAATGGGTGTGTGAGAAGACTTCCATTCCATGTCAGTGTGTTTCTTGTACTAGTACAGTAAGTATTTTTTGTATCTACATGTCTGTGTCTATTTAAAATAAACACAATGACGTGATACTGAAATGATTCATTTGCCATCCATCTTTCTTTCTATTATTCTGTTAATCTGTAGTCTTAACATATCTATTATTTGAAGGTCAACCATGCTACTTTATAGATCAAGTTTCTTAATTAAAAATGGAAAATGTATGTTTCATTAAACGTAAGTATCAGATCACACCGTATCGCATCGAATCGTATCGAATCGTATCGAATCGAATCGAATCGGATCGAATCGAATCAAATTCCACAAAATCGAAATCGTATCGAAATTGCACCAAATCGAATCGTATCGAATCGTTCTGTATGTAAGCCGTATCGTTTCCGAATCGAATCGTTAGCCCATGTATCGGATACGTATCGAATCGCCTTGTAGGGGATGGATGCACACCCCTACTAAATATACAAAGAAATGACTGACATATTTAACAACTTACTACTTAAAAAATTACTTTGATAGTGGAAACGCGCGTGAGCTTGTAGATCTGCTATTTCCACTATTTCGGACGTTTTTCAACATTCACGATTATGACGATTATGACAAAATAATTGCGATAATGTCAAATAATCACGATTAGACGATTATGTAATAATTGTGACAGCCCTAATCTAGCTACAGCAATCTAAAACCAACACATTTCACTTTTCTATGAACCACATACATTTCAATTTAGAAATGCACACGACAGCTTCAAAATTCACAGTTGAGATAACAACAGGTGTAATGTATGCCAGAGAACAAAATGGGAAGCTGTATCATGATCACGTCAACCACAGCCCGCCCAATAGACTTAGTGGTTCTCAAACTTTTACATTTTTATTTTATACATTTTCTTTGATAACTCTTGAGAGTGTACAAATGGAACCAAATGGACTCATAAATGGGTTAATGTGGCTATGTGTGTGTTTGTGTGTGCAAGAAAGATAATACAGCATGACACCTCATCCGCACTGCACGCAAGCGAGCGAGCGACGCCCCACAAAATACTGTACACATATGGAGCGTCGGCCATTGCGTTGTGACGTAGCCTGAACCAGTCATATAAACAAATAATAATATAAAGTGTTTGGGGGGCGGGACATGGCCATTTACCTCTATGGACGTTGCCGCGAAACCTCGTTCAAATAAGAGGCTCGGCGAGCGAAAACAGGAGGGGTGGACGACGTCGCGGCATGACGCATTGTCGCTCACGTAGGTCATTGACGTCCTCATTGAAACTAATTTATTTTAATGAGATTTCATCACTCACGTCACGTCGCTCCCGCCACATCGCGGGCAGGGCGGATGGGTCCTGTGTTTTTATGGGAGAAGGGAAATCGACATGGGAGCACATAGGGGAAGTTTATCTTCCTATTTTGATTTGTTCCTAGATTGCAATTTCACATTAATGTTAATCAACAGCAACAAACTCCAAACGAGCAGTTTGGCAGTATTCAAGAGACGAAGGAATAATTAACGTAGTCAATTGCAATTTGACCAAGAAATCAGTTTGCTCCATTACTCTGCAGGCTACAACTGGGGGGAAATCTTGCTTTTTCGACGGCACATCATTTCGACTAAGGGTTATGGTTAGGTTTTAGGGTTAGCTTTAGGCATAGTTTTACCGAGGTTAGGGTTAGGTTTAGGCAGAGTGGTTAACGTTCAACAGGTTAGCATTCACCAGAGTCGGCAGGTTAGCATTTCACCAGGTTAACATTCAACCGCGTCGGAAAAGACGTGCCGTTGAAAAGATGCTATGTCGTAATGATGACACGTTCCCACAACTGGGTGGGCTGTTTTGGTCACCCTTTCATGAAACAAAGAGGGCATAGAACACCTAAAAACAAACTATTCTTTCTGAAAGATGGAACACCAACGATGAATGCTTGGAACACCAACGATGAATGCTTTTGACAATCCTGATTGTGTTAAGGCTTGGAGACCTGCCACGGACACCTGTACATTCCGGCAGGAAGCTAACATGACAAGGTAAGCAACGAGGCAACAATGGCCCTCCTCTTCAAATGGGGTAAGTCAACTACGTTTTATTTTTATTGTTTTAATCTGTCATATGCACACACAGCCACAGGCATGTCATACAGTATACTTTATGGCATATGCACACAAAGTAGCCTTTGTCACTTTTGGAGGAGAAAAAAAGAAAAATAGAACGCCAGGTTGATGCACGTGATTTCTGTTTAGGCTTGGAGACATGCCAGGGAGACCTACGTGAAGCTACGTGACAAGGTGCACGATGCAACAATGGCCGTACTAAAAGAGCTAAAACAAACAGCATGCGTCAAATGTGTTCTTGTTTTTAATCCGTCTTAAGCACACACAGCCAACGCCAAGCTATTGCAAATCACACACTTTTTTTATGGGCTGTCCTCACAATGAATGAAGCCTTTGTCAAGATGTTTCTTATATGGCTATGATCATCCCTGGGACAGGTCTTCAGGGAGGGGAAGAGTCGCGGAGGCGGCTGTCCTCGGGCCCGGGACTCCCGGAGGGGCCCGTCACACCGAACTTTATTTTATGTTAAGAATTAAGAATTTAGTGAGCCCTGGGCTGGGATCCCGTGGCATGTAATCCATGTCCAACATAATTGGTTGAAGTGGGTTCCAAAATGACAGGACCGCTGTCCATGGTGCTGATCTCTTAGGCTGTGTGCATGCGTGTGCTCTACTGTCGTTAGGGCTGTCACGATTATGACATTTTACTGACATATATGACAATTTTATACTTAAAAAGAACATTGATAGTGGAAACAGCCGATCTACAAGCTCACAACGCGTCGCATCGCGACAGTTTGTGAGCTTGTAGATCTGCTATTTCCACTACTTTTTGAAATGTTTGTAACTATATTAATATTTCTCAACATGGAAACGATTATGACGATTATGCAAAAATAATTGCGATTACCTAAAATAATTGTGATTAGATGATTATGTAATAACTGTGCCGGCCCTAGCTGTCTTGCATGATTTATGCCGTGCAGGCAGGCATCTATTGTAGTAGTTCTGTTAACATACAATCTCAATAGCATTTTGTTAACTTAAATGGCTTATACGTTTTGTGATGTGCTTGTTTGTTGCAATGTAACCTTAAGCTTTAATGGGTAATTTAGCATCATAATGCAACAGTAACTTTTCTGTACCTGGCTTGTCCACTGTGAACAAAACTGTATACTGTGGTTCTCTGCCAATGGTTATCATCCACCAGCTCTACAGTGTAATCGTGCATAGGATGGTACAGTATGTGGACCTCTTTGCAAAGTGCATGGCCTGGACAAATTGGAAACTGTTTTCCATTCCGACATATCCCCATTCCGACACACCAGGTTAGCATTCACCAGCGTTGGCAGGTTAGCATTTCACCAGGTTAGCATTCACCCGTGTTAGTTTTACTGAGGTCAGGGTTAAGGTTAGGTTTAGGTGGTTGGAATGGCAATATGTCAGAGTGCTGACATGTAACCGGACAATCTGGGAAAGCAAAGTCATCGGAATTTGTCAAATTACAAACCTCTGCCTGATTTAGCTATACCTATATAGCTTGAGAACATGTTCTCTTTCAAAGCTAACAGCTTTGCGTTCAGGCAGGTACGTTAATTGAATAAACCGCCAAAGACTTGCGCAATGACCTTCCTGGTCTTACTGGACCCGGCTTTTCAAGACCAATTAAAAGTGAACACTGCAGAGGACAGTTTGAAATAGGCCAACAACATTGCGACGGCCTCTCTGAAAGCACAGCCCCCCGTCACCCTGTGTTAGCTGCTAATTTACCACGTTCAAAGTGGCCTGCTGCAAGGTGATTTGGTTTCCCTGTGTGTGAGCCAGCGTCAGATATCATATATCAACTCATAACAGAGGCTTTAGATTAATACATTTACAGACAACACGGAGCGTGTACGTGTGTTTCTAATCCAGAGCTCTAGAACTGTGTGCTCAGCAGGCATCGACACAGAAAAAGGTGTGCACTTTAAACAAAAGGCTGTGAATTGTGTGCACTGCATGGCCTTGGTTCACATAACATTTCATCATAACGTCGCTGGCTTTTCCATTCCGAAACCAAACCGCAGGCGCTTTTTGCTCGGGCATAAGATATATGGAGCAAGAGAGAGACAGAAATGTTTTCTCTCACAGGTGAATGAAACAAACTTATACGTACTTATTTTTTTCCCGGGGAATATCCTGGAGGATTCATTGGATCCGGTGCCTGCACTCAGGAGGACGACTCACTTTGACAACTAACTGGCCTTCACCTGAACTCCCTCATGTCTGATAGAGGGCTTTGTCATAGAAAAAGGGGGGGAGTTTAAAGTTACACAAGGCGACTTGTCAGGTGTTCGTGACAAAAGGCAACTTTCTTGTCAGTGCAGGTGATAAAAGACCCCCTGGCAAACGGCAACGCGGTGCAACGAGTGTGGCTTGGCCCCGGCAGGCCCCCGGCTATTCTTCAACAACGCAGTAGTCTGACGTTGCGTGCTATAGAGAGGGGCTTTCAACCAGAGGTGTCGCAAACCAAATTCTGGGCCCTGGGTACAACGATTCACTGCGGGCCCCCCATGAATGTTCTTCATATTTTTGTGCTTTAACTATTGAAAAATAGCAGATATACAAGCTCACAGCGCGGCACCGAGTGCCGTGCTGCAAGCTTGTAGATCTGCTATTCTATTTTTTTTTTTTTATCGTGAACATTTGTGCAAGTCTTTGAATATTTCAATTTTTTGAAAAAACCTATGTTTCTTTGTCAGTGATGCTCAAGCCTTATCGTGTGAAGGACTCCCCATATTTAGTTCTTGGGATCCCCCCAGAAGTAAAATTTGAGTTACAAATGTTCGCTTAAAACAATACATATATTCATAGATTTGCACACATTTTCACAACTTTTCAAAAATAGCAGATCTACAAGCTTGCAGTGCGGCACTCGGTGCTGCGCTGCGGCTATATCTGCTATTTTTCAATAGCTAAAGTACAAAATAATTAGGGCCCCTCCACCTTGGGCCCTAGTAACTCAGTCCCACTTTTCCCCCCCTTGTGACGCCCCTGGTTTCAACCACGCCAGCCTCATACCCCGAGTACTCACTCGCTCCCGTTTAAACTAGCACCCGCAATAAATATACAGACGTGTTGAGAGGTAGAAGAGAAGTAGATCGTTTTTTTCTCTTCTCTTCTAAGTGCTAGGTGTTCTGGTTCCTAGGCTCGGAGGCTGTTCTGTGGGGGCTGAGAGAGAGCGAGACTTGTTGCATCAGGAGAGAGAGAGGGCAGTTTCATTTCAGCCTGACACGGGAGGGAAGATTAGAGCCCCTTGTACTCCATTACCTCTGTGCACGCGCGGAGTGTGCTCCTGCCCGGTGCCTGTGTATGGGATGTGCACGTGGGCATGAGCATGACCTGTGTGTGTGTGTGTGTGTGTGTGTGTGTGTGTGTGTGTGTGTGTGTGTGTGTGTGTGTGTGTGTGTGTGTGTGTGTGTGTGTGTGTGCAGGGACGTGCAGAGAGTGTTAGAGAGGCATGGGCTAACATTTCTAATGTGTCGTGCTGCGACGCGTTGTGAGCTTGGAGGTCAGCTATCTTCGGTGCTTGATACCACACTGAACTAAGCATCAAGTCAATACAGTAGATGTGGTGTACAGCATGGATCTCTACACAGAGAGGGCAATTCTTTCAACATAAGATGCTGCATTCTGGTTCAGGAGAGTTGAATAAGGCAATAATTATCTTGAATGCTGCCTTCAGGTATGTCATGGAAAGAGGACATTTGCATTTCTTTCACCATAGTAAAAACTACATTCATGATCTGGAGAGGGCACTTTTTACAGACGGATAAAAGGGCAGGGGCTCAAGCCCCCTTTGATGTCTATCTGTGCACGTGCCTGTGTGTGTATGTGTGTGTGTCCTTCCCCAATCATGTTGACACCAGTCCTTTCTTCCAGCTGTATTAGAAGTGATGTGTGCTTTGCCCTGCAGGTTTGCCACCACCACGCACCGACATACTGCATCCAGGGACGTGCTGGCCATTGGGAAAAGGGGGACAACTCCCGAACGGCCGGTTCATTCCCGGCCGGTCCAGGCCGGCCATTAGGAAAAAAATTAAAATAAAATGTTAGCCTTCGTTTCATTTTGGGGGCTGGGCGGCCAACAAAGTAAATCGTCACTGTCGGGCAGAAACCTTGTATCTCTAAGTTTCAAATGTGTAATTTTTTTCGCAAAGCAAAGACCTGCTTCATCATACAAGGCTGTTGCACAAAAGTAGTGAAAACAGCAGATCTACAAGCACACAACGCCTCGCACCGCGAGGCGTTGTGTGCTTGTAGATCGGCGGTTTTCACTAGTTTAAATCATTTTTAAAATGATAAATAAAAAACAAACGGTTTTGGACATACAAGGTTTCCACCCGACAACGACGAAATATAACTGATGTAATTGGCCCACTGGCTTGTCACTTTGTCACAAATCTTTGAGTAGCAGCAGCGCTATAGAGAGAGATCTCTCTATAGCGCGCAATGAGGGCCTCTCCAACTCTTTTTCCCGGGCTGAATCAGGGGCCCAGCACGTCCCTGTGCATCCGAGTCTACCAGCGGTGCCCCAGCTCTTCCACTGCAATCCCAGAGAATGATAATTGTGACGTCCGCCCACTGAAGAGGCGAGCGAGAAGAGAGTTCAAACTCCCTTGCCCCTCGTTCCGTCCTTTTTCTCGGCTGATCCGATATTCCGTGGGCGTGTGGGAGCCTATTTTCCGTGTGTCTTTTTAGAGAAATAGCCTCGCTGTATTTATCTGAAGGGTTTTTCCTGTCTCAGAGAGAGTACACTGCGGCTGAACAGAGTTGCACTGTTTTTTTTTGTTTTTTTTTGTCTCTCCTTATATGGTTATATGGTTTATTTTATATGATAAACCCAATTTGCATGCACGGGATATTTCACAAAATCACAGCACTACATGCCCGCCTGCAATGTCGAGCAGACACAATGGGATGGGATAACTGCAAGAGGATGTAATGGGATGTAATTGGATGTACAGTATATGGTAGTAAATGCTTTTTTTCCCCCCTTTTCCTCATTGCCAGTTTGAGCATTTCATTTAATTTCATGGTAATCCAACTATTAGTGCTTCCTCCTGATGACCACAAGCAAACACACCAGCCTGCCTCTGGGAGTGTGTATTAGTCCATCTTTTCACAACAATTGTCCTGTGGTTGAGTGATCTTTGGAGCTGGCCCATTAATTTTAGCTGGCAGAGAAGAGTCTGTTCTTGTTTACTTAATATTAAACCCTAATTAGGGCACACATAGTTGATTTTGGGTTTAAAGTGAAGAATACACAACACATCACCACCTTAATTGACAATTCTCTCGGTTTGGAATAGTGTTGGGACTTGTTTGAGGCTTTGTGAAAAATACATTAAAAAGCTGTTTAAATATTTCTTCATTAAAATGTGCAATTTGGGGCAACCAGGTCTTAAGTGCACCGCTTATGCATGAAGTGGCGAGTACAAAGGCACAAGCCATTAAAACAATGGAGCAGTCAGCCACAAAATTGGTATCCAAATCTAATTAAAGCAACCACAATAAGAAGCTAATGGAGACACTCTTATTCCTTGAGTAAGGTGCACTTGTGCTTACCGAATGTGCACATTCTGCAAAACCTAGTGCCAAATGCACGGAGAGACTATACTATATATAGGCTACTCGAGAAAACGAAATAGTAGACCCAAAGAAACATAAGGAGGGGGAGAAAAAGAAAGCTAAAACAAGGTTTAGCCCATATCGGTTTTCATCTACAAGCACGACAAAAGAAAATGCAAGTAATTGACCAAAAGATAAGATCATCGCCCACAGACGTTTGAGAGAACAGGACCGAGAGATCGAGCTGTGGCCAAAATGCTGCTCAGTGTGCAGATGTCCTACATGCCCACTGCTAATAAGCTTAGAGATGAAAGGCAACAGAGCCAGTAAATCTGCACTATGCAGATCAGCGCTGCGCATGCAGCCCAGCGCCATAGGACACAGTAGTCTCCTCTCCTGCACTGTGAGTTACAGTAGCCCTGAAGAGTCTCTCTCTCTCTCTCTCTCTCTCTCTCTCTCTCTCTCTCTCTCTCTCTCTTTTTGCGATATTGTTATCAGGCATGGTGCACACAGACGTGAACTGGGGCTTGAGCCCCTGCCCTTTTATCTATCTGTAAAAAAGTGCCCTCTCCAGACCATGAATGCAGTTTTTACTACGGTGAAAGGAATGCAAATGCCCTCTTTCCATGCCATATACCCGAAGGCAGCATTCAAGAGAATTGCCTTGTCTAAACTCTCCTGAACTTGAATGCAGCATCTTATGTTGAAAGAATCGCCCTCTCTCTGTGTAGAAATCCATGTCGTTACGCCACATCTCCAGTATCGACTTGATCATGCTTAGTTCAGTGTGATGTCAAGCATTGAAAATAGCCGACCTCCAAGCTCACAACGCGTCGCAGCGCGACGCGTTGTGAGCTTGGAGGTCAGCTATTTTAAATATTTTCACCAAAAGGCCCTTTTAGACATTTCAGCCCCTGCCTCTCTGACATTCTCTGCACCTGGTATCTACTGTAGCACCCTCTCCCTATCTATTTCTCTCTGTCTATCTGTCTATCTATCTGTCTATCTATCTATCTATCTATCTATCTATCTATCTATCTATCTATCTATCTATCTATCTATCTATCTATCTATCTATCTATCTATCTATCTATCCATCTATCCATCCATCCATCCATCCATCCATCCATCCATCCATCCATCCAGCTCACAGTGTGAGATAGAAGGATGTGAGACTCACACATGCATTCACTTTGAAATTACTTCTCTTTTCTTTCTTTCTCGATCTAAAAAAAGGAAAGAGGGAAAGAGGCAGTAACTCTTGCTGCTTTCGTTGAGTTTTAAAAAAGGCGAGAGGGAAACAGTATAACTCTTGCTGCAGCCAGGCTAGATAGAATATGGTTTATGGAGATTGGAGACAGCCAGGGGTATAGTAGCAAAACCACATCAGAAATGTTAATGCATCATCATAAATTCTTCATGCTGACACGGCTGGACTTGTACATACCCGACTTATGACAGCCTAAACTGACTCACTGTGGACACCTGGATCACCCCAAAACGTTGGTTCTCAAAGTGGGGTCCGGGGACCCCCACCAGGGGTCCTTGAGGAGGGAGTTCCAGGGGGTCCCCAGCTAAATTATACTTTAATAAATAAATGCACCCGGTAACTCAGAGAGTGTACTGTACAAATGGAACCAAATGGACCCGGATTGGTTCCAATTTGTACACTCATTGATTTTACAATATAGGCTAATTAAGGTCTCAGATATAGAAATGCCATTAAATGGTGGTCCATAGCCTTATGCATGTAAATCTGGGGGGGTCCCTGAAATAAAAAATGGTTGGGAATCACTGCTGGAGCCGCACAAATCTTCTCTTGTTATATGGGGGTCCCTGGCATATCTTTTCAAATGGGGGGGGTCCGCGGGCTATTAAATAAGTGTCCATTTGGGGGTCCTTGACATGAAAAGGTTTGAGAACCTCTGCCCTAAAAGCTATTCCACATCCTATTTAATCCATAGGTTCAGATTATAAAAAGGGGACGATCCAGTCCAGATCCCAGCCTATATCCTACGATTTAAAACACACAGTAAGGACAGGACAATACAAATACATGTACAATCGTCTCGTTGACTTACCGGCTCGACTGGTTAAAAGGAGAAAGAGTCTCTACTCCAAGCGCTACAGTGCAGGCTCCATCACGGGGAGGCGCGGGGCTGCGACGCATCGAACCTCGCCAACACTCACTCTCTCTCTAGTCTATTAGGGGTCCGCTGATGATGATGATGTGCTCCTTAGAAAGACCGCAGTAAACTGTCTTAATTACTTACTCCCTTATTCTGGCTCACTCTGATCCGGTACTTTCTTTTGTTGTTCTTGTTTTAAATTCTGTAATTGCACAAGAGGTTATTCCACAGCATACCAGGCGCAGTCCGTTCTTCGCTCGCACCTCCTCTATAGCTGGGGTGCGAGGAGGGTGACCAAACCAAAGCTTTTGGGGCGAGAATTCGTGCGAGTTTTCAGAGTTTTTCCCGGGCGATCAGTGGGGTAAATTGGGGGAGCGATCTTCGAGGTTATTCCATTAAAAGAAAAAGTATAGCGATCAATATAATAGTGATCCGCTGGTCCCGGGATGTTCCTTCTCCCCTTTCCCTGCGCTGTAGTGTGCACTTCTTTAGTTCATTTACACGCCACGAGTTCCAACTAAAGACGAACAATATCCCGTCGTCCTGTCATCTTTACGCAGTCCTGCCGGCAGATCGAGAAGAGCGCATCTCCTCTTGTGCAGTCGCTGCTGTGCGGCTGTGCCCGTGCGCTACGCTATACTCCCTTGCTTGATCCGATCCGTGATATATTGGAGCTGTCCTCTCCTCTCCTCTCCTCTCTCTCTCTGTCATTTGCATGCTCTGGAGGTGGACTCGGGGAAGCTGAATTCGCGTGCAGTTGTATAGTACGGAGCTCCGCCCCATGGAGGCTCTCGGAAGAAGGGAACAAATGCGTGCATTGATGGGCTTTAAATAGGGCTGGTCTGCATGGCCACTGCGCCAAGCAAAGTCAGGGCGAACATGCAAGTGTTTCTGAGAGAGAGTCTGCAGGTAGGAGGATGTAGGACAGGGGTCTTCAACGTTTTCATGCCAAGGAAGGACGGCCCCTTAGTTGAGAGAGAGAGAGAGAGAGAGAGAGAGAGAGAGAGATGAAGCAGGGACCCCCACAACCTTTTTATAGATTCCATAGTTTAATCGTTTGACAGCACAATCATCAGTGTATTTTGGATTCATATCAATTTGTGTCTTCAAATATTTAACCACTTGAACCGTCAATACTTAATAAACTTGACCTTTCTCTCTTTACATTGTCTGCTCTTTTCCCCCTCTACACCAAACCTCTTTGCCAAAAATAGCAGATCTACAAGCTCACAACGCCTCGCAGCGCGAGGCGTTGTGAGCTTGTAGATCTGCTATTTTTGGCTACAGTTCTCAGAATTTGGACACTAGGGTTCAGGTTGTTAATATAAAAAAGGATTGGAAGATTTGGAGGACCCCTTGTAGTAACTCTGAGGACCCCCTAGGGGTCCCGGACCCCCTGTTGAAGACCACGGACGTACAGTAGGATATTCAACAGACCCCGTGAAAGAAAATGCCACAGTAGTCATTCATTCAGTGGTGGAAAAAGTAGGCCTACTCACAGGGGCGTCAATTGGGTATGGCAGGGGTATGTACTATGCAGCTGCCATACCCTGGGTCCACTAGGGGGGGAAGATAAAAGTTAGTTCTAAATATGAATCCATGAATGTCTCTTTGTTTATCTGTGCGGGTTATTATGTTGGTAAATTACAGTAAAATAACTACAATGCGGTCACTTCAACAAGGTATTTAATTATATTCTCCAGACTTGTATTCTTCCCATCTTGACAAAATGGTATATTCCCAGGTTTCGCAGGTCAGCTGCACAGGTGCAATGCATTATTATTAATTGTGGCATCTATACTATAATTTTGCGGGTCAGTCAGTAGGAGGTCAGTCACTCAGTCAGTCAGTAAATGCTTTTCCACTACAAACCACCCACCAACAGGGGGTGGTGACGTGCGGACTGAAGTCTAACACACACCAATCTCACAGTTAGGAATGTTGCAGTGTCTCTCTCTCTCTCTCTCTCTCTCTCATATATGTGGTTTGCCTGCATGCACGGGTCACTAATGCACCGGGTGCATTTGATGTGTGTCTTATCTTCCGACGGGTATGGCAAGCGCATACATCCCCATACTTCTATTCACCTAATTTAGCTGTTAAATTATTTGTATCCATCAAAAAATATACACTCCTCCATGGGTTGCTCCTTACATTATGATGCTCCCACATATTCTCACACACGCACCAGTTACAGTTAATTTCTCCATAACCCAC
The DNA here is from genome assembly GCF_963921795.1 of Nannobrachium achirus. NCBI lineage: Eukaryota > Metazoa > Chordata > Actinopteri > Myctophiformes > Myctophidae > Nannobrachium > Nannobrachium achirus. The sequence goes on from NC_137831.1 coordinate 14,282,520, forward strand.
ACTCTGCACATATATTGGAGCACATATCTTCAAACGGGTAAGGTCTAGTGTTTACTAACATGTTACGTTTAGCTGCACTTGAACAACCTTCCAAGCTGCCATATCCAGCCCAAGAAACCATAGAAGCCTGGGTAAAAAACTGAAAATACTATTTTTTTTTCAGACATTGTGAAAATAGCCGATCTGCGAGGCATTGTGAGCATGTAGATCTGCTATTTTCACAATAGAACCGTGTTATACAAAATGTAATGCCTCTTTTCCATGAGGACTCCCATCTTTGCCATACCCTAGTTTTTGCTGAACTGACGCCACTGCCTACTCAAATGTTTTACTTAAAGGAGTAGTTCGCCCCCCAAATGAGTTTTCTTCTATTGATTACACACCCCATGGAGACTCGAGTTCAATAATATTTGTTTTAGTTTTTGTCACATTCCTAAACCAATAATTTGAGGAAACCCTTGTAGGCCCATTCATTCCGGATGGAGACCCTTGGGTGGGACTGAGTTACTAGGGCCCAAGGTGGAGGGGCCTAGAATTATTTTATACTTTAGCTCTTGAAAAATAGCAGATCTACAAGCTCACAGCGGCACTTTGTGCCACGCTACTAGCTTGTAGATCTGCTATTTTTGAAAAGTCATGAAAATGTATGCAAATCTTATGTATTTTTTAAGCAAACATGTCAAATTTTGCTTCTGTGGGGTCCCTGGAACTACATATTTTGAGATGGGGGTCCGTGGCCAAATACATATCATGTTGTGGGTCCTTCACATGAAGAAGTTTGACCATCACTGACAGTTTTCCAAAAACCTTCGAAGGATTTGAAAGACATTTTCACAATCTTTCAAAAATAGCAGACCTACAAGCTCACAGTGCAGCACTCGGTGCCACACTGTGAGCTTGTAGATCTGCTATTTTTCAGTAGTTAAAGTGCAGGGCCCAGAATTTTGTGCGACACCCCTGGTGGCATGTAGCAAACACTCTGGCTGGCCAGATATCTAATCTAATCTGGCAAAGTGTTGGGGTGGTGGGGGGTGGTCAGTAGCCTCGCAACAGCCAGACTCTCCCAGGGGAGAGTCTGAGAGTTGTCCATAGACAACGCATTACGCAATGACGTAGTTACTTACTTTGACTGACAGGTCCAGTCAGTAGCCACCAGCGCATCAAAACATCGCCGGCAGAACAGCAAATACGTCTTTTCCAGACAGAAATTCCAAAGGTGCAAACTGTTGTTCGTTTTTAAGTTAAGAGATGCCGTTGATTTCAGATAAAACTTCGCTTAATGCAGCTTTTATTTGCGATTTGTGAACTCGCGTCGGACATGGGGTCCGCAATGTTTGTTTACAAAATGTGAGAGCTGTAGCAGCCGCTCGACCAATCAGGAGCGCTGTGAGGCGGGTCGCTCCAAATGCAGCCATTTGATTGGAAATTAGAAACCCAAGTTCTAATAAAAAGGCTCTATGGGAGGACCACCAGACCGAGAAAGGAAGCACATTGGTGATGACGTAGCTCGGGATGGCCTGCGAGGCTGGGTGGTCAGACCTTGTGGTCAGTGGGTGTTATCGCTTTTCTTTGCATTTGTATGTTAAATGTATCCGAGACCAAGTCAAGGTCGGGTAAAGTCATGGGCGAGACATTGACCGAGTCAATGAAAATTCGGACTCAAGACCTGGCTCGAGAAAATGAACGCTATAATGGATCATAAACAGTCATTGATAGAGCAATTGAAATCATGTGATTAGAGCAGCTTGTTTTATGCTGACTTGACACATGTGGTTTCAGAATGGTATCCATTGCCGAGCTGCCAAAGGAGTAAACATGTTTGAAATAACCAAGAACATGATCTTGGGATAACCAGTGATCCAGCTGGCTTTGAAGTCTGGCTGTGGCTGTAGCTCTCCCTCCGCTGTGCGGTTGATCACTATCAGATGGACCTGGAGTGCCTCTCTCCCATGCAGGGGTGTCACAAGGGGGGGAAAAGTGGGACTGAGTTACTAGGGCCCAAGGTGGAGGAGCCGCATTATTATGCATTATTTTGTGCTTTAACTATTGAAAAAATATCAGATATAAAAGCTCACAGCGAGCGTGGCACCGAGTGCCGCAATGTGAGCTTGTAGATCTGCTATTTTTGAAAAGTCGTGAAAATGTGTGCAAATCTTTTGTATTTTTTAAGCAAACATTTGTAACTCAAATTTTGCTTCTGGGGGGGGGGGGGGGGGGGGGGGGGGGGGTCCATGGAGCTAAATATTTTGAGATGGGGTTCCGTGGTCCGTATCTGCTATGTTTCTGCTATGTTAAAGCACAAAATAACGCGTAATAATGCGTTCCCAGTCTAAATGCGTTAAACCCCCTGGCCCCTGCCATTCATGGGGGGCCCACAGTGAATCCTTGTACCCAGGGCCCAGAATTTGGTGCGACACCCCTGCTCCCATGTAGCCGCAGGCTTCTGCAGGTTAAGTAGGGTTTGTCACAGAGTGGGACAGCAGCGTATTCATGTCTTGAGAGACTACGAGGCGTACAACTCATAGCTGTTGATATAACTTGTACCGTAACCAAAGGATGCCTGGAATGAAGGACATGCTGACGTCAATGAAAGTGACAGTTTAGCAGCTCTTAATGAATGAAGATGTCGAGTCTTTCTTTAGCTCAAACACCTATTTCCCGTCAATGGGACTTTTCAGTTATAATAACAACCCTGAGCTAATGAATTATGCAATTAGTATTTCAGCCTGTCAACTTATTTAAAATACAGTTACTACCAGGGCAGGGATTTCATGGAGGCCATGAAGGCCATGGCCACCATTGCCCCTCAGTTTGGCCTTATGCCCCTCAATACAATGGCTTGACCTGATAGTGGCCTTAATGCCCCAACTTTCTCCTCTGTCTCTTTCTTGTCAATATGTAGACAGTAGACACCGGTGTCTCTTTCTTGTCATGTAGACACCAGTGTATCTTTCTTGTCATGTAGACACCAGTGTATCTTTCTTGTCATGTAGACACCAGTGTCTTTCTTGTCATGTAGACACCAGTGTCTTTCTTGTCATGCAGACACCAGTGTATCTTTCTTGTCATGTAGACACCAGTGTCTTTCTTGTCATGTAGACACCAGCGTATCTTTCTTGTCATGTAGACACCAGTGTATCTTTCTTGTCATGTAGACACCAGCGTATCTTTCTTGTCGTGTAGACGGAGTCTCTTTCTTGTCATGTAGACAGCAGTGTCTTTTGTTGAGATTCTGAAATCTTAACTCCCCCGAGTCCCCATCTTTAAACCAATCCAGGCCGTAACTTTGATTGGTGCAGGCCAGGGCTGAGCATGGATCGTTATCTCTAACCCTTAAATTAAACAAATTCTATCAATGGACTAAAATCTAGTTAAATTTGATGGCCTTCCTGCCCTGGCATTTGGCCTTTGTGCCCTCAAGACATGGACAACACCAAAGGCCAAGTGGCCTTACCCCTAAAATGACGAAAGTCCAGGCCTGCTTACTACGTTTCTAAGGAAGGCTATACTTATAACTTTGAGCGGAGATAATGAATAGAAGAAGTGAAATAATACGATGGATGTTCTGATTTGCAAGTGATTGCATTCACTTTGTGTGAAATAATAACGTAACCACTTAAGCCCTATTTTATATGCACAAAAATAGCTGCATGCTCCAAGCTCACAGTGCATTGCAACTCGTGAGCTTGTAGATCGGGTATTTTTGCTATTTGCTTTCTTTCACGCTTTGAAACGTTTTCACCGATAATGACGGGACAAAAAATAGTGATGTCAGGTTGAAAGTTGTTAAGTAAAAAGAGTCACCGATGTACTGTAAGAGTCCTGCATCTGGGTGTGGCTGCCGACAGTGGTGGAAAAAGTACTCACATATTTTACTTGATGAGCTATAGTCAACTTTTTCATTGTAGGGCCGACACTTTGTTTACATCCTAGTCTATAGACTAGAATGTAAACAAAGTGTCGGTCTGACAATGGCCAAAATGATTATTTTATCATTATTTTACGCTTTTTGTGGTCATTTTTGAATAGAAACACATATATGAAGCTTATTTTTTTATAAAATATTTTCGAAACATTATTTTTATTTTAGCATCCGTTTTTCAAGAAAAAGTTGACTATAGCTCCTTTAAGTAAACTATCAATACTGCAAAATAGAAATAGTCTGTTACAATAGTAAAAGTCTGGAATTCAAAATGTACTTGAGTAAAAGTATGAAAGTGTTGGCATCAAGATGTACTTAAAGTACCAAAAGTAAACGTACAAAATGTTGTGAGCTTGTAGACCGACTACTTTCAAATAGCCTAGGTATAAAATAGGGATACAGTGGTTTATGTAGGTTTTATAATATTATAATTTATATCTGCAAAGTAACTAGTAACTAAAGTTTTCAAATGAATGTAGTGGAGTAAAAGTGCAATATTTGGATCCGAGGTGTAGTGGAGGAGTAGAGGAAAAAAAGTATTGGAAATTGGAAATACTCAAGTAAAGTACAAATACCTCCAAATTGTACGTACAATAAGTACAGTACTTAAGCAAATGTACTTAGTTACTTTACACCACTGGCTGCCAGGTACAGTAACAGTCATTAATGAAGTCCTCGAGACACTTCTCTTGCTGCAATAGTTCTCACGAGTTGTGATTCGGGGAGATTGTTTACTTCTGCGCCCGTGATGTGCATGCAGGACACCCCCTTGTTTGCAATCAAATTATTTCCCCCAAAGTCAGTCACACGCTGGAGTTGTAAACGCAGCTCAACAGCATGAAATTAGATTTCGACTCCTGTTCTGTCGTGCTCTCTCCGAACGGAGGGAAGGGAACGTGCTGCAAAGCTGGAGATGAATGATATTCAACCTCGTATCAGATAGATAAATAACGGAGCAGTAAAAATGACGCGCCTATCAATAATATTATCCCTGCAGTGAAGAGAAGAAGATGCGTCATGAGAACACACCTTGTGTGCTGTGCACACATAGACATCAAAGGGGGCTTGAGCCCCTGCCTTTTTATCCATCTGTAAAAAAAGTGCCCTCTCAAGACCATGAATGCAGTTTTTACTTTACTTTCCATGGATGGCATACACCTGAAGGCAGCATTCAAGAGAATGAATTGCCTTGTCCAAACTCTCCTGAACTCGAATGCAGCATCTTATGTTGAAAGAATTGCCCTTTATGTGTAGAGATCCATACAGTTACGCCACAATCTCCAGTATTGACTTGATTATGCTTAGTTCAGTGTGGTATCCGGTAAGTATACCGGAAATGGCCGACCTCCAAGCTCACAACGCGTCGTGCTGAGCTTGGAGGTCTGCTATTTTCGGTATTTTCACCAAAAGGACCTTTTAGAAATGTCAGCCCCTGCCTCTCTATAATTCTCTGCACGTCCCTGGTGCTGTGGGCTTTCTAACGCTTACTGCAACATTTCAGGGGGAGGGGCACTGCTGATCATGGTTTGCCCCGGCCCCCCACCCTGACGAGCTCTAAGAGTTCAAGCATTACATTTTGTATAACACGGTTCTGTTGTGAAAATAGCCGATCTACATCTACATCATTTCTACATCTGTGGTGCCCAAACATTTTTCATGTCAAGGACCCCCAAAATTATATGTATTTGCCCACGGACCCCCATCTCAAAGTATGTTGTTCCAGGGACCGACAGAGGCAAAGATATGAGTTAAAAATTGTTTGTTTGTTTGCGTTCCAGGTATAAATGGCAAAATCTCTTCACCTCGCCGAAGGTATACCACAGAATAGGGACGCTATTAGGGTGCATGTGAGTACGGTAATCTGCTGAAGAAAACCTCACGTACCCTTTGTGTGTCCGGTTTACTTGTTCATACATGGTTGCATGTGAAGCTGGAGTTAGTGAACACAGTCATCCATCAGTCATCATGTGCCGTCCACTCACTCCGACACTACGCTAGTGGCGGGACTCTGTCATCAGGCGGACCATTCTTGGCCCCAAAACAACATATTTCAAAAACATAATGTCTGGGTATTGGCTCTGTGTAGTCCCAGTTTGGCAGAATAGTTATAGAGGCCGCCTAGGGAAGCAAAAGGTCCCAGGTTCAATTCCAGGCCTCTGCAATGTGTCGAAGTGTCCCTGAGCAAGACACTTAACCCCTAAACTCAGTGGTTCTCAAACTCTTTTGCTGATCTCTGGATCAAAGTACCCCCTTTACCGGACAACAACATGTTGCTTAGAAAACTATCCCGTAACAGTCAGGCAAAAACCTCATATCTCCATATGTTACCTTTTCTTTTGTAGATGGATGCCCTACTTTGCCATATACTACAGTGTCAAACAAAAGTAGAAAGAGGTGTACCCATGGTAACCAGATAAACAGATGCTGCGGCGGCGGCTGGTGAGCAAAAAAAAAAATCATATCCCATGATGTAACTCTTTTTTTTTTTATATATAATTTTTATCCCACAATTTTGCAACCCATTTTCACCCAGTGACCTATGTAATCCTGGGCTCTGCTCTCCCTCTGCTGCACCTGGTGAGACAACGGACTGACCTCATGCTTCCTTCAATGCATGAGTAGTCCAAGTTGTTTCTTTTCACCTGATAGGGGGGATTTCCCTGGGATGGACGTAGTGCGTGGAAGGAACACGTTATTCCAACCAGTTCCTTTCCCCTCCATCAAGCGCCCCGGCTGGCCAGGGGGAGGCATTATTGAGACCAGGATTACTGCATGTTTTTGTGAGGGTATCAACCCTAGGAGACACGGGGAGAACATGCAAACTCCACACAGAAAGGCCCCCATGATGTAACTCAGGAAGCATGTAATCTCCATATAGGCTTTTTTTCACAGCGACACTGGGCCGTGACGGTCAGCTGAGGTTATTTCCATCACGGTCTACATTGGGATTTTGTGAATTCAAACATAAAGCGCAGTGAATGGGGGCACTCTGTGTCCAAATGATTAAAAAAACAATGGCATCCCAAGTGTTAAACTCTAATGTGCAGATCCACTTACAGTGCAATCATGCGCCCTGGAAGATGAATCTAACTAATTGAGTGACCCCATGTGGGGTTCCCACACATTTTTACCTATGCATTTCCAAAACTTTTCCAGACTATTTAACCCAATTTCCTAGCCTGATTTCAGACTCAGATCACGCTTTAGTCTAAAACTGCATGTGCCCTATTCTAAACGATTTACGGGGGAGGGACGCACAGTGATCGCGAAGACGCACGGCCGCGGCGTGTGTGTGTGTTTGTGTGTGTGTCTCTGTCTGTGCCAGTGACTGCTTCCACACAGAACTGCGACCAGAAACATGTAATCAACATTAACAGCTTGGTGAACTCAGCGGGCGCGTGTGTGTGTATGTGTGCCTGTCGTGTGTGAACTTTGTTTGAATCGTTTCAACTGCTGCGTGGATTGGATATTCGTTAGACCCACCCCCACCCCGCGCTCATTGGATCAGCCGACATTTTTGGCTGCTAAAGCCGATTCATGTACTCAGCTCCAGACCAGAGAAAGAGTCCACTCTGAGAGTGGGCGGGTATATGGGCTGGAACCAGGCAACCAATTTCCAGGACTATATAAGAATAATTCATCGCAATAACGTGCAATGCCCAAAGACAGGCAGTGTTGCAAAAATGAAGCGTGCGTGCTGCGAACAGATCGTGTGCATGCAGATCATAAGTTGGTGCCTTGCATGGTTTCCTCCACTGTACTGTATACTGTATGTGTGATGTGTTCAAATGGGTGAAGGTAACGGACACTGTAAAGCACTTTAGGTTTGGATAAAGGTGCTAAAAAAGAACTGCAAGAGACTTTACCGCATATGGAAATGCAGACCATTCTGACTCCATAGCCTCTGTTTTAAATCGGAGACTTTAACTCACAGTTAAATGAAGCAATACAAATTAACACTCATTAACACTCGGTGTGCCCCCATAGTCCATATGTAGCATAGAAATAATGCTCTGACCAGCGATGCGTGAGTGAGTCAAGCATCTGGGCCCAACATATTGTATTGTGTTCTGCTGCATAGTGATGTTAATACGGGGCAAACTGATGTAAAAAAAAAACAAGAGTGATACTCACAAAGGAGCCTCCCTTTTCCAACCATTCCAAAGCATCCACCACCACCATATGTATATGTTTATTCTTTTTAGACCCCTGAACTGTATAGAAATATGAAATCTATTCACGTTATTCCTGGCCCTCTCTATGGAGGCTGCCATCTTCTTTTACAGAGGGCAAAACATCTTTTCACTTCCTCCCAAGTAAGGAAGTGACAGGGAAATGTCTGTTGCCAGATATTTCCAAAGAAATAAGCCCAACAGAAGCAACTAGGCTATACTACTTTACATTTACATTTGAAAATAGCAGATCAGCAAGCTCACAATGTGTCACATTGTGACATATTGTGAGCTTGTATATTTGCTATTTAAAAACTATCGAGGGGAAAACAAAATATTTTGAATATTTTTTAAACATTTTAACAACATAAATCTGTGTGGCGGTCCCTGGCACCACATCATTTCAGATGGGGGTCTGCGACTGTGGACAAATATATTAATCTGGGGTCCTTGACATGAAAAGATTTGGGAACCACTGGTTTAAAAGAATATTAGAAAGTAAGCCCAATAAGCAACTATACAATTTTTTTTTAAAAGACACTAATTGCTTATTATAAGCAGACATGGCAACCAAGGTACATACAGAGCCCAGAGCCCAGAACGCCAACTACTGACACTTTAATGCAAGGACAACAGGAAACCAAATTATGTTTTTCAGGTCAGCTTTTTCAGCCTCCGCCTCTTTCAGGATATGAACAGGAAGCCGGGGGCGGGGCCAGGAATAACATGAATTGGACGCCTAAATGACATAATCTTGCACTTGCACAACCGTTATTAACTCATATGCTGCTATTTTAAACATAGGCTGAAGTGTTTTCCTGCCAAATTGTCCTTACATTTTAACGTGGGCACGTGCACGCATAGTGCATGATCTGTGCCCGACTCATGTAGTAGACCGGTAGACAAGATGACAGCTTTCGAATAAAAAAAATCCATTGGAATAGACAAATCCGTTGCCAGGCAGTATCCTGCTGTATCCGCCAGTATTTACATAAGAAAACATTGGACACAGCCAGCTGTGCGCTATGGTAACACGTGGACACGTTCGCGCACATAGCAGACGATATGTGTGCGGATCATATGCCAGGCGGGCACAAGAATCAAACAGCTATCAAATAAAAAAGACGATGATGGCCGAGCAGGATGCTTCCTTGTTTACATGGAAACTTATGGGCCGGGAGCTATGATTGGCTCTCACACCGGATATGGAAACCTAGATCCGGTCTAAATAGGGAAATACGACCGGATACAGTTAGGAGGCGGGCCTAAAGTCTCCGAAGCGGCTCTATACAGCGAACATACTTTTAATTGTTTCATAATGATTAAAGCTAATTAAATCTTCAGGCTCCTCGGGCATCGCAGAGTGGTGCAGCGGGAAATCTCCGGTTTTGACGGGGATCGCAGGAAATAAGTTAATGAGGTACCATGTGTGCTATTGCCTATGTTCCATCACTCACAGACTCATTCACTCATTCATCTCCTCCCGTCTGGACAACTGCAACGGTGTCTTGTTCGGTCCCCCCAACACAGCCTTGGACAGACCGCAGTATGTTCAGAACTCAGCTGCCAGAGTGCTATCACCCGTACCAGACTCTGGCACTCACATCACCCCCACCCTCAAACGCCTTCATTGGCTTCCGGTCAAGTTCCGCATAACCTACAAACTGCTCCTTCTCACCTAATAAAGCTCTCCATGCCCTAGCCCCACAGTACCTGTCAGACCTCCTTGAGGACTACTCTCAAGGAGCGGAACCTGAGATCTGCCAACCTGGGGCTCCTCACCGTCCCTCTCAGCAAAAAGCGGACCCTTGGGGATAGAGCCTTCAGTGTGGCGGCCCCAACCCTCTGGAACTCAATTCAATTCAATTCAATGGGCTTTATTGGCATGAGAAAACATACGTTTACATTGCCAAAGCAGAAGTGTACACAATACAATACAATACAATCAGAACAAAATATGTACAGGTGAAAACAGTTTTCATGCATCACGGTAACGTGCAGGCAGAGCAGTGATATATATACAATGGTTTTTAAGGTGGTTGGGTTCCATTTGATATCCTTCTCTTATCACAGCAGCTCACGAATCTTGCTGCTGTGTTTCCCCACGGCGATTCGCCAGCTGCCAACATTGGACTCTTTCAAGTCCGCACTGAAGAGACACTTATTGATTCTGGCTTTTGGACAATAATGTGATTGTTTCTGTTTTGTTAAGCGCCTTGGGTTTTTTGAAAATCCATGCCGTTACGCCACATCTCCAGTATTGACTTGATTATGCTTAGTTCAGTGTGGTATCAAGTATACCGGAAATAGCTCACGCTTGGAGGTCGAATGTTTTTGGCTATTTTCCCAAAACAATGTTAACACATTTTGACAAACCTTTTCAAGTGGGGGTCTGATGCGGCAAAAATACATAATCAATTTTGGGGTCCTTGACATGAAGAGGTTTGGGAACCGCCGGGCCATTTCAACGAGACAAACACCATGCCTCCGACTGCGATGATGAAGTAATAACAAGGGCTTGTTTGAGCCAGGGGACCATGGAGACATTCCAGCAGGACACGACAGCACTGGAAGAGATTAATTAGGCTAGAGCTGACCTAACTGCGAGCCTCTTTTAATTTGAAATAGAATTATTATGCGAGTGTGCACCTCCCTCCTCTAATACCAATTACCCCAAAGAGAATATGTCATCAGCGAATAAAATGGGCTTTAATTACCTTAATATTTTGTTGTGAAAGTGACAATTCTATGTGTTTTTATTCATAATTGCTTGGGTATTGCAACTCAACTAAGCTTTCTTCCACAATGTTGACACTTATTTAACGTAGTATTATTTACACTTATGTGTTCTGTCACAACCTTTCCTGAACAAAGAAGCTTTGAATAATATTTTGCATAATCACACGCAGTCACAATATGCAAAAATATCATCAGAGCTGACCACAGCTTGAATAGGGCCTGTCTACAGACACGTGCGCACATGGACATCAAAGGGGGCTTGTAAAAAGTGCCCTCTCCAGATCATGAATGCAGTTTTTACTATGGTGAAAGAAATGCAAATGTCCTCTTTCCATACCATACCTGAAGGCAGCATTCAAGAGAATTGCCTTGTCCAAACTCTCCTAAACATTGAATACAGCAGCTTATGACTTGACTTAGGCCAGGGCTACACAAATCTGGATATTTCTGAAGCTGGACATTTCTTTGTGCGAATGGGGCTTGCAGCCACACACAGCTGGATATTTTGGCCACTAAACTGGATCTGTTTGAAACCGGATAAACAAGTGAAGATTTAAAAAGAAATATCCGATTCACTGGATCCGTGTAGGCATGAAAAGAGTTGCTCTGAAGACGATGATGTTAAGAGTGAGAGAGAGCGCGTCACAACACACGTGCATGCGCAGTGCGCACACAACCGCTCACACACTCACACGCACAGATATAAAAAGCTAGATGCCTCATTTGCCTCTGCAGTTCATTGGAGCGACGTGCAACAATTGTAGTCCGAACTTCCTGGTAATACTAAGGGACTGCTGCCAGTCAAGTGACTACTGGCCAATCACAGCGCGTCTTTTCCGGGACTTATCAATCCATCCATGTCCTGATGTCGCGCGGCTGCGCAGCTCAGCTGTTCTTAGAGGCTGCGTACGTAAAGATCCGCCCCCACCTGCCTCTGATTGGCCTAGCGACTTCTGTATGTGTGACGCACGTGGAAGCGATGCACACGGATTCCCTTGGTCCCCCGATGCATACTGTATGCACCAGAGCTGAAGGAGGCGTCTACCTTTCTATGTCTATGCTCACACGCACAACCAAGCCTGCACACATGCTCGTTCTTAACAAATCGCTTACCGCAACGGCGCCTCGCATGCTTGTTGGAGCTGATCATGGGAGCTAGATGGGGAACTGGTCCGATATACATCACTGGCCAGACGGCCAAGACATGGCGCGAGGTCGCTTGTCGCCCTGAGGTGACAGATATGACATCATCCACATGACATCAGAGATCCAACGCGGAAGCCACGGACCGGGCACCATTAGATCCCGCCTTGTTTGTTATTCATTTTGCGCCGCAGAAAAGGTCATGTCCTCGCCTGCACTCTGGGGGCAGGCAAAACACGACTCTGTTATGGGACTGAGAGAAGCACTGTCTTCTGTTTTAAGACCTTTAACCAAATTAGGCCTAGAATTATTGAATGCTTTAACTATTGAAAAATAGCAGATATACAAGGTGCCGCGCTGCGAGCTTGTAGATCTGCTATTTTTGAAAAAGTCGTGAAAATGTGTGCAAATCTTTGAATGTATGTATTTTCGAAGCGAGCGTTTGTAACTCAAATTTTGCTTCTGGGTGGTCCCTGGAACTAAATATTTTGAGATGGCCGTGGCCAAATAAATATCATGTTTGGGGTCCTTCACATGAAATGGTTTGAGAACCACTGACATAGTAGTCTCTCAAGAACAGACTAACTAAGCTCCATTTAAGTGAAAAGGACCTTTTCTTTGACGATGGCTAGCCAGATTGCTTACATAGAAACATAGGATTCAAAAGAGACGGGTCAAAATTCTAATTTTCAAGATTTTTCAAAAATAGCAGATCTACAAGCTCGCAGCGCGCTGCAAGCTTGTATATCTGCTATTTTTCATCAGTTAAAGCATAAAATAATGATACACACAATACAGTATTTGTACCCGTTCTGAATGGGTTTTAATGATCATTTGTCAGCTTGCTCTCCACGGCATGGCGGTGAGCTAGGCGTACCCAACAGTGGCACTACTCTTCCTGTCACTATCAGTCATCCTCATGGAAGGTGCTGCGCCGCCAATGGCAGCTCGAGGAGAGAAGGAGCCCTACTCTGGTTGATGAGAATCGAAGGACAAGGCGGTGTTTTTTTCTTCCGCTCCTTGGGGAATCTCTTTTCAAAACACACTGGAAGATCCCATAACAGCTGCCGCTTCAGTGTGAGTGTGTGTGCAGTCTGTGTGCTGTGTGTGCTGTGTGTGCTGTGTGCTGTGTGCTGTGTGTGTGTGTGTGTGTGTGTGTGTGTGTGTGTGTGTGTGTGTGTGTGTGTGTGTGTGTGTACGTTTGTGTTTGTCAGTGAAGGAAAAAGTATTGACATTGTTTTTTACTCAAGTAAAAGTATCGATACTGCAATGTAGAAATACTCTGTTATGTGAAAGTCCGGAATTCAAAATGTTCTTCAGTAAAAGTACGAAAGTATTGGCATCAAAATGTACCAAAAAGTAAAAGTACTAAATGTTTGAAATTAGCAGATCTACAAGCTCACAACAAGTCGCGACGCGTTTTATAATAGGCTATAATAATTTATTATCTGTAAAGTAACTAGTAACTTAAGTTTTCTAATAAATGCAGTGGAGTAAACGTATAATATTTGGATTTGGACAAACTTACTTAAGTGCAGTACTTAAGTAAATCTACTCAGTTACTTTACACCACTGGTGTTTGTGGGTGTGCGGGTGGGCGTGCGTCCACATCAGTGTGGGTTTGTTTGTGTCAGTACTATAAAGCCCAAAGTGAAGGCTTACCCACAGCACCATTTATATGCTTCAGTCAAGGAGGCAGGGGCGTCACAAGGGGGGGAAGTGGGACTGAGTTACTAGGGCCCAAGGTGGAGGAGCCCAAATGAGTAAACACTTTAGCTATTGAAAAATAGCAGATCTACAAGCTCACAGCGCGGCAAGCTTGTAGATCTGCTATTTTTGAAAAGTCGTGAAAATGTGTGCAAATCTTTGAGTATTTTTAAAGAGAACATTTATAACTCAATTTTTGCTTCTGGGGGGACCCTGGAACTACATATTTTGATATGGGGATCCGTGGCCCATTTTGGGGGGTCCTTCACATGAAAACTTTGAGCACCACTGACATAGAAACATAATAGGTTTTTCAGAAAACCTTAGAAGGATTTGAAATATTCAAGGACTTGCACAAACTTTCATGGATTTTTCAAAAATAGCAGATCTACAAGCTCGCAGCGCGGCACTCGGTGCCGCGCTGTGAGCTTGTATATCTGCTATTTTTCAATAGTTAAAGCACAAAATGACAGTGAATCCTTGCACCCAGGGCCCAGAATGTGGTGCGACACCCCTGCCTGCCCACAGCATCATTTATACGCTTCAGTCAAGGAGGTGTCAGATCCTCAGCACCACCACCGGGGATACTGGGGAAATTGTTCTTCCCCGGCCTCAGATTGATCAGTAAATGTAATCTCTCTCCGGGGAACCTCGGGCTCAATCAAAAGGAACACTACTCTCTCTGATCCAAATCGACAACAATCAGAAAGCCCCTTAAAACCATTTTGCGACCCAATAAATAGTTCAGGATCTGCACGAAGATTAGTGCCTGTGTCTGTGTGTGTGTGTGTGTGTGTGTGTGTGTGTGTGTGTGTGTGTGTGTGTGTGTGTGTGTGTGTGTGTGTGTGTGTGTGTAGGCCTATATACATATATATGTACGGGTGTATATAGTATATTGTCACTGTCAACCTCGTATCTCCAACTTTCAAGTTTGTACGTTTTTTCACCAAGTAAAGCCCTGCTTCATCATACAAGGCTGTCGCACAAAAGTAGTGAAAACAGCCAATCTACAAGCACATTTTTAAAATGAAAAAAAAAAAAGTACAAAACGAACGGTCTTGGACATACAAGGTTTCCACCCGACAACGACGATATTATAGATATTCTTTTGATTATTATTATTTTTCGGATATTGACAGTGAACAGAGAGACAGACAAGAGGCTGCAGCAAAGGGATTCAAGTCAGATTGGAACGTGGGCCAGCTGCAGCAAGGGTTATTGCGAAACGTCACCGCTTGTCTGTGTCCGTCTGTCTGGACGTGTAGACGTGTACACATTTTTACGGTCTATGGGTTTGCCGCTCTGACTTCATGCTCTGATGTCACTGTGACGTCAGGCCGGGGAACCACTCTACCAGAATGGGTTTGCCGCTCCGACATCACGCTCCGGCTTCACTGTGATGTCACACTAACATAATCCCTTTTATGCTCATATATGGAGTTCCCTGATGTCATCAATATTAATGATGCCCTGTTAGAAAGATCCCTGTGATGCCAGGGAGAACAAATCCCTTTTATGCCCATATATGGAGATCCCCGATGTTCACATCCCTGATGTCCACGTCCCTGATGTCCATCACTGTGGCGCGACCTCGCTCTTTAGAGCGACCTCGCCCTGAGGCGTCTTACTACGGTAGTTAAGCATGTGATATCGTCGCTGTTACTTTTGGTTACTTTTCTGGCCGATTTTTTCAAACACATTTTTGGACACTGCTCCTACAAATTTTGCCCTAAAATAACGCAAATCAGTATGTCTACACTCATGCCATCAACATTGATCTGTCCCATATAGCGCCACCATCAGGCCGATTCTTCAAACACATTTTTGTACACTGCTCCTACACATTTTGCCCTAAAATCACGCTGCGGCGGTCGCTTATCTTCCGATCAGGGAGTCTTACTGGTACTACAATCTCAAAATGCAGCGTGATGCGACATGTTCTGAGCCTGAAGAACAGCTATTCCTGCTACCTTTACGCAAGACTGTCGTGCGATGAAATAGGACCTCAAGAACTTAAAATATGGAATTACAAGGTTTCTGCCCTTCAGCGACGATACACTCGTACCAGGTGAGTCACTGGGGCGCCCCCGCGCAGTCTAAGCTGAATCACCGTAGCCTCTTTGAGTCCTGCTCCCCGTCATCAATCCTATGGATATCTTACGGTATAGCCTGACACCCTTTAGCATAGCTGACCTTTTCCTTATTGTTCCACTAAGATACTTTACGGTTGTTGGATTAAGAAAGTAAACAAGAGTTACGAGAGTTACGAGAGAGAGACAGAGATACCTTACCAGTGGAGTAAGTGAAATAAGGACAGGGTGTGTCGCCGTCTATACCATTTATGTTTGAACGCTCCAATGGCATTCTAAAGCATAGCGTGTAAATATGCCTACGAGAGGTAAAGCTGACAGCAAATATACAGGTGAACTGTCTGACACGTGGCCCGGCCCTGGCTGACATTTTGCAGACACAGGTACAAACAGGCACGTTCACACATATCTTTACCAATTAATTTCCAAAACCTTTCCAAGACTTTTACAGAATATTTAACCCGATTTCCAGGACTATATAACAATAATTCAGCTCAATGACGAGTCGCTTACTCCTATGCGCAAATAATCATATTTCAACTGGGGACCCCGGCACCCTGACGAGCACTAAGAGTAGAGGAAACACGGTTTTATTGTGAAAATAGCCGTTCTACATGCCCACCAATTTCGGCCTCTAATATGAGACAATTTGGCCAATGTTTTATATGTCATTTCAGAGGTATTAACAAAATCAATAACCAAAGACAATGCATAGGTATTTTTTCCAGGACCTTCCAGGACCCTTAAAAACACTTTCTAAGCCGGGCCGTACTTGCCCGTACTTGTCCGGACCACCCACTGCGCCGCTCGAACTTTCCCGTAATTTATGAAATTAATTATAATTTTTTTAAAAATACAGTCGCCGGTCGTGCTCTGTCTCTTTAAGAGAGCTCCTGAGACGTGATCGCGTCGGAGAGTGATGACGTCATCTGCTAGGGAGCAACTGGTGTCCACAGGCGGCCATTACGTGCCCTTGTATTGTGTATGCAGCCAGTTGTCCAGCGCGTCTCCTCATCATTTTCGATCAGACGACAGACGAAATCAAGGCTTCGGAATGAGTGGATTGCATTGGATTAGATCGTTGTGCGTGCACAGAAGACGGATTGTATTTTCGGGTGCTGTTTATTATCGCCGTTTTCCCCGTATCGCTCCATGTTAATGACCGGAGAAGAACTGCCTACAGCACCATGAAAAAAGGTTGGCCAACCAAAAAAACTTTTTCATGCATGGTTTGCTGGCTTGCGCGGAGTGATCTGAGCGTGTTGTTATGATTTCGTGCTTTGCTTTTTTAAATTATGTTTCTGGCGGGGCTTGGAAAGGGTTAATCAATTCCAAAACTTTTCCAGTACTGGAATTTTTTTTTTCTAATTTCAAAATATTTCCAGGAAGTTCATGACTGTGGGAACCCTGACACATAGACATCAAAATGGGCTTGAGCCCCTGTCCTTTTATTCGTCTGTAAAAAGTGCCTTCGCAGACCATGAATGCATTTTTTACTACGGTTAAAGAAATACAAACTAACTCCTCTTTCCATGCCATACCTGAAGGCCAGCCTTCAAGAGAATTGCCTTGTCCAAACTCTCCTGAACTTGAATGCAGCATCTTATGTTGAAAGAATGGCCCTCTCTGTGTAGAAATCCATGTCGTTACGCCACATCTCCAGTATCAACTTGATTGTGCTTGGTTTAGCTTGGTATCACACACCGAAAATGGCCAACCTGCTATTTTCAATATTTTCACCAAAAGGCCCTTTTAGACATTTCAGCCCCTGTCTCTCAAACATTCTCTGTACGTCCCTGGGTACAAATTCCTGAAGCTTTCGGCGATGGGCTATTTTGACGAGCGATTCACAGAGTCCGCTCAATCCTGCGTGAGACCAGGAGCGTGTTCATTTCCCTCGTAAACAACAGTCAGGTCCAGGCTTGTCGGAAATGTCAGCGGAGAGTCAAGCTGTCAGAGAGTTGCACAATATGCAGGAACAAGTACTCACATCTTTCACTTAAAGGAGCTATAGTCAACTTTTTCTTGAAAAACCAACGCTAAAATAAAATAAAAAAAAACTAAAATATTTTTTTGTAAAAAAGATTAAGCTTCATATATGTATTTCTATTCAAAAATGACCACAACAAACATAACATGTTTACATCCCTTATCAATCCATATAAAAGAAGAAAGAAAAGAAGTACTACAATGTAGAATACTCTGTTACAAGTAAAAGTCCAGTATCCAAGAATTACTTGCATAATAGTGCAAAAGTATTACACGGTAAACAACATTACTTAAATTATTAAAAGTAAAAGTAATCATTATGCAGAATGTTCCATTTAAAGTTTTCCAATTTATAAAAATCTTTGGAAAATAGATGATCTACAATCTCACAATCGCGACGCATTGTGAGCTTGTAGATCATCTATTTTCAAATCTACAAAGTAACTAGGAACTTTTCAGGAGGTTTTCAAATAAATGTAGTGGAGTAAAAGTTCAATATTTAGATCCGAGATGTAGTGGAGTAGAAGTGAAAGTATTCATGGGTTGCATTTGTAGTCCTACACCAGCCATTTTGAGGACCAACACAGGAGTTTTGATTAATGTAGAACATTGGTTCTATGCCAATCAGACACATTAAACACCTGTATTGGTCCTCAATATGTCTGGTTTAGGACTACAAATGCAACCCATGAATAGGGAATTGGAAATACTGAAGTTAAGTACAAATACCTAAAATAAATAAAAGTACTTAATTACTTTACACCTCTGGCAATATGGAATGGCAGCCGCCACTGTCTGTCACAAACCTGTTTCGGTGTAAGAAACACTTTCATGGGAATTAGGCCCAACATCTGTGACTGTGGTATTGGGGTTGTTAAAAACATTTATGCACATTTTATATCACTTTGAAAAATTATGTTGATCTGAAACAAAATGTGCAGTTTAAAATAGTCCGGGGTTTCTCAATCTGCAGCTTGTTTTTACCGTTAACCCTCATTGACAGAGTGTTGTTTTTGTAGCTACTGTAACTACTTTCACTGTTAGTCAGCAATGATTTATGGCTTGTAAATGTAATTATGCACTTTGCCAAATGTATGATGGTTGCAACTGTGTATAACCACAAAAACAAAATAATCAGACACATGTAATAAGCTTGCGCCCGCAGGCCAATACACCTTTGATGTTTTGAGAGGGAAATAAATAAATAAATGAACAATTTAAGTGCCAAAAAATGTGCACGAAAGCAACGGTTCAGTGAGCACAGACTCACAGACACATAGTTCCAATTCTAACCTTTGGCTCACTGTGGTCGTGGTGGCGTGCATGGGCTTAACGCGACACCTCAAAAATGAGCTGGCAGAAGCAACAATCATTTTGGTCAGCCCGGCTGTAGCTTAATTTCTCAGTCTGAAGGGAAGACAAAATGTAGCCCATGGGTGGTCCGAGGTCTTTGAAGTTGGCAGCAATTTCAGAAGAGATAGACATATGGTAATATTTTGCCATGCATGCTGAATTTGATCACTCTTTTGACGCTGAGGAAAAGGGAAATTGAATTCCTAGTCAGTCACAGCCCCCTATTCGATAAATAGATACCTTTATTATCCCAATTGGGGAAATCAGTTGCCCAGAGGCAGCACAGCAAGGTTATTAAAGTTACAGAGAAGTATGAACAAGATAAAAAGAAAAAACCAGAACAGAGTACAGAGTACAGTAAGTACAGTAAGAGCAAGGTACAACGAGAAAGGGAACGAATAATATATATATACATAAAGTGTCCTAAAGCACAACTATCAGTATAATACAGTGCCCAGATCAAGGTGACCTTACATAAAGTGTCCTAAGCACAACTATCAATATAATACAGTGCCCAAATCAAAGTGGCCATAACAGTCAAAGCTACATCATGTCAAACACAAGCAGAAATACAAAAAAAAAAAAAAAAAACTACTAAGACAACCTAATAGTGCAGTGTCCAAGTAGTCAGAGCGTTTCAGGCAAAAATCGTGCACTTTATGAAAGAAGCATGACATTTGGCACACAGTTAGAACATGCCATATGGAACATTTTTGGCTATAGGGGCATCGCAGATTTGTCTTGGGAAACTTGTGGGAGCCAATCAAAGTTGCTCTCATAGACTTTACTATACAGAAAAATAATACAAAAAATAAACATGCTTTAAGTAGCATGTGAGGGGTCAAACTAGGTGTTTTTCGGGATTCTGAATCCAATGCAAGCATTTGTTTTGCACGAAAAACATTCCTTTCCGAGAACCGGCCGCCACAAAACTTTGAAAAGTGATGACTCATCACTAAACCATAGTTATATGGGGTCCGTTTTTAGCCCAAGGAATGTTTTTCCTGCAAAACAAATGTTTGCATTGGATTCAGAATCCTGAAAAACCCCTAGTTTGACCCCTCACATGCTACTTAAAGCATATTTATTTTTTGTATTATTTTACTCTATAGTAAAGTCTATGAAAGTCCAACTTTAATTGGCTCCCACAAGTTTCCCAAGACAAATCTGCGATGCCCCTATAGCCAAAAATGTTCCATATGGCATGTTCTAACTGTGTGCCAAATGTCATGCTTCTTTCATAAAGTGCACGATTCCATCAAAATACTGCCCGAAACGCCTGGACTAAAGGTCAGAGCGATAAAAACAACTAGCAAAAGGAAAAGAAAAAAAAAACATGAAAGGGTGATGCCACACAAGAGCACCCTCCCTGGAAGGTCCTTAGAGGTCAGAGTCAGTGCAGATATAGTTCCAGTAAAGAACTATATCAGGGTAAAAACCCTCACATGCACGGACACAGGACACAGGGTTTGCGGTGTTGTGCTTTAATGAAATCAGACGAGTCCTAGGCTGCCTGATGATCTGCAATGCAGGGCCGGTTCTAGGGGGAGGCAGGGCTGTGGTCCATAGTGTTAGTGGAGTTCTCCCTAACGCTACAGTATGTTCCTCTACCTCCCAAATCCTTGGCAAATCCGGAAAGACCCGTCGTCTGGTCCGAAATTGACAAAAACTGTTTCGCCCCTCACCAAACCAAAGGTATCAGTGGACAGTTGAAAGCTTACTCTACTTAGTGGACGCGGTCTGAGCCCTCAGTCAGTCTGTCCGTCACGTCACACTTTTCCCCTATTCATATCTCCGCCACCGTTGACCCTATCCATGCCAAACTTTGCACACACACTCCTTGGCTGCCAAACCACAAACTCCACCCCTCATTTCTCATATGGCCCTCTTCTAGCACCACCATGAGGCCAATTTTTGGACACTGCTCCTACAGATTTTGCCCTAAAATCACGCAAAGTGGTACACAGTATCTCTAAGGTCATGTCATCAACATGGATCTGTCCCATGTCCCATATTCCCTCCTGATTGGCTACCATTGCCTTCTAAGTTTGTGTATGCGATCTGACGGTTGCTTATCTCCCGATTAGGGAGTCTTACTGGTAATAGAACTTGTTATAACCATGTTACAGTTAGTGTGATGCAGTAAGCAGCCTGATGCAGGTCTAAGACCTGCTGTGTTTGTATTTTGTGTTATAGGTATAACTGTGCCAAAATGCATAGTGTTATATATTTCGGAGGTTTTGGGTTTGACTCCGTTTTATACATTTTTTCGCCAAGCCGCGGCCAGGAAGGTCGCCCACCTTATGTTTCTTCTCCCCAACTCCCCCCAACCCCCTAGTACTACGCGCTCGATCCGGCCCTGTGCGTGTACGTCGCCTACCACAGCAGCTGGAGTCGCACGTCCTTGACTGTAAAGTCCATTCAACTCACCGCGCCAGTCGCACGCATTACTCATTCGAGCCGAACCCTATTGATCTATTATTGAGCCGAGATCTTATTAGCAGTCCAATCCCATTTGTCACACACAGTGCCCTGGCTTCCCTGCGGCGTTGTATGTCTCTCTTACCCGTACGGCGTGAGTCATACGCATGAGCGCCACCGATAAGGTTGCCCAGGGGCGTCACAAGGGGGGGAAAAGTGGGACTGAGTTACTAGGGCCCAAGGTGGAGGGGGCCTTAATTATTTCATACTTTAGCTATTGAAAAATAGCAGATATACAAGCTCGCTGCGAGCTTGTAGATCTGTTGTGAAAGTTGTGAAAATGTTTGCAAATCTTTGAATATATGTATTTCTTAAGCGAACATTTGTAACTTCTGGGTGGTCCATGGAACTAAATATTTTGAGATGAGGGTCCGTGGCCGAATAAATATCATTTTGGGGGGTCCTGCATGAAAAAGTTTGAGCACCACTGACATAGAAACGTATGTTTTTCACACAAAAAAAAATCACAATTTTTCAAAAATAGCAGCACAAGATCGCTGTGAGCTTGTATATCTGCTATCCTTCAATAGTTAAAGCAAAATAATGCGTAATAGGCCTAATACATTCCCAGTCTAAATGGGTTAAACCCCCCCTATGAAGAACATTCATGGGGGGGGGCCCGCAGTGAATCCTTGTACCCAGGGCCCAGAATTTGGTGCGACGCCCATGGCCACCGATAGGGTTGCCCTTGTCATTTTCCGTAAGGTGACCACCATGCTGTCTGCGCCGGACTCCCGAGAGGCAGTTCATTTGACACTGCCGCGCCTCTCGTCGTGGCGGGAGACCCCTCTGCCCCTTCGAACGTACATCACAAAAGATGACTACATGAGCAATATCCTGTTTTATTGTGCACCTGGGACAGGTTTTAATTAAAGTACGCCCGGCGCCTTTGTGTTCCGACAATGAGGCCGGCGCTATTGTTAATCGCACAGAGCGGCCCTGGCTGCCTTTTGTCTTCTGTTTGCTTTGCCTTTGTTTGCCTCTACCCCCCCACCCACCTTTCCATTATCCTTTTCCTGGAGGTAGTGATGAGTCGTTTTCTGACTTACCGGGGGGACGAGTGACTCATTAGTCAGGTGAAACTGTTCGAAGTGGGACAGGTGAGTCTTCGGCTTTCAGAGGAACTGCCTCGGGGGCTCGACCCCGCTTACATGGCTATCTGGCGTCCATCTCGCTCTCTGATCTTTGTTTCACAAAGTCTCGCTGTCCCCCCAGATTGCTATCCGTCACCGTTTCTTTACCTCTCTTTCCGATCTCCCGTCCCGCCCCCGATGTTTCACAGCAGGTCGGACCCTGCATCTGCAAACCCGTTTTTATTTTTTATTTTTTTCACTGGCCATCTGGCCAGTGATGTATATCGGACCAGTTACCCATATGGGCTTAATATTGATGAGAGCGGAAAACCCATTCTGCTAAGAGTGGTTCCCCTGACATCACAGTGACATCAGAGCATGATGTCAGAGCGACAACCCCATAGAACCACAGTGTCAGGCGTGACAGACAGAGATACACACATACCGACAAGCTGTGACCGTGTACATATAATCTGCGAAATGTATGCAATGTTTTTCAACCTTTTTCCATATCAAGGTTCATTATTTATTTGGCATTTGAGCCACGGATCCACCATTTGATTAGATTTAGCCCCTCAGTCCCCAAACTTAGAATATGTTGCTATCCTTGGATAAGATCTTGTCCACAATTCCTTGCTGTATTGATGTTAGTACCATAGGAGAGGTAAGAGGCAATGTTGGCCAACAAAAAATAACATTTCTCTAATTCTATAGACTTCTTGTAAAATGAGTAATGCATAATAATTTAACTCTTGAGAGCTTAAATGGTTTCATTTTGCGTTCTCAGTTAAAGATCTATAAGGGTCCATTTGGTTACCAACTCTCCGTCATTTAGCTGGGGACCACCTGGAACGCCTCAAGGACCACTGGTGCTCCCCGAACAACTGGTTGAAAACCACTGCATTAATGAACTAGAAGCAGTGCTCTTCCGAGCACAGGTCTCCACCAGGCAGGAGTCCTGGTGGCGCTCTAATAGGCCAATGTAAAAAGCGTGGCATGTGTTCTTTGCCAATCTTAGACCTTTCATGGCAGTCGGACGCTGCATGCATGATTTGAGTTGTGTTCCAAAAATGTGTTTCGCTAAAGTCTACCTGCTGGTGGCGCTATAACAGGCCAATGTGAAAAGGGTAGCATTTGTTCCTTGACGTAGTGGGAATATGTGTGGCAAATTTCACGGTAATCGCAAGCTGCGTGGATGATTTGAGGCATTTTGTTCAAAACGGAGCAATCCTGCAAACTTTGGAAGCCAATCGTAGCCATTCAGAATGGAATATGGAAAATCGCACAGATCCATGTTGATCACATGAATGTAGAGATACTGTCAACCAATTTGTAAGATTTGTGGACAAAATCTCTAAGAGTAGTGTACAGAAATGTGTTTTGCAAACATCAGCCTCATGGTGGCGCTAGAACAGGGCCATTTGAAAAATGTGGGGCAGAGATTCTGAATTGGCATCCAGGGAGTGTGTGTGCTCATTTTGGCAGCGACCGGACCAACGGCGCCGGAGACGGTAACAAACTGGATGGACGCACGCACGCACGGACGGATGGACAGGGGTGAAACCATACTCTCCCCCATGCCTTCGGCTGGTGGAGACAATTAATTGTAATTATTCTAATATGTTTAAAATGTCCTAAGCATATACAGTACAGTATAATCATCCGTTTTAATGGATCTGGAACGGTGCTTTTGGTTACATTAAGTGCTCACAAATGGATACATTAACACAGAATATTTTATTATTTAAGTGTGTATAGACACAGAAATCCCCCTTTTGAGGTTGTCCCATGTCTTCAAGAGCTTATTCTTTTGTCTTTTACTTGTAATAGAATCAGAGTTTTAACATAATCTGGGCTACAGGGTGAACTCTGTATACGTTAAATTGAATCACGGTTCAGGTTCACTTTAATTATCATCGAGAGGGAAATTCAATTGGCAGCAGCAAAAGAAACAGTATGTTAAAAAACCCCAAAGACAGTCAAAGATGTGCAACCCTTTTCTATGAACTAAAGTGGTGGTATTAACCAGTGGTGTAAAGTAACTAAGTACATTTACAGTACTTAAATACTGTACTTAGGTACAGTTTTGAGATATTTGTACTTTACTTGAGTATTTCCAATTTCCAATACTTTTACTTCTACTCCACTAAATCTTGGATCCAAATATTGTACTTTTACTCCACTAAATGTATATAAATAAAGTTTAGTTACTATAGATTTGTCATTATTACAAAACCTAAATTAGCAACTTCAGCCCTATATAGACATCACGTTGTGACGCATTGTGAGCTGGTAGATCTGCTATTTTCAACAACAAAAAATTGACTTTTACTCAAGTAAATTTTGAATTCTGGACTTGTACTTGTAACATAGTATTTCTACATTGCCGTATTGATACGTTTACTTAAAGGGGTCCTGCCACGCCCCGAAATTATAGTATGATACAGTAGGATACAGTAGGTCACGTGGTCTTTTTTAAAACGGTCTGAAATCTCTGAATCAAATGATCCCATCCCCCGTAGTGCAGCCCCCTCCACTCGGAGGAGTAGAGAGACAGACAGGAGACAGCCTGGCCAGCAGATATGGGATTTATGGCTATTTGAAGTGAGTTGGATCTCTGAAATTGAGTACTTTTCCCACCACTGTTCATTAGAAAGGAACGGCTCCCTACTGTGAACCGAATCATATCGTTCATTTCAAAGAGCCGTTCAAAAGACTTGATTCGTTCGCGAACGTCACATCTATACTGGCCAGCCGCACGCAGTTCGAGGATGAGTTCGAGCGCAGCTGCCCAACTCAGTGAAAACATTGTGTTTTCCATTTCAATGAATAAACATAAACAAGCATATTCCCATGAACAATGGGGAAGTAACAACCAGTAACCACCGGAAATATAATTTTTATAGCCACAGATTCATATATAAATGTGTGTCTTTAGCTGGTTAGCTTTAGTGCTAGCCCAGCTAGCTAGCCCTGTGGGAGCAGAGAAGTTGTGAGGGCTGTGACTGTGAGAGCGAGCCTGCGGGCGATGGGAAGAAAATGTACATTGTGCAGACATACAGTAAGTAACAGTCAATTAATTAATTTGATTGGCTTATCGTGCATTCCCACAATGACATCAAACAAATATTAACTTGTTTTTAATATAATTTCTTAAGGTGACAGTAACCCTTAAGGTGGCATAACCCCTTTAAGTAAAAAATACAACTACTTTCCCCACCACTGAACACTTTGAACTAAAGCGATGTTATTAACCGCTGGAACACTGGCATTCCTATTCTGAGCATGACAACATAATAGGTGAGCATTCAGAGAAAACAGCCAAGCCTAATGGCTCAATGAATCACAACACAATGCATTGTAAGCTTATAGATCGGCTATTTTTGGCAAAGAAGATTATACTCTATTTTGGTAGGTCTTGAGAAAAAGAGTGAAAAGGAGGCCAAGGATGGGCATAGCATCCATGGTGACCCCCTTTGCTAC
Organism: Nannobrachium achirus; assembly: GCF_963921795.1. Taxonomy (NCBI): domain Eukaryota; kingdom Metazoa; phylum Chordata; class Actinopteri; order Myctophiformes; family Myctophidae; genus Nannobrachium; species Nannobrachium achirus. Next base: position 14,308,672 of record NC_137831.1, read on the forward strand.
GACAAGGCCCTTATTCCATTCTCACATGGCATACTGTATCTAGACTTTGTTATACTGTCCCGTTTGTACGAGAAATGCAAGTTAGAGTCAACCCGAGGCTCATTACGTAGGCTATATTTGCCTTTCCCTGTCTAAAGACAGAACTGCCAGTACAGCTTTTCACTGTCAATCCAGAAATCCAACATACAATTCTTAGAAATGTCTCAAACTATAACCGATCCCGGGGGGGACTTTGCTGTAGCATTTTGGAGATTTTCACTCATAACACTGACATAATTCTCAACTTTGGCTGTTAATTAATAAAAAGAAAATCTACTTTAAATAGTTTGTTGACAAAACGCATAGAATCAAATTCCTATTCGGGGCACCCTGACATTACATCAAATGCTTTTATTGCACCATTTTCTTAGAAATTGCAAAGGCAAAATCTCCCCAAAGGTCATGCTTTCCATACTGTATCTCTAAACGGTACTGCTGTATCAGTCTTTCACCATCACAGTTAGGCAAACAGTTAGGCAAAAAAAAAAAAAATCCAACAGATTCTTGTTTGGTACATCTCTGGCGTGTATGTTCTGTGTCCTATGTTCTATGTTCCATGTCCAGTGGTTCCCAAACGTTTCAGGTCGAGACTCAAAAGAGAGATTAGACCTTGGCCCGTGACCCAATCTAGTGAAAACAGCAGATCTACAAGCTCACAACATGTCACAGTGAGCTTGTAGATCGGTTATTTTCACTATACTTATTAAACATTTGTTTTCTAATATATGGAATTATTTTTAATAATATTACTTCGAAAAAATCGTTATATATATTTTTTTCTTTTATTCATGAAAATCTTAGCTTTTAGGGGATTTTAAAAAAAATCTTTTGACAAATATAGGAAACAAAAAAAAACTTAAGCGACCCATAAAAATGTGTCCACGACCCTCAAATGGGTCCCGACCCAATGCTTGGGAACCACTGTGCTATGGCATCCAGGATCCTCGCAGTCGGCCCAGAGCCTTGTATAGAGAGTTCCGCCAATGCAGGGTCAGAAACTACACCGGTCACGTGGTTCATGTATGCCAGGAAATGTAATTTTTTTTTATAGACAATGCATTCGGTTCAGCACTTTGTCACTATTCGCCCATAGATGTGTATGTAGAAGACCTGGCCCCATGAAGTGAACGGAGATGACGCGACTCTCCAATAGAGCGCTCTGCCTCGGCCACCCCGGTCAGATGCCCCACGGGCACTGAACCAGAGTCCCTACACTGCGTTTGGCTGGGGCCAACCAAGCCCCCTGGTGGCACGATGCCCCCCGGGCACTGGGCAAACTGTCATATCTGGAGGTTGTCTAGAGGACCAGGGGCCTTGCACAATGGTTGTCTGGGGGCCAAGGCCCCTGGGTCAGTGGGTTAAAACGGGTCTGTGGCTTTGCGCGGCGGCAGAAATAGCCTTGATATAGACCAGTGGTTCTCATTCTCAACCATTAATTTGATGACCAGATCATCAGCTAAACTTCCCATGCAAAATAGCTGCACAACTGATATTTCCAATTAATGAATCCATTCTCAAATCTTCTATTACCATCTGCTGTGTCAATCATGCTCATTTCAGCACGGCTGGCGAGCCTATTTCAACCAATTGCTGGGTCAGAACGACCTGTAATATAATATCACCAGTAAGACTCCCTAATCGGGAGATAAGCGACCGTAGGTCTCGCTAGAAGAGGGCCATGTGAGAAATGAGGGGTGGGTTCTCCGCGTTGCCTTGGCGGACGAATAGGTACCGGCCCCGGCTCTCCCGGACGCTCCTAGGCCGAGTTAGGGCATTTTATGTGAGCTGCAGTGGAGGGGGTCCTCCACTGGGGGCGCCACCACTTTTGCATCCGTTCTGGAGTACCAGGAGTGGGTGGTCCCCGGGAATTCCCCGTGAGCAGCCCCGTGGGGGTGGTCATTTGGTCATTTTTGCACATTTGGTATTTTTTTTACACCTGGGGGTCCCCCAGGGACCTGGGGGTCCCTGGAACTCCGGGGGTCCTTGGAGGTTGTAGTTTGGCAGGCAAGGAGTTTGTGTGGAAATTTTGGCATGGATCGGGGCAACGGTGGCCGAGATACGAGTAGGGGGAAAGTGTGACGTGTATGTGGTAATGTTTTTACACCTGGGGGTCCCCCAGGGACCTGGGGGTCCCTGGAACTCCGGGGATCCTTGGAGGTTGTAGTTTGGCAGGCAAGGAGTTTGTGTGGAAATTTTGGCATGGATCGGGGCAACGGTTGTGGAGATATGAGCAGGGCAAAAGTGTGACTGACTGACGGACTGACGGACTGACAGACAGCCCCTGGAGCTTTTGATAGTAAATGCGACCTATGGTCGCAAAAATATTTCCAATATTTTCCTTTTCACAAGAATATTTCACACGGTTAATGCACGGCGGCATAACAGAACCGTTTTAGGCTTAATATAATAGGTTTAATATAGGCATGATGTCTTACCTAACCAGCCCACCAATAAGAATAAGAAAAATGTATTTACTCACGTTTAGCAGCTGATGAGAATGCCCCATGTCGCCGTTGTACAGACAGTGCTGGTGGTGTCTGCATGTTTGACCGGAATTATACACGGGTAGATAATCCAAGGTAAAAAAAAATCACAACAAACAAACTGCTGCAGGCTACTAACCGCTTAAAGTTTGAAGAAGTAAACACAGTAAGTAGTTGGTTAGTCAGTGAGTCTTCCCATAGCCCGAAGGGGCAGTCAGCTTGTTAGTTGGTTGTCATGGCGATATTACAACCAATCGTTGGACGGTCTGCTCTGTACTTGCCTGGCTTCTGCACTCTGTCTGCGGTACAGTAGGCTACTTGATGACATGGACCAGCCAGGCTGCCGGCCCGCGCATCACTAGTGCCTTCACAGGTTTTACCAATAATACTAATGAAGGCTCTGTCTGTTCCATTCTGCTCAACAGAGTCAGGGTGCTGATATTGTGCATGTTGGCTCATCGGAAACTGGGTAGGCCTACTGCTGGATACTGCTGTACAAATGTACATTTGTACACTCTCAGAGTTATGGGGTCCTTAAAATGAAAGGTTTGAGAACCACGGTGCTATGAAATGGAACAGAGCCTTCATTGGTAGCATTAGTAACACCTTTGAAGGAAGTGAGAAGAGACTCAACTAATCTCCAATATGGCTGCTGTGCATAAAATAGCCTATTGGACCCTTACGGGTCTGTAACTCCAAAAGTGTACAGATGGAACCAAATGGACCCTAACGGGTCTGCAGCTCAGAAAGTGTACAAATAGAAGCACATTTTGGTTCCATTTGTACACTCTAAGATTTCAATTAACAGCGAGGATTTGGCAGTCTAGATCCAACCCAGTGTTTGGGAACTATAGTGCATTAGGCCATTGGACCACGATTGATAACATATTCTCTGCATGGGACAGGAATCTATGCCGTACAATCCTCAAGTATCCAACGATAACAAAATATTCTTAAAGTTATACTATGTAACTTTTTTTATAAAACAAATCTTAAAGTTGTCCTAACTATTAAAACGCTAAAGTTTTAAAACACCCACTCCGTTAATTTCAGCCCCTAAAGCCTTCTGTAAATATGTTTTCTATGATCCTGGATTTCGCGGCCAAATTACGCCATCTGCATCATCTGTATACGTTGTGTATACGTTGGCCAATCACATCGCGGATCATACACACATGATACACTACCGGCCAATCACAGCGTGTCTTGCCGTCTCTTCAGGAAGTAGCCTCCCTCAGCAACAGTGTTTACGATGGTGAAGGATTCTTGCCTCTTACTCCCCAAATCCTGGTCAGAAAATTACGTTCTACCCCTCTACGGGTTCGTATCGGTCGCGGTGGGTCCCGCGGTGGTTTGCGGCCCCACTCCGGTGGTCCGCGGCGACACCGGGCGAAAAACGGCCAAAAAAAGCAATACCGCTACTGACCACTAGTTTAGCAACTTACACAGTATAGCTTTAAGTTTTAGGTCTGAGAGGCTAAATGTCATCAAACGGTGGTCTGTGGCTCAAATGCCGAATAAATAACGGACCTCGACATGAAATAGGTTGAGAACCACTGCCCTTAGAGGTCAGAGGCCCCTGGGCCCTGGCCCCTTTGTCCCGGTGGTCAGAGGCCCCTGGGCCCTGGCCCCATTGTCCCGGTGGTCAGAGGCCCCTGGGCCCTGGCCCCATTGTTCCGGTGCGTAATCTATCCCTGGTGGCTGGAGTAAAAGTCACTAGAGTGCTTTGTTATACGCTTTCTATGCTGAAGCAGGTGTCCACTCCCTCTCTTGTTGTACAGTACATCCAACACATAGAGCAGTGATTCTCAACCTGTTGTGACTTTATGATTATAGGACTGACATTTATCTGCTTGACCCGGTAATTATATGTTTTGAATCACTCTCATCTGTGTAAGCACATCCTGACAACTACTTTGTCAGATAAGACTCACGCTTGTGCACAATGGTACAAGATCAGGGGGTAATAATGCGTTCCAAGTCTAAATAGTAGTAGTAGTGAACAAGATGCATCTGTAGTGTTCCTATTAATTCTGTCATTTTCCATGTCCAGAGGTGGCATCAACTGTCAATGTTATTAACTTTGGATTTCATTCATTCATTCATTCATTCATTCATTCATTCATTCATGTCAATAACAGAGCCCCAAAAGTCCTACTGAGAACAGAAAGAATAGCCTAAACATTCACTTTAGTAATGTTACAATACATCAAAACAACATAGCTTTTAAGTGCATGTTTATCCCGTCAGCTATCTCTCTCTCTCTATATATATATATATATATATTTTATTTTTTTATTTTTTTTTGTAGTTGTGATATGGCCATTATACTGACCACGATACTGACCATGATACTGACCACGATACTGACCATTATACTGACCACGATACTGACCATGATACTGACCACGATACTGACCATGATGATACTGACCACGATACTGACATGATACTGACCATGATACTGACATGATTGCGTCCGTAGGTTGCAAGTTTACAATGAAAACCGGCACATCTTGTCCGCGTATCTCTGTCTGTAGGTCACGCCTGACACTGTGGTTCCCCTGACACATGACTGTGACATCACAGGTGATATCACAGGTGACATCACCTATGTATAAGTCCATACAGTATATGGGTATTCCCCAGAATCCCTTTTATGCCCATATATGAAGATCCCTGATGTCGTCGATATACATCACTGGCCAGATGGCCAAGACATGGCCCATATCTGTGTGGCTGGTTCAGACAGGGATCTCCATGTATGGGCATAAAAGGGATTGTGTGTTGTGATGTCATGGGAACCACTCCAAGAGAATCCCTTTTATGCCCATATATAGATATCCCTGATGTCATCAATATTACGCCCATATCTAACAGGACTTCATATGAGAATGCCCACATATTGAGGAAGATAGCCCATATCTGTGTGGCTGGTTCAGAAAGGGATCTCCATGTATGGGCATAAAAGGGATGTACCATACAGTACATGGATCTCCATATATGGGTACCAGGGGTCTCCATATATGGGTAAACGGTTCGATGACACATGATAAGAGCCCTGAGGCGTCTTACTAGTACTGACATGATACTGACCATGATACTGACATCATACTGACCATGATACTGACATCATACTGACCATGATACTGACATCATACTGACTATGATACTGAAATCATACTGACCATGATACTGACCATGATACTGGTCAGGATACAGGCATGATACTGACATGTCACTGACATGATACTGACCATGATACTGACATATTGAGCATGATACTGTCATAATACTGACCATGATACTGTCATAATACTGACCATGATACTGACATGTCACTGACATGATACTCCCATACTTTTCCATTTGGTTCCTAACTACCACCCATTCAGCTGTGGACCTCTGTGGGTCCTCGGACCCCATATTGAGAACCAGTGATGTATTGTAGAGGAAGGATGGTTTGATTATTATTACTGTAAATGACAATTCAGCTGATCACCGACAGCCCCTACTTTCAGCAAATCCCACATAGTGTGATATCCCTCCTGTCAGCTAGGTCATGACAGAATGGAATGCTTTCTCCTTGGTGAACATCGCCCTCTGCTGGCAATGCCCTCTAAAGACAGATGACAGGGATTTGCAGGTAAACAGAGAGAGAGAGAGAGAGAGAGAGAGAGAGAGAGAGAGAGAGAGAGAGAGAGAGAGAGAGAGAGAGAGAGAGAGAGAGAGAGAGAGAGAGAGAGAGAGATTCTTAAATGCTTAGCACTGATTACCCCAAAAACATACTGTATGTCTGGTGATCTGGGTGCTCAAATGAAGCTTGGTTTTAACATGGGTCTTTGTTTTGAAGTTTTGCTGAGAAGCAATTCCTTGAAGTAAACTTGTCTTTGTTGTGTTAGATGTGACGGAGATGTTTGTGGAGTGTAACATTTGAATCCATCTGTTTCACCACTGAGCTGTGTGTGTGCATGTGTGGGAGAGAGAGAGAGAGAGAGAGTGTGTGTGTGTGTGTGTGTGTGTGTGTGTGTGTGTGTGTGTGTGTGTGTGTGTGTGTGTGTGTGTGTGTGTGTCTTTTGTGTATCATCGTCCTTTGATCATTAGTTGGCGACACATTTTTGTTTCACAAGATTTCTTGTTACATGGGGAGGCCCTAGGCATGGTTTGAACACGTGCGTGTACATGTGCGTGCGTGTCTCATGTTCGAAGTGCTAGGTCATCAGGCTGCAGCCGTCCTCAACGTGAGCTTCTCTGACACACATGCACGCGCATCAACGCGCATGCACTGCACACGCACAGACATACAGACATCATCTCAGGGCCTCAGCTGTTCAGCTGCAGGTAACCTTTTAGTGGAAATTACTATAATCCACAGACTGTGACCAGGAAATATTCCCCCGACTCGCGCTCTCTCTCACGCACGCACACACGCACACACACACACACACACACACACACACACACACACACACACACACACACACACACACACACACACACACACACACACACACACACACACACACACACACACACACACACACACACACACACACACACACACACACACACACCCTGCTGAATACTAACGCCAGGCTTGTGGAAGCAGAGCCCTGGTTGCTCCAGTCCTCATGCGTTTCTTCACAGTCCAAATCCTCCTAAATGTACCCTGATGGCTCCCCCTCTCTCCCCCTCTCTCCCTTGCTCCCTCTCCCCCTCTCCCCCTCTCTCCCCCTCTCTCCCTTGCTCCCTCTCTCCCCCTCTCTCCCTCTCGGGGCAGTGGCTCAGGAGGTAGGGCACAGTGGTGGAAAAAGTACTACTACTTAAAGGAGCTATAGTAAACTTTTTTTCTTGAAAAACGGATGCTAAAATAAAGATAATGTTTCAAAAATATTTTATAAAAAAATAAGCTTCATACATGTGTTTCTATTCAAAAATGACCACAAAAAGCGTAAAATAATGATAAAATAATCATTTTGGCCAATGTCGGACCGACACTTTGTGTACATTCTAGTCTATTCTTTGATAGTGTTTTTGAAACACATATATGAAGCTTATTTTTTTATAAAATATTTTCGAAACATTCTTTTTTTTTATCTGTTTATCATCCGTTTTTAAAGAAAAAGTTGACTATAGCTCCTTTAAGTAAAAGTACTAGTAAGACACCTCAGGGTGACATGCGACTGACCAGTGATGTATATGGGACCAGTTACCCATATATGGAGACCCCTGGTACCCATATATGGAGATCCATATATACTGTATGTGGAGATATGCTGTGAGAGCCCAAACATGCTTACTCAGTTATTCGTTATGTGAAAGTCCTATGATGTCTATGACATCTGACATCATACCCTTGTATGCCCATACATGGAGATCCCTGTAGAACCAGCCACACAGATATGGGCTGTCTTGGCCATATATGGATTCTGTTAGTGTGGTTTGTGGCCAATGTGGCCTCCACATGGGCATTCCAATATGAAGTCCTGTTAGATATGGGATTAATATTGATGACATCATGGAACTCCATATATGGGCATAAAAGTGATTATTTTAGTGTGACATCACAGTGAAGCCAAGAGTGGAAAACCCATTATGTTAAGAGTGGTTCCCCTGACATCACAGTGACATCAGAGCATGATGTCAGAGAGACAAACCCATAGAACCACAGTGTCAGGCGTGACAGACAGAGATACACACATACGGACAAGCTGTGACCGTTTACATACTAATCAATCAATATCGCATTGTAGAAATACAATAAATATAAAAAAATGTGTAGTGGAGTAAATTTATTGGAAATTGGAAATATTCAAGTCACATCGGTGAGTGAATGGATAAAGTGGTGTTCATTTCATTGACTAAAATTCGTCAACAACCTTTTTTCATTGACAAAAATGTGGCACTGTATTTCACAACAGAAACCCGTTACCTAAAGATGGCGGTTTGCGCTGATGTCGGGCATGGCTATATTTGGGGCACGGTCTGCCCGATTTGCAAGCTGTTGACTTGCACCGACATTAATCCGTTAACCGATTTCTGATAATGTCGGGCTCGGCCTATGTAGGGGAATAATCAGATACTGAAACATGAACACACATGATCGATGCTGACAACCAGACACACACACAAACACACCCACACACACACACACACGCACAAAGGGCATACATTAAGATCAATCTGCTTGTGGACCGGCCCCAAAGTGCTCTGACGACACAATTAGAGCCAAAGCAAATAGTGAGGTAAGACTTGTGGGAGTAAGGATTAGGCCACGGCACTTGGGCCCATGGATTAGTTGAGGGGCGCAGGGTGCTTTAAAAGCAGCAGATAAGCTCTCCAAGAACTAAAGGTCACTCACCAAACAGATTGACTATCAAGGATGAGAGCAGAGCCTAGTGGAGTAGCTCCAAGCAGGTACAACTGTGTGTGTGTGTGTGTGTGTGTGTGTGTGTGTGTGTGTGTGTGTGTGTGTGTGTGTGTGTGTGTGTGTGTGTGTGTGTGTGTGCATGAGTGCATTATAGATAACCATTACGCACGCAGCATATAGTTATGTCTCCTCAATAATGTATTTGTGCAAGATGAACCTGCTATATAAACGTCTATACAGTATTTGTTTATGTTCAAATAGTTGAATGCAAAATATAATGATGTAAGTGTTAGGCTGAATTTAAGCATCTGCTTGTCATTAATGCATTAACATTTTTTTATAACCATATGCATTATTTTCATCAAATGTGTCTGATACATTTTAATCATTCCAGACATTGGGACCGTTAGTTTAGCATGGCCTCTGACCTGTACTTACTGTACATACATACAGTATATACATACCAGGGATGGAACGATAAGCGATATTATCATTTATCGTGATAAAAAACACTCACGATAACTTGTACGATAACTACACACGATATTGTGTAGATTTAATTTATCGTGACATCGTCCTCTGTCATGCACTGGGATCAATACACCTTTTATTTGCCGAGCTGCATATCTGGTACCATTTAAACCCTCTATTAGTGAAACTTACTTATAATATACATACTTGATACAGTCTTTTTTTCACTCTCTAACAAATCTCTTTGCCCAAAAATAGCCGATCTACAAGCTCCCAAAGCAACGTGTTGCGACGCATTGTGAGCTTTTAGATCTGCTATTTTTTTGGAAAATGTTCCGCCCCAGGATAATGGATTGTTGGGGATATTCGCGATAACACGTGCGTATGTGCACGCGTGCGCTATGAACTTGGTTTTGACTATAATGTTCACTTACATCGCTGTTAGTATCATATCAGTATAACGGTCAGTATCATAGTCAGTATCATGTGCAGTTTGCAATTTGAATGCAATTTTTACTATGGCGAAAGAAATGCAAATGTCCTCTTTCCATGCCATACCTGAAGGCAGCATTCAAGAGAATTGCCTTGAACAAACTCTCCTGAACTTGAATGCAGCATCTTGAAATAATTGTCCTCTCTGCGTAGAAACCAAGCCTCGAAAAATAGCCGACCTCCAAGCTCACAACGTGTCGCAGCGTGACGTGTTGTGAGCTTGGCGGCCTGCTATTTTCGATATTTTCACCAAAAGGGCCCTTTAAGAAATGTCAGCCCCTGCCTCTCTAACATTCTCTGCACGTCCCTGGTTGTGTCATAACTGCAAAAAAAGAAGAAGACTCCACAATGTCACACTCTGTCATTTGCACAAAGACAAACTTAATCACTTAGCCAGAAGAGTAATCTACCAAGAATCTATTACATTTAAAGACTGTCGGAAGAGATAGACAGAGGGAATAACAAGTTATGTGTTTATAATGTGTGATTGGAATCTGATGCTTAGCTCGGAGAGATGCAGCATAATTAGAGTCATTTATTATTGAAGATGGGGCCTCTTAGTCTGCAGAACAACACTCCGTACTGAATCTTTTATATGGAGAAGTTGAAGAAATCCAATGCAACAATAGTCTTTTTGCTGAAATGTAGACCTGCAATTATTTGTGACAGTCATCCATCTATTGTCACAAATAGTTACCATGTAATGTTATCTCCCCCTTTGAAACTGACACCCTATAGGAGAACTGAAGGCTTAAAGGTAGGATAAGTGATTTCATTTATTTCAAATAATTGCGACCGAAGGTCGCAGTTTACCATGAGAAATGTCACAGCTTGTCTCTGCCTTGACACATCACTGTGACATCACAGGTGATATCACATGTGAATCACCTATATAGGGTATTCCCCAGAATCCCTTTTATGCCCATATATGAAGATCCCTGATGTCATCATCAATATATATATCACTGGCCAGATGGCCAAGACATGGCCCATATCTGTGTGGCTGGTTCAGATAGGGATCTCCATGTATGGGCATAAAATATAATGTATGTTGTGATGTCATGAGAACCACTCTAACAGAATCCCTTTTATGCCCATATATGGAGATCCCTGATGTCATCAATATTAAGCCCATATCTAACAGGACTTCATATGGGAATGCCCATATATGAATCTGCGCGGCTGGATCAGACAGGGATCTCCATGTATGGGCATAAAAGGGTTGTACTATATACAGTACATGGATCTCCATACATGGGTAACTGGTCCGAGGGCGAGGTTGCATGTCACCCTGAGGCGTCTTAGTAACTAAATGGGTCTATGTTCAGCTAGTACTAGTTACCAGTAAGACTCCCTAATCGGGATATAAGCGACCATCAGGTCGCATGAATACACTGCAAAAAGCAACCTCATAGTGGCGCTAGAAGAGGGGCATGTGAGAAGTCAGGGGTGGAGGTTGTGGTTTGCCAGCCAAGGAGTGTGTGTGCAAAGTTTGGCATGGATAGGGGCAACGGTGCCGGAGATAAGAGTAGGGCCAAATATATATATAATATATATAAAATGTTCATCAGTTGCACACCTGTGGTTCTGTGAGACTGCTCCATTCAGACAGCGGCTCACACCACCTGTCCACCTGCCAGCTTGGTGCCCCCCACACACACACACACCCTCCCCCCATCCCCCCCACCCGCACCTCCCACTGGGCCTCAACTCCAGAAGCCTGCTGGGTCCGTAACAGTCAGGCCTTGTTTAGCATCGGAGACAAGGTCTTCTGACTGATAATGAAATCGCCTCATTACCGTAATGAGCCACATTCATAATGAAGGTGATTTGCTGCTAAAACAGCGCCGCGCGCACGCACACGCAGTCTCACGCGTACACAAACAAATGAGCAAATGAGCTCGCTCACACACACACGCACGCGCGGGCACAGAAGCACACACACACGAACACACACACACTACCGCAGGCACGGAGGTGCATGGATGACACATGCATGCATCAACGCTAAAAAAAAACATTAATTTACACATGGACAAGACGGGAGTGGACACTAGCATGCATCAAAGTGTACTCAACGCACACACACACACACACACACACACGTACACACACACACACACACACACACACAACAAGCACAAGCAAGGCTGTCGAACTAATTACCCAGCAAGTGAAAACACAACGTACAACCTCTGTTTGAGGACGGCGTCGCGGTGTCAGGCTCTTTGCTGCGCCGCGGTCCAGATCAATCAGATAGCAGCTCTTTATAGCTTGCTGTTTACCTTTTTATTATATACTTCACCTGTTTACTTCCAAGCCTCCCATCTCCCTTCTAATTACGCTGTGCAGGGAACAAAGTGCGGGAGCTGTCATTTCCGGCATCAAATGCGATGCTCGACTCTCCCGTCGAAAAGGGGGAAAAACAAATGTTATAATTGGTGATTCGACGCCGCGGGGGGAGATGTAGCCGTGCTGTTTTGCATACAGGAACGTTGAAGGCACATCGTAAAAGTTTTAGTTGAAAAAAAGAAAGAAAAAAAAATACCGTACTACACACACTGTACACCAAGGGTCTTCAACAGGGGGTTACTACAGGGGGTCCTCCAAATCTTTGTGCGATAGAAACCCCTTTTTCTCCTTTTTTATATTAACCACTTGAACCCTATAGTGTCCATATTCTGAGAACTTTTGCCAAAAATATCAGATCTACAAGGTCACAACACCTTGCGCTGTTCTGAGCTTGTAGATCGTCTATTTCCGGCAAAGAAGTTTGGTGTAGTGGGGGAAAAGAGCAGACTAAGTACAGAGTCAAAGGTCAAGTTTATTACGTTTATTAATTGGCGGTTCAAGTGGTTGAATATCTGAACACACAAATCGACATGAATCCGAATAAACACTGATAATAAATATTGTAACTGTATCAACTCCGCTCGGTTGTCTTTCACTTCCAAGTATTGGCGGTTGGATCTGAACAGAAATCTATAACAGACGGAGATGAGGCAATAATGGTTCAATTATTTATCTCACGATCACAACTTCAGCACTGCATGAGAAATGGCCATACAGCTTGAAATAGCCTATAGATAAACTATATATGAAAATGATCAAGAAACACTCAGGGCCTACTGAGAAAGAGAATCACTATAGTGAGCCTTATTCACCCAATGACATTGACTAAGAACACTGCATTCTGCACACTGGATCAATTAACCAAGAGCCTGTGTATATGTGAATCTCAACAGCTATCCCAGTTGAACAGTATAAAGCAGGGGGGTCAACAGGGGGTCCTCAGAGTTACTACAGGGGGGGCCGCAGGTTTGGTGCAGAGGGGAAAAACTTTGAGCATACCAAGTACAGAGTGAAAGGTCAAGTTAACTAAAAACACAAATCCAACAGACAGTGCTGTCAAACAAGTCTGTGAATCTATCTATGAAATTGATGAAAATCTGCATCACACATGTATACAATATGTAGAGGGGGTCCCTGCTTCATCTCTCTCTCAGCTAAAGGTCCTTGGCCTGAAAACGTTGAAGACCCCTAGCATAAAGGCAGGCCTGGCTTGAGGTAAAAGCAGATAGGTTAGTCACTGTGTTTTGAGAGTCTATGCTGGCAAAAATGTGTAATGCCCCCCCCTTTAGGGCACAGTGAATGGGCATATTACCCATGAGGTCAAGAATGGGATTTGAAACTGAACTTACACATCATGCAAGACATGTTTCACAATATATCGTCGTTGTCCGATGAAAACCTTGTATGTCCAAAACCGTTCGTTTTGCATTCATCATGATGAAGTGAAAACAGCCGATCTACAAGCACACAACGCCTCGCACCGTTGTGTGCGATGGCCTTTTATAATGAAGCAGTGCTTTACTTTGCGAAAGAACATACACATTTTCAAACTTGGAGATACAAGGTTTCCACCCGACGATGACGACATTATGCTCCCTGCCACACGCCTCCCTAAGACATCTCACATTGCTTCCGTCTCTATCCCGCATGACAGCATGCACGGATTGCACGCCCACACGCTCCGCGTGATAATGTCACAGGGTGAATTCCGGGGCATGCTCCGCTAAATCGGGCTTCTCGGTATGAGCTTTAGAGCTCTGAACCCATGGGGGTCAATGTATAGCCTACACTTGTGGTCGGATTCAACTGCGTTCCACCTGAATACAAAAAAATAAATAAAATAAGACTTTCAAGGAAATCCTTGCGGATCAAAGGCTTATCACATAGCAGAGGTTTCATTCTTTATTCTTTATTCATAGGATCCCCATTAGCTGCCACCGAAGTAGCAGCTACTCTTCCTGGTGTCCACAAAAAACAATATATAATAGACTACAATACACCATACATACACAATAAAAACATGTACAGTCATATTAAAAGACAATAAAGATATAATATATAATATAGATATAAATATCTTTTGAGGAGTCTCTTAAAACTAGCCTTACTGGGTGCTTCAGTAATCATAATCGGTAAGTTGTTCCATATAATAATTTCCCTATACATTACAGATCTGCATAATGCATTTGTTCTGGGTTTTCTTTAACAATGTCAACCCTAGTAGCCTGCCTGGTAGCATGATTATGACGGTCTCTCACATTTGTATTTGTGAGTATTCTGAGTAAAGACAAATATTCCTAAAGAAACTCACTAAATTGCATGCCAACCCTCTCCTCTACTCTGAGCCATGAGCCATGAGAGACTGGCATGCAATCTCTCAGCACTCTGCCTCACACCCAATGGACAGTGCAGTGCAAGCCTTGCAGCTTTATTGTGAGTTATTTAGAGTTTAGACAGATGTTTCTTGTCTGCGCCTGACCACATTGTAGAGCAGTAATCGAGGTGAGATAGTACCAGTAAATTAAAGGCCCCACATAAATGTTTAGGTTTTTGATGCCCTTGGTGTAGGACTGTTTGGCATATAGCTGCGATATAGCATGTGTACACAAGAGGGCAGTGTTTGCCCTCCAAAAAAAAAAGGCTCACGGTCACCAGCACACACTCACACTCAGGCAAGTCATGCTCCCCCGACGGAGTAAGCTGTCAATTCGTCTAGCACCTGTTCTTATATAAACGGTCCTTCAAGGTGAATATCCTCTCAACTGACTGTCTCTGTGCAAGTAAGTAAGCAAATAAATAAATAAATGAGGAGTTGGCAATTACTGTCTGGAACAGTCTTGCGACCTCACGTTGTTCTGTGTCCGCAAGTGGCAGCAGGAGGACGGGACCTCCCACATCTTTCACACTTTCCCTGCATGTGTCTGCAGAGACTCGACCCCACCTCCACCCATCCCCCCAACAGCGGCATATGCTTTGAACGACGTGGTGCAGACGGCATAGGGATGTGCTTTGAGGGGGAGGGAGCGGCCAGCTATGTATCTCTCACTCACTCGCTCGTTAGCTTGTCAACTTTACAGCCGCCGTTCTTTGTGATGTCATGATACTGACCATGATACTGATACCAACATGAACATGATACTGACATGATACTGACCATGATACTGACCATGATACCGACCATGATACTGACATGATACTGACCATGATACTGATACCAACATGAACATGATACTGACCATGATACTGATACCAACATGAACATGATACTGACATGATACTGACCATGATACCGACCATGATACTGACATGATACTGACATGATACTGACCATGATACTGACCATGATACTGACATGATACTGACCATAATACAGACATGATACTGACATGATACTGACCATGATACTAACCATGATACTGACATGATACTGACCATGATACTGACATGAATGATACTAACCATGATACTGACATGATACTGACCATGATACTGACATGATACTGACCATGATACTGACATGATACTGACCATGAGACTGACATGATACTAATCATGATACTGACATGATACTGACCATGATACTGACATGACACTGACCATGATACTGACCATGATACTACCATGATACTGACCAGGATACTGACATGATACTGACCATGATACTGACATGATACTGACCATGATACTGACCATGATACTACCATGATACTGACCATGATACTGACATGATACTAACCATGATACTGACATGATACTGACCATGATACTACCATGATACTGACCATGATACTACCATGATACTGACCATGATACTACCATGATACTAACCATGATACTGACATGATACTGACCATGATACTGACACGATACTGACACGATACTGACCATGATACTACCATGATACTGACCATGATACTGACACAATACTGACATGATACTGACCATGATACTACCATGATACTGTCATGATGCTGACCATTGTACTGACACCAAAATGAACATGATACTACTGACCATTATACTGACCATGACACTGACATGATACTGACATGATACTGACCATGATACAGACATGATACTGACCATTATACTGACCATGATACTGAACATGATACTGGCCATGCTACTGGCCATGATACTGACATGATACTGACACGATACTGACCAACTGACATGAGTACTGACCATGATACTGACACGATACTGACAATGGTATTGACACAATACTGACCATGATACTGACAGGATACTGCAATAGATACTGACCATGACCACTGCATTGACTACGGTACTAACATGAATGATACTGCCCATGATACTGACTTGATGAAACTGACCATACTACTGTCATGATACTGACATGATACTGACCCATGACACTGACCATGGTACTAACATGTTACCGGCCGTGATACTGACATGATAGTGGCAATGATACTGACTATGGTACTGACCACGATACTGTCCATGCTCTTTTGGTCCACTGCCCACATACATACATGTCTATTCCGGGGTCCTTGCCATGAAAATGTTTGAGAATCACCGAAATGCCACAGATGCCCTTGTGGGGATCGCCCACACCCCGACGTCACCGACCGGGCGGGCATCTGTTGGCGTCACCAACGCGTGACGGGCGGGCAGATGCACACTGCATCTCATGGAGTGACCAGTCCCTTGAGCGGAGCCCAACAGTGAGAATGACGGAACGTGGGTGCAAGCGTGGGTGCAAGCGCGCGTGTGTGTGTGAACTGAGTAAAAATAGTACTGAGTGATATGCTTATTGGATCATGAAGACAAATGCTGTAATTTTGTGAATGCAATCTTAACTGTACCTTTAACATGTGTGTCCTTGTCTGCTCTCCTTGATGTGGACATGAATACATTGTTGTGTGTGGTGTGTGTGTGTGTGTGTGTGTGTGTGTGTGCGTGCGTGCGTGCGTGCATGCGTGCGTGCGTGCGTGCGTGCGCGCGCGAGTGTGCGTGTGTGCGTGTGTGTGTGCGCGTGTGCCTGCATACTGTGCACATGCCTAGTTTTACAACACATACAGTAAAACCAACACGTGCAATGCAGCCGACACATATTTTTGCAATAATGCCCAGTGCAGTTCCGTCAAGCAATCGTGTTGTTTGTGTATGTTTTTATTAGAGAGAGATAAGACGCTTTTTGAAGCCACAAGGGAAATTCAGTCACCAAAGACAGCAGTTAAAAAAACAAACAGAAAAATAGATTACAGGGAAAGAACCTAAGTACTGTGGATACATATACGATGGAAAGACATCACAGTCAAAGTCTATCGGTCGACCCCTAGTGTGTGTGTGTGTGTGTGTGTGTGCGCGCGTGTGTGTGCGTGTGTGTGTGTGTGTGTTGGTGTGGTGGTACTGTACTTGTATCGCTATATTTGTGAGCTCCAAATATCCCTACAAGTATAGTAGAAAGACGCAATAGGACAGGGTTCCCCAATTAGTTTTCCCCAAGGGCCGAATTATGTCTAGTGTACCAAGCCGAGGGCCACAACATTGCAGGGGGGCGACGGTGGCGTTCCCGCTACTCCAGCGACAGTTCAGATATCGTCGTTGTCGGGTGAAAATCTTGTATGTCCAAAACCTTTCGTTTTGCTTTTAGCATTTTAAAACGTATTTAAACTAGTGAAAACAGCCGATCTACAAGCACACAACGCCTCGCACCGCAGATCTGCTGTTTTCACTACTTTTGTGCAACGGCCTTGTATGATTTGCGAAAGAACGTACAAATTTGGAGATACAAGATTTCCACCCGACAACGATGACATACTAGTGTTGTTGCTACTCTTATATCACCATTATTACTGAGGTTGGTGGGGGCCAGACAGTAGCCCCCCGCGGGCCGAAAATGGCCCGCCTATTGGGGAACCCTGCAATAGGACATTGCAAGTGTGGTTGCATACAGTATCTATTGCTAGCCTGGCTTGGCCAGAATATACTAATGCAGCTAACTAACTGCAGTATAGTAGTCTGCAGCCTATCCCATTCAGAAACAATTCCATAACGGGAGGTTACAAAAACTAGGGGTGGAGGGGAGCTGGGGAGGGGGGAGTCACTGTCACTGTTTATTGTACCCAAACTATCAGCTAGACACAGCAGGTGACATTCCTATTCAAAGACAGAAACCTCTGGAATGGAATGCACCCCCCAGGAGCCCTCAGTATGCAAATAAGCCCCATGTTGTCTGTTCTGTTGCTGCATGGAGAATGAGATATGCTCACACGAGACATGCTCATGCTGCGAGAGAGACAAAGTCCGCCTTACTTTGTGACTAGCCAACCAAGGGCTACTCGCGAGTCGCGACTCTGGAGCTAAAGGGGCGTGCCAGATTTGAAGAGCTAGCACTCGAAACTAGACCATCCCCACCTTGTTTTAAAGACGGGGTGAAATCAAAAACATGTTTTTTCACACTTTTAGAGCAAATCTGTAGTGATAATATGGCCATACCTAACACTAGATGCCAAAAAAATAGAAAATATTTTTTTTTGTGTA